>NC_056731.1:1041369111-1041575911 GCF_019279795.1 Protopterus annectens
TGTCAGTCAAGCACAGATTGCCTGTAAGTATCCAAGATGGGTACCTGACATCTGCACATCTGTACAGAGGACAGACAGACATCAGCTAGCCAACTAGCTATGCATTAGGATGAATGTCTTGACAGATAGATGTCTGACACCAATAGGTATACCATTACTACATGACGGCAACTCTCACTGACATATGTTATACACACAGTACTCTACAGTTATTTACCACATGTAAGATCATTATCCAGTAGAAAATATATAATGAGACACAGCTCACACACCAGGAACACAACAGTGAGGACTCAGAGTTCATATTTGCATGCAGGGATGTTTGTTCTCAGTACCATAATTAGCAATCTACTCTACTTTGGAAAGCAGTGTCAACAGTAGTAACATAATGATACACTGCATGCCAGTGTGACTGCATATAACCTGGGATACTACCCATATATGTAGCACATTCACATGGTTAAGAGTGTTGTACAAGCCATATATACTGTGTCCCAGACAGTAGATTCACATCCCTTGCTACTGTAATGAGAGCACATAGATGCATGTTATGTACATTGCATTACATACACGTATTACAGATGACATTACCCTGCTATGTCATCAGAGTGGAATGTGAGCACTGGTTACCAGGACTGCGCCATGCTTGGCAGGAGTCAGCATTGCTGCAATATTACAGCTACACATTTGTGTACTTGTAAGCAAAGCCTACATGGTGTAAGCATGCCTACATTTAACCATACGCTAGCACCACTTACTTACTTGCAAACCCACGCGAAATGTGCTTAAAGCTGCTCAAAACTGCCTTAACCAATCTGTGTCCAACAGCCCGTGTTCTGCACAGCAACAAAATAAACAGCCCTTGCAGGCCTTGAACCCAGGACCCTATGCACTGCAGTTAACCACTAAGCCATGACAGCTGTGAACATGGTTGTTGTTTTTTCAATATACCTGTCAGTATACATACTGAATAGCATTAAACAATTGCTGTGACTTCTAGAATCGCAGGACTTGTTAGAGATATTACTGTTGTATCAATGTTGTTATATCTAAACATACACATATCAGATAAATATGGTGTGATACATCTGGGAAGGTATACACAACAGTAATGTTTACATAAGGATAAGGATATATATATATATATATATATATATATATATATATATATATATATATATATACATATATATGTACATATACATATGTAGATATATGTGTAGATGTACATACACATATATATTCACATATATGTATTTATATCCATCTGTATATTGCATTATATATATGGCCATATATAGATCTCTGTATATATATATATATATATATATATATATATATATATATATATATATGTATATATATATATATATATATATATATATATATGCGTGTGTGTATCTATAACTACATGTGTGTGCGTATATATATATATATATATATATATATATATATATATATATATATATATATATATATATATATATATATATATATATATATAGATATATATGCAGGTAGATATGTATATGTGTGTGTGTGTGTGTGTGTGTATATATATATATATATATATATTTATATATATATATATATATATATATATATATATATATATATATATATATATATATTTATATATGTATGTATATACATATATGTTTAACATATGTCCAGAACATGGAGTGGAGTATTACCTCAACACCAATAGTCTCAACATCTTAGTGCAAGGGGATGTCATGTAAGTATTGCAGGTATAAATGCAGACTGTTGCTACTGTAACAGGGGTTGTCTTAACAGAAATGGTGTGTGTGGGTGGTCACATCTGCTGTTGACATGTACGCCATCAGTTACTGACAGACATCCTAAGGTCATTATAGTACAGTACCACAGATATTAAAGTAATGGTCCTGTGGAATACAGCAGAGAAATGACCAATAAATGTGGAGAGTCTGACACACTCTGGTCAGTCCAGAGGTATACACAGAACCTCTTAGTGCATGACATGTGGAACAAGCCTGACAATGTGGATGTTAACAGCCATGTAAATGGGTATATCACTTGAATACTGGAATACATATGCCCACACAGTTTATGCATTCACACACTCCTGTCTGTCCTGACACATAATAACCGGTGGTGCAGAGGTCACATGCTCAAATACTACAGACTAGTTAGTGACATACATCTGTACAGCATCCCACTGTTTTGTCAGAAATACATGACAGTTATGGTGGCCCGCAGCAGTACATCTGACAAATATCTGGAAATAACATCACACTGGGTAAGTACATTGAGCTGCTAGGCATGTCACAAAGCACTGTGCAAACTACTGGCAGAATGCCACCACACTGGCCTACATTTTTTATGGGGGAATACACATGTACCTGCAAATATAGCAGGCACTACAGGTATGTCACAGCACAGAGTAACAGACACCTGTGTGAAAGTGCATACCCACAACCAATGTGAACACAGCCACAGCCACATATGGTAAGTGAGCTTAATATTACAGTATATAGACGGTCTGATCAACACCATCCTTGTATGTGCCACTCCTACACTAACCCTACATATACTGGGCCATTACACAGTGTTGTCTGATGCCTGACTGTGGTATTGGACATGTGTGTGTTTGGCCCTACAAACATGTAAGCCGATAGGGTACCATACACTGGAGTAGCGTGTAACAGATAGTACAGGACCAAGAACAATGACATCTACCAGTCTTTACACAGGCCAAGGTACATATTCGCAATACACACACTGTCAACAATAATCATAATACACAGATCTCACTACTGTACACACTACCACAGAATGTCCAGGTTTTGTCCTCAGATATAACCCCTACTATACATAACATGTCTAACAGTCTGATATCTCACTGTCTTGTTACCAGGTATGTTGTCACTAAATAATGTACTGAACATATGCACCTCTTACTGCATGACATATGTACAAAGGTTGACAGAGTTGTGACTGGAGGCACAAACACAGGGACAATACTGACATGTTGCTGTGATAATCTCATACATTTACTAGTGTAACAGGGTTTGTTGTGACATATGCCCTATGAGGAATATGAAGTCAGTAACTCTCATGGCTGTCACCATGTACTGACTGCAATCCTCAGACTATGCTTCTGCAGTTCTAGGATAGGTAAACTGTGAGTAACAAAAGACACATAAGACTCCAAACACTGGCCACTCTGAAGATAACCCTAGAGGTGGGAGCTTCCTCAACCACATAACACTGTCATAAGAGGTAATAAATCATGTAGACCAGCCATATCTACACAAACCCTATTAAACCAATATTAAATGCAGAAGAGCAAAACTTACATTATGTAGTCATGTCTGGAACACCCCCTCCTCTTTGTTGGCCTGTCTCCACAGTGTATGTTGTTAGAGGTATATCCCACTAACATCTCTGATGCTGTTTGCCAAATGCCAATATGAAGTCCTGCTCACAGTGAATGAAAAGGGCCAACACCCACATTTTGTTCCTAGTTATAGGAGTGTGTTTCCATGCAATTGGCTATGGGAATGTTACCACAGCTATTCCACATGCAATCAGCTAGTGGGGGACTGCAATTCGTGCACAGGCCATCAGCTGATCATGTGCATCACTTACAAAACACAAGCTGCTGCCTAAGCAAAGCAGATGTACTTCTCCACATCCACCAGAGAGGGAGTGAGACAGACAGACAGATACAAAGTAAGACAGGGGGGGGTAGGAGAGTAAAAGCTAAGTATGTTTGTGTCACACACTTACCAGTACAGGGTTTCAAACCCCTACCTGACTGTGCGTTGTTATTACATGGCTATGCAATTATTGCACACGCCACAGAGCTTACATGTTGAGGAGCTCTCCAAAAGTATATTTGATGGTGAGTGACATCAGCAACTGTGATAAAGGAGGGATAAGGTAGGTGTAGTACATGTGCCTGTCCACAAGAACAGGTGTCAAGGATGACATAGCCACACTCTCTTAGGGACTCACCCACATTATCACAGTTGGCAGGGTCAGGATTAGAATTCCTAACTAACTAGTTTGCCACACTACAGTAATGTGCAGGTATGACATGCAGCAGAGAGGATAGCAGGCTGATATATTGGCAAAGGGTATGTCAAGGTGTCTAAAATCAGAAGACATGCTTCAGTAGGGGACTGGGAGATGTAGTGAGTGTGACTGGCGTCCACATCATTATACTCCACACACACACACACACACACACACACACACACACACACACACACACACACACATAGGTTTGCCAGTACTAACATGCATGGGTGCATTGCTTCACAGATATGTAGTGGTTGCCTGTGCCAGAAAGCTGTACAAGGCTAGGTAAGGGGTATACCTTTGCATCAGGCCACAAGACAATGGTCTGCAGTGTGGCTCAGGGGTGTAGTCTCTGGATTAGCCCACACAGGTGGGTATTGTATTCACCATCCACTCATCTGGGTTACTATTGCTGGTGGACAGTGCTGTGCAATGCCTGCCATGTATGTGTTCTATATTCCATAACATGGATGGTGTCTGGGATGTGAACACATCCCACATGTATGTTCTGTGACATGTGGACGTGTACCTGGGGTGTCTGGGGCATGTTGTGTAGACAGATTATTATCATCTGATGTGCCATTCCTGACCTCATGTGATGAGAACTGGCAATGGAAACCTGGTTGATCCTGCACCTACATTGACAGCATGATCCAGGTATTCACTGGTTTCAGTGGCATCTGTCCATATAGGGCATGTGTATAAGGAATTGTGTTTCCTTTGTGGGTTACATTTTCTGACTCTACAGTTGTTACAGGCATCCAGTGGGGAACATAGCACAGGACCACTGTATGCAATGATTTGCCTATTGTAGGGATGTGACAGGGTGCTATGTCCTCTGCAGTCCACTGCACTCACACCATGGTTACTATCTGTGGGCAATATGCAGGGAACTACCAACATAGTAGTTGTTGCCTAGCCAAGTGTGTTTATGCATGAGACATGGGTGGAGAGTGTTCTCTGGGTAATACAAGGGTTGCCTATATTGTTCCCCAATCCATGATGTCACATGTAGCGGTATGGTTTGTCTACACCAGCCTCTCTGCTGTTTGACATCTGTTGTCCTTGTAAGGTGGACATTGTGACATATAATAGGCCCACCATAAAAGAAATTTGCAAAATCCGGTCTACAATGAGTCCTGTTATTACACACTCACAGCTACCTCCACACAGAGTCATGCAGTTGCCATGTCTGGGACTAGAACTTCTACCTAACAAGTACATCACACTACAGCATTACCCAGTTATAGCAAGCAACATGGAGCTTCCTGGGCTACTCATTCTCCAAAGGTGTATTTTGAGGTGAATCACATCAGCAGGCTTGCCAATGTAGGGCAATGGGAGTTGTAGTGACTGTGAATGGCCTCAAGAGCATTGAGCCCTACGTAGACAAACAAACACACACACAAAGTTTTACAGTTACCATGTCTGGGATTAAAACTCCTTCCTAACTAGTACATCATACTACAGTATTACACAGTTATAGCACACACCACAGAGCTTACTTCGCTACTCTTTCTCCAAAGGTGTATTTCAAGGAGAATGACATCAGCAGGTTTGCAAAAGTAGGGCAATGGAAGCTGCAGTGACTGTGAATGGCCTCAAAAGCATTGATTCATACACAGACAAACACAAACAAAAGTTTACAGTTATGTCTGGGATTAGAACTCCAACCTAACTAGTACATCATACTACAGCATTATGCAGTTATAGCTCATGCCATGGAGCTTACTGAGCTACTTCTTCCGCAAAGGTGTATTTCAAGGTGAATGACAGCAGCAGGCTTGCCAAAGTAGGGCAATGGAAGTTGTAGTGACTGTGAATGGCCTCAACAGCATTGATTCCTACACAAACAAACACACAAAAGTTTAACAGTTACCATATCTGGGATTAGAACTTGTACATAGCTAGTACATCACACTAAAGGAATACAAAGTTATAGCACACACCTAGGAGCTTACTCAGTTGCTCCTTCCCCAAAGGCATATTTCAAAGTGAATGACATCAGCAGGCTTACCAAGGTAGGGCAATGGAAAGTGTAGTTCATAGGTTCATAGGGTCATAGGTTGGTACTAGGCTATCAGCCCTAGGGACTGTACATGCCTAGCCATGACAATTCCCTGGCTATGTCTTCCCGCAATATTTACTTCCCTGGACCCCTGTCTAGCAGGGCAAATGACATGATCCCTGGGGTAAATTTCTTATCTTCCATCCAATCGTCAAGGTTCGTTTTGAAGATGGCCAAAGAGGTACACTGCTTGACATGTATGAGCAGTCTATTCCAGAGTCTGGGGAGTCTCTTGGTCAGGAACAAATCTCTCCAGCATGTTTTGTTCATTGTGATGATAAGGTTTTGGATCCCTGGAGCATGTGACTCTGAGGGATTTGGATTTATTTAAGTGTAGCATGCTCAATAGCTCTGGGTTTGACATAGCATTGTATGTCAAGCAGAGATCACATCTGAGTACACGATATGTGACAGAGTATAGCTGGATGATTTTCAGATGGTCAGCATAGGGCATCTGGTTTAGGCCTGTGATTCGTTTAGTGAGGTATGTCTGTAGCCTTTCTAGCTGCTGCAGATGTCTTGTCATGTACACACCAAATGGGGCATTGTAGTCTGTACTGGGTCTACTGAGAGATGACTACAGTGGGACAATGGCCTCCTTTTTTCTGTATGAAAAGCTCTTAGTGATGAGGTGTGCCACATAGGGGGATTTCCTGACTGTTGTGGTGATGTGGTTATCAAAGGTGAGACTACTAACCACCTGTGTCCCTAAGTCTCTTATCACACTTTAGGTGTTTAGTGTACTGCCACCTACGTGGTACTGCATGGGTACAGGTCCCTTCCCCAAGGGGATAATTATACATTTCTTGGCATTGAGCTTGAGGGCATGGCTCAGGCACCAAGCATCTCTTTCTGTAAGGCCCTTTTTTAGAATATCCACATCATGTGGGGATTCAGTATTGGCTCCCAATTTGCAGTCATCTGTAACCTTTTGTTACTCAGAGTCCCTTAGTGTTGGCCTGTTCTTCAGAGCAGTAGATCCCAAACAAGAGCAGTCCCATGACTGAACCCTGAGGTACTCCAACTGCCACTTGTCTGAGGCTGGATTTGGATTCACCTACTTTTAGTGTTTTCTGTCAGTACGGCAGTTGGCAATCCATAAGGTGACGTAGGGATTAAAGGCCATCTTAGCATGTTTATTTATGATTCCAGACTGGGGGATGGTGTTGAAGACAAGGTCAGGATAGGCTGTGTGAACTGCCTTACCCTCGTCCACACCTCTGGAGACTGATTCAAAGATATCAATCAGGTTCAGGAGACATGATCTGCCCTTCACAAACCCAACCTGGGTAGGATCCAGTGTTTACAGGTTACCAATGTCTTTGTTTATAAGTTCCATGATAATACATTCCATGGCCTTGCAGATCAGGCATGTCATACTGCTGGGGCAGTAGTTCCCAGGATCCAAGGTGGATCCCCCCTTGTGGACTGGGATAACTGTAGCTGTGTGACACTCAGTGGGCACAAAGTCTGTGGTGTGGCTATGATTAGACATGGCACATAGGTAAGGTGCCAGTTCATTTTGTAGTTCATATAGTACACAGCCCGGGATGTTGTTTGGTTCCATAGATGCTGTTTTCTTAGCTCTGGAGAGTGTGGTTTTTACCTGTGTAGCCATTATTACCAGAATCTGGCAATCTTTAAGTATTGCAATGGGCTATTTAGTGGGTGGGAGGGGGGGTGCAGTTGGCACTGAATCGATCTGCCAGGATTTTGGCAATATCCTTGGGATCAGTATATTTAATGCCATCCTATTGTAGCTCAGAGCAGATGTGAGCATTGCCATTTAGATTCCTGACATAGCTATAGAACGGTTTGCAGTTGTCTTTGGCATCTTTGGGTATATTATGTTCGTAACTAGCTTTGGAGGATTTTATGAGAGATCTCAGCTTCTTACTGAGGCTGGTAAGGGAGTATTTTGCATCCTGGAAATTCCCTCTTTTCTGCAACAGTTTCTTTCTTTTGTTGTACAGTTTGTTTATTGCAGGGAACCACCACACTGGCTTCCTTTTCTTGCTGGGGAGCATCTTGGCTCTATTTGGGATGGCACAATTCATACACGAGTGGATGTGCTCGTACAGTGCCTAAGTGTAGGATTCAGCAGTCATCCTTTCAGTTCCCATCTGCATAGGTGTCATGACGTTAGTCACGTCTGACATGTGTAGCATGACGTTGGCTTTGGAGATGTGTGTTACAGTGGTTTCCTTACTGGGGTGTGGGGGAGGGATGTTGATGTTAAGAGTGATTAGCTTATGGGCAGACCTGACCACCGATGGGGTGACCATAGGTCTGGAGCAATGACTTCTCATGTTGGTAATGACCAGGTCTAGGATATTGGAGCCCGTGGTCAGACTATGGGTTACTTGGACCAAGGCATTGGGAATTATGACTTCCAAGAACAAGTGGGCACACGTGTTGGTACACAAGTAGTTTTCCCAGTTAATGGCAGGATAGTTGAAGTAACCCAGTATTAGGGTGTGTGGTTGTATCATAATATTTTCCAGTATGTTTAGAAAGGTGTAGTGTGAATTTTGGGACTGGTGGGGGATCTGTAACAAGCTATACAATTTGGATTGCAGTCTTACCTTGTGTTAGTTGCACTGGGAGTATTTCAGATGCATTGTGTTGGGCAAGTAGTCTGGTGGTGTGAATATCCTTGATGAATATGGACACTCCTCCACCTTTAATGTTTTGGTCCTGGTTTGGTGTCCAACAGGTGTGGTAAGAACTGTACCTGGTATTGCAGGGGTGCTCTCTGGAGCCTTGGATCAGGTCTCTGTTACTGCACAGATATTGATGTTCTCCATTTTTAGGAGTGCCTAATGACTGTGAAAGGCCACAAAAGCATTGATACCTACACACACACAACAAAACACACATGCAGACTTTCACAGTTGCCATATCTGGGATTAGAACTCCTACCTAACTATTACACCACACTACAGCATTATGCAGTTATAGCACACACCACAGAGCTTACTGAGTTACTCTTTCCCCACAGGTGTATTTCAAGGTGAATGACATCAGCAGGCTTGCCAAAGTAGGGCAATGGGGAGTGTAGTGACTGTGAATGGCCTCAAAAGCATTGATCCCTACACACACACTTGCCAGGTTTGGGATAAGAACTCCTATCTAATAGGTGCATCACATTATAGCATTACACAGTTATAGCACACACCATGGAATTCATAGGGATACTACTTCCCCAAAGGTGTATTTCAAGGTGAATGACATCAGCAAGCTTACTAAAGTAGGGCAATAGGGAGTGCAGTGTGTGTGCATGGGCCATAAACTATTCATCTGGAGGCAGACACACAACACTCAGGCACACACAGGTTTATATTTCACAGGTAAGTGCATACAACTGCTAGATAAATAATGACTTGTACTGTCATGTTACACAGTTATCACAAGCACCACAGACACTATAGTGCTGAGGGATGCTAGAGGCAAATGTCTGTACTGATTGAAATCTGCACATCATGCGGTTTTGGTCAATTGGATGTGTGCTGGGTGGGACAGGCCTCATGATGGGAGGGTCTTTCTTACTGTCTGTCACTCTCTTCCACACATCTATGCATGTGTAAGTTTGGCCTATTGTCGTGTGTTGTCCTTAGATATATGTGTGTATTCCTTTCCAATGTGTGTGCAAAGCATGACTGGTGTGCAATGTGGAGTGTGTGCAGAAACATCTGTGACTGTCGGGTATGTATAGTCCACTGTTGTTGCCAGACATGGGATTCATTTCTTTAAGTGTAGGAGCATGCCCAGTATGACCTTCTGTATTGAATGTGTGAATCCCTTCCAGGTAGGTTGTACTCCAGTGCAGGCTTTTGTGTTCTACACCTACAGCTAGCAACCTGTTTCTGTGGGATATCTGTAGATCGGTTGTCAATATGGGGTCAAAATGGCAAAGGATAGTGGGTTACCGTAGGTATATGTGTCTGTGCTGCTTCTGCTACATGGTTTTGGTGTTAGCAGAGATATTCAGACATACGTACTGATTTACACTGTGATGTTTTATGTCATCAACTACTGTCAGGTATACATATTTGCTTGCAGTAATTTCCTGGGTAACACAGGGTGAATGAAGCTGTGTCCAGTATTGTGGTCTGCAGCTTAAATATTCTTGCACAATCATGCCATTCTGGAGGGGAAGCTGCAGACACTTCTTAATGGGTCTGTGTAAATGGTTCAGCACCTTGGTACAGTGGTGGCTGAGGATCCCATACTTGTACATCCATCCTCGTGACAGTATGGCCATATCCTGCTGTGGCCATACCTCACAGCTGTACAGATTCACACAGGTTACACAGATGCAGGGGCCATATTTCTGGTCATTACCCTTTCACATTGTGGTTTACAAGCAGGTTTGTAGCCACCCATCCCTGTGTTTGCAGGCAGGGATAGTATGTGCACACGGCTGAGTTTCAGACTTCACACACTCTATAGCATCCATGCTCCTACCCCCCATTCTCTCCTCTTGCAAACATTATGCAAACATTATCTGATAAGTTCCCTATAGTTATCACTTCATCCCAGCAGTATTTTGTGGTTGGTCCACAGTTCATGCAGTAGGACATGGTGGACATGTTACTGTGATTTCTCAACATAGCCTTACATTTGGGTTCTGTGAATTGTGTTATGTTGTTATTTCAGAGTCCATGACATAACATACATTGGCAGTACGGGTGAGACACAGGCCTTTGGCAAAGGACTGTAGGTCATTTGATAGTGATGCAGGCCATCTGTAGCAGGTCGTTCCATTGTGTCACTCCTATAGTCCCAGACTGCAAGCCACTATATTCTCTTGGGGTGACAGGGTAGGTGTGCAAGGTGTTAATGTCAATAGTTTCTGTCATTATTGATCCAGTGGTGTGGATGCTGGCAGGGTGCTGCTTACAGCTAGGGACACACCTGCATGGGACACCTCTTCAGCATGCTGCATTCTGTGGCTATGTCTATATAGAGGTGGGGGTCATATTGTACTCATTCTCAACAGCAGGGATAAGACCTGTGAGGTACCTGTGGTTGATGGTGGGGTGAGCTAGGTGCATGTGTGCTATGGACACTACTTGCAGCTGACTCACAGATATACGTGGGGCATTCCATTTATGCTGGCTTGTGCAGGGACATCAGCAATTTCTCAATACTTTATACCTGTGACCTTTGTGGTATGCCAGTGTTTGGCCAGATGGCATTGGTATTCCGTACTACAAACCCAACTAATGTGCTGCTAGCCTGCATGTATAATTCCAAAGGTGTGTATAATTGACAGCAACATTCTATACACTGTCTGTTTAGGGGATTTCAACCTGTGCACTGTTTGTATGTTTGGGCCCACATTGATGCCATGTCCATCTTTCAGATGGTGACATATATTACATCCAGTACTATGGCTTACTGCTGGAATGTGTCTTGCTGGGCTGCATTGTGTTTGGCACTGCAGTTGTGAGAACTTGGCCCTGTCATTGTCAGTACTGGCCAATGGCCACCAGGACAAACCTCACCATGCCTACATGCTGACCGCTCTCATACAATATACAACACACAACAACATAACACACACAAACCTGCATATTCTACATGTGCTACAATCTATCCTGCTACTTTGGCCGGCTCAGGTAATCTGTGCTCTACTGTTATTATACCTACACATACATGTTACTATATTTCTACATAGGATTGTGAGGGGGGCACACCTAACAACTGTACACCTTTGCTATGACTGTACTGGTATTTCTGGTACTCCATTTCATTCTGTTTTCTGACCCATCATGCAGACTAGAGGCATATCAGTGTACTACAGGTCTTAGGTTATATTGACCTACATTTCAGCTTCAGACTTCTTACCCTTCAGAACTAACATCCCACTGCCTGACCTGTTGTAGTCTGTCTGTATAGGTCTTGAGGGTGGCTGTTCTCCATAGCCATCAATCAGAGGCCTTAGCTCAGCCTTATTTTATGTTTGTCTACACCTGTCCTGCTGTTTGAGACTGTTGTTGGGTATGTGAGCCTCCCTGACTGGCATGTGTGTGTCCTATGGACACACATTTGGCCCACCACATTTCCTGCATTGGGTTTTGTCACCTTGTCTAGTACTGGCTACTATGGTGACATCAGTATTTGTTACAGATTTCATGCTGCCACTGTAGGTGTCTACTATCTGCTGGCATCCCATTCAGCCACTCTGACTTGCACATACAGTAAGAGGTGTCATTCCCTGGGTTCCTACCATGTCAGTGTATGTGCTATGTGGTGCCTCTTTGCTAAGGCCTGAGCATACTGGGCATGCCTCCTTCTGCCTACTTGTGCAGGCTCAGGTTGTTCCTCCTCTGAGTCACTCTGTGCCTGTGCACGCCATGGCAAATGTAGGAGGCTGTGTGGCCCTGCCCCGTGCTGTTCCTGCTGCAGCTGTTTCCACAGGATAATTTTGTGTAGCATGGTACATACGATGACAATTTGGGTACATGTAAATGGTGAGTACTGCAAGGCTCCACCGGATATGTCCATACACTGGAACTGTGACTTGAGCATCGCAAACACATGCTCTTTTATGATTCTGGTCTGTGCATGTGACTCATTAAGGAGTTCTTGTTCGGGTGTGTGTGCATTTCTGATGGGTGTCATCAGCCACGGCTCCAGTGCATAACCAGCATCCCCAACAAGGCGGCCATAAGGGATGTCCTCATTGGTAAATCTCTGGTACAGCTGCATCATATGCCAGATGTGGGAGTCATGATAGCTTCCAAGGCAGCCAGCGCACACATTCATTATAATGCCCTGGGCATTGCATATGACCTGGCAGTTGATAGAGGGGAATTTTATTTTATTTATTTTATTTTACATTTGTTGATCGGGCTAGTCTAGCTGGATATATGTCCATTTTCAGTAGAGGTCCAGGGAGATAAGCTCCGAAATTAAAAATTCTAATGATACTAAATAAAATCCCATTAAAGAAATACATGTAAAGTAATCAGATAACATTAGATAAAATTAGGACATTGTTATTAGTGACATAGTTATAAGATATAAACATGCAGTAGTTAGGAAATAAACAAAAATATTGTAGCACATGACATACATGGAGAATACTATCAAATGTACAGAGAGTAGGGATATAGGAAAGTAAGAAGAAAAGTAAGTACACTTTTTTTTTTTTTCATAGATAGTAAGAAGGAGTTATAGATAAGTGGATGCCAATTTGACATAGAATTTGGGTATTACAGATGTGAAGTGTAGTCAGGGATCAAGAAATAAAGTTAGTCAGGATTAGTACAGGGGAACAGCCATTGTGTTTTGAGGTATAGCTTGAGTTTCTTTTTAAAGAGGGATTTTGAGGGAATAGACGAAAGTTCAGGGGGAAGCAGGTTCCAATCTTTTCCAACAGTGTTAGAGAAAAGAGAGTCTCCGGCCTTGTTGTTTAACTTGACAGTATCTATAAGAAGTTTGTGTGCAGATCTTAGGGACTTTAGGTTATGGTATGGGTGAATAAGAGTAGATAGTATAGGCGTTTTGTCAGGTTGATAAAGAATTTGATGGGCTATGCCTAGTTGATTAATTTTTAGTTGGTGCTGAAATTCAAGCCAGCCTAGTTGTTTTAAATTAGTACAGTGGTGGGTTCTGTAAGGGTTTCCTGTGGCAAATATGGCTATGTTGTGGTAGGAGTTTTCTAATTTCAACAGATTATTTTTTGATAAGTTGGTAAATATGGGAGAGGCATAGAGAAGGGGTGAGATAAGGTGGAAGTGGGCTATAGTTGTTCTAGATTCTGGAGTGAGGAAAGGTTTGATTCTGTAAAGAGAGCCTATTTTTTTGTTAATAGTTTTCAATGTGTTTTCTATATTGGCATCAAAGTTAAGGTTGTTGTCAATGGTAATGCCTAGTAGTTTGGTAGTGGAATCTTGTGATATAGGTGTGCCATTTTTTGATGTTATAGTAAAGTCTATGTGGGGAGATTTGCTGGAAGGTGTGAAGAGGAGGAGTTTAGTTTTTTTTGGGTTAAGTAGAAGACAGCGTTGGGAAAACCATTCTTCTACAGAGTTAAATATGTGTTGTGTGAGGGAGTTAAGGTCTGATACAGATGTGGCTGAGCAGATTAGTGTAGAATTGTCTGCGTATTGTATACATGTAGCTTGGGGAGCAACTCGGTGTAGGTCATTGATAAATAAGGAAAATAGGAGGGGACCCAGTATGGACCCTTGTGGGACACCAATGTTGACAGGTAGCTGGAAGGATAGAGTGGATTTCCAGAGTACTGCTTGATGTCTGTTATTTAAGTAGGACTTAAACCAGTTAATAGATTGGGTATCAATTGACAAGGATTGAAGAATGTGTATGAGTATTTGCTGGTTGACCATGTCAAAAGCTTTGGATAGATCTAAGAAAAGTGCAGAGGAAAGGGTGTTATTGTTGTGATTTTTGTTGATTGTGTCTGTAAAGGAGAGGAGGGCAGTGGTGGTATTGTGGGATGGTCTGAAACCATGTTGGGTATTAGAGAGTAAGTTATTTTGGAGAAGGTGGTGAAGCAGTTGCTTGTGGATACACCTTTCCATAATCTTAGATAAGGGAGAGAGAAGGGCTATAGGGTGGTAGTTAGAGATTTCAGTAGAATTTCCACCCTTATGAAGTGGGATAATGTGGGAGAATTTCCAAAGTTTAGGGACATATCCTTCAGTGATGATTCTATTTATCAGTATGGAAATTGGGTAGGCTATTGATTTGGCTGCTAATTGCAAGTATTCTGCGGGTATTAGGTCTGCAGAGGGAGTACATGGTTTGAGTTTTTTGAGAAGGGAGAGAATATAAGTTGTTGGGACAGGTTGGAAGCGAAATGTGGAGGGGTGGGTTTAGGTTGCTGTTAGATATGTTTGTGTTTTTGATGGGGAGTTGACTGGCTAGGGTTTGAAGCCCTTATGTTTGATGTAGACCCTACCCTGCTCACTGGGTGGTGCTTTAATGTGTATGTGCGTGCAGTGTATAGCACCCACTACCTCAGGGTATTCTGCTATTTGGTGGAAGAGAAGCATATTGCTGGTCAGTGCCTCACGGGTGTTGTGAAAATATATGTGCTCACTGGCATGTGCTGACATGGCATCCAGAAACTGGTGGAGTACCCTGGATGCTGATGCCTGTGAGTTCCCCATGATATCCCCAGTTGGCCTTTGGAAGGTACCTGTGGCTAGTATTCTTAGACCTACACATACCTTGGTATCCACTGGGATGGGTTTCTCGCTGTTGGTTCTGTGTGTGAGGCGTGGCCGGCACAGCTCAACAATTTGCTGTAGTAGGTCCCTGCCCACCCTATAGCGCTCCACTATCTCCAGCTCATATAGCCCCTGGTGGGTTACCCAGGGTCTGTACACTCTTCTCCTTCTCCTCACTGTGGGCTGGTGATCAGCATTCTCATCCTTACCACCCTCAGCCTCTTCCACATGTTGATTTATGAGAGCTAATACAGCCCCTATCATTTTGTTACTTTTGTTAGGTAAAATTTCCCCATTAGTGTACACTGGTGGTGTAGACTTTGTGGGAAAAACAGAGGGAAAGGTGTTTACATAGTTTATAGTAGTGTGCTGGGCTGGCTGCTGCCTGGGTAATTGGCTGATTCTGATACATTTCACCTGCCAGCTATGCTAGTTCTCCTTGATTACCTTCTTACTGCTGTTTTCCCTTCCCATTGCCTTCCTGTTTAAGCCCCACGGTGTGCTGTACAAACACAGTGCTCAGATATGCGTGGAGCTGCTATTTCCTGATTTACTTTTTTTTTCATTTAAAAGACAGTGTACATAGCGGACACCTGTTTAGGCACTGTAAAGAGTGCTTAGCAGCTTCAGACACACACCCTTGCTTAGCTCTGCTAAGCTAAGGGCAAACTCGAGCCACAGGGCTCCAGTAAGTTTATAGTATGCCTGACACACCCCTCTATGATGTCAGCTAGCAGGGAAAACTTTTTTTTCAGGGTTTTTCTGTTATTTTCCAGCCAATCCCGTTTGCGCGCCACTGCCCTATGCTTAAATGGCCACAATCAGCCCAAAAAAAGTTTTTTTTTTATTTTTCCAACTGTTTTCCATGCCAATGGCGAAATATTTGGCCATTGGCATGCTTTACATGTTATATACACCCTTTATTTGGAGCTGTCATGGCTCCGTTTTGTAGTTTGCAGACAGGTACTTGGTTACTAACCGAGTACATTTCTGCAGATTACACTAGTCTTGCATGGATGGCTGCCAGCTTCCTGGATTGCAAATTCACCTTAATTGCATGGTTTTCACCTACAAATGAGATAATTTGCATACAGGAGCTATGTCTGTGCAGGAATATTGCAGGAGCACTCATGCACATCCCGGGAGCTTATTCCTGGATCTCTCAGGGGCCATATTGCCTCCAGCAGCTCCTGCACTGTTCCTGTACGCCGTGCAGAGCTTGCTGAATCCTGGGGACAGTTTTCTCAATGCCATTTATTAAAACAAGTTTAGTAATGTGACATAGTAAGTTTTACATGGAATTTTGACAAAAAATATGTTGCCAGTTGTTGAATTTCAAATGTTACACCATGTACATATATTAAACTGATTAATATTAAGCAATTCAATTAGCAATAATTGCCACAAACACATGTTTTGTTCATTTATGCATGAAATGGGTAGGTGATTTAATAATGCCCATGATGAAACCTAAATTAACTGAAATTATTTGAGTTCTATTAGCAGAACTCTTAATTGATTTAATTTCATCATTTTGTGTTGAAAGTTCCATCACAGAAATTAAAACTCCTACACATTGCACCTATAAATAGCACTGAACAAGTGTTCTTGTTAATTGAATTAATATTAGTAATTTTAAATTATACACATGGTGAACTGGACCATATGATAGAAAATAAATTTTGTATCTTCTCATTTCTGTTAAAAATGTATTATAACATATTACTTAGCTAAAAGTGATATACTCAAATAGTAGCATTGCTATGCAAACAGTTTCTCTATGTCTGTCTGTCTATCTAGGCAGATAACATAGTTAAAAGTTATCCAATGGTTATGGCAGTTTCTTTCATATTGCTATCCAGCCATTCTGTTATATGCATCTGTGACAATAATGTCTAATTAAAAAAGAGGTACAGTCCATCCACAGAGTAATGTAACAATACTCTTTCAAAATTAATTAACCATAAGCTGCCAAGACCTCCTTACTGCAAAGCAATGCTTCTTAGATTACAGTGTTATGGTGAACTTTAAATACACTGCAGTCCTTACCTTCATAGCTGATTCCAGAATTTCCTATTCCTATGAAGTTGGATTGACATGAAGTATGTTTGCTTCTCCATTTTACCTTCAACTCTAATGAAAATAAAACTGATCATTTTTGAGTTTATGTGCTTTAACTTTACTGTCACTTATTTAGGCAGCCTATATTGAATCCTATCAGACTGACTGGCTTTTTTGTAAGTTAGCTTTTGAACTTGTTTTAAAATTATTTTTTTTAAAGGCAGTGACCTAGTCTAAGAAATTATTTTGTTAAATGCCGATTAGTTTTTGCTGTTAATATTCACCAGATGCAGTCACATGTTCCTTGTCATTCCTGTTTCAGTAGGCTAAGTCCCATATTCATCATCACATTTTGTATTTCTTTTTACTATTATATCATTCATTTGTTCCTTTTTCTTCCTCTGTTATGAGAGTATTTTCCCCTCATCTTGGGTCTTTACTACACAGACTGTCATTGCTCTCAAAATTAATGTATGCTGTTTTTTTTTAAATCTTTTGAATATTCTCATGAATTCTGCATATTTGCCATTTATAATATTTTATGGTTAACACATTTCATTAGCACAGTGCCTTACCCCATCTGATTTCTATTTTTCTTTATTTTGGTATGGTTTTTGCTAAGACAAACTTCAGCAAGTATACTCGAATAAATCATGCTTTACAAACTTTCCTTTCTAAAAATTGATGCCCACTGCCAGTAACTGTAAATACTACATACTACCACAGAAAGCATTGCATCACACCATATGCAGTCCTAGTATCTCACTCCTGGCATCTGTAATACCTTGTTCACATTATGTTGCACTACTGTTCCAGTGTGTTCCCTTTCTAGCTGCCAGCTTTTTAATTAGACTTACCTTTGCTGGCCAATAAATGTAATCACTCCTGCTAACTGACTGGGGTCTAATCCATCCACTATTTTCACCCTTTCTGCTCTAGTCTCACCCCCATTTCTGCCATTTTTTCTTCTATTGCTTTATCATCTCTTCATTGCTTCATCTTTCTTTTGCCATCATTGTTCCTATTAATTTTTTTAAACTTCAACATCCAAATTGTATGTAACAAGCTCCCTACCTTTTACCCCTTAGTGCAATTAATACCTTTTACCCCTTAATGCAATTAAGTAATGATCCTAACCACACCTAGCTAAAGTCAACAATAACTTCTAATGAAATTCTCATCTCAGGCTTTAACATATGGTGTCTACACCAACCATCAAAATAAGGATATGGCATTGCTATACTCTGCTGAAACAACCTACAACTATTGTCATACCTGAATTGAATCCCCACTTTCTTAAGAGCTGAAATCTTAGTATCTAGGTCACAAATACAGGCAAATCCATCTGTGCCATTGTCCTATATATCGCTTCCAACAACATGCTAGTACAACAATACTAGAATAAATGCTCTTCTGGATGTCCACCTACATATCTTTCAAAACCGTTAGACTCAGAGATATAAATATACCCTGGAGTGCATCCTCCCAATGAAGCTCTCACCCTTATTTAAATCCCTTTACCTATACACAAATTATTTAATCATCTACTAGAGTAAATAAAAGTTTCTCATCATCATTTGCTATAGAACTGTGTTTTATGTAGAACTCTTACAGACAACCAAGTGTGATATCTTACTAGAGCCTCTTTGTGGCCATCATTCACTTTTTACAACTCATACTCTATCAAAACACAACAAGCCAATAACTTACATCTTAGTTACAAAGCTATCTACATTCAGTAAAGATGATTTCTTGTCTTTTCTCTAGTAAATAAATCAGAAAGTATTAAAACACCTCTAACCAGAAAAGCAGTTCTCCACATTAGCATTTTTTTTTCTAAATATGCTTAACCACAATGTAGCTTTTATGCAATGTCGGGGATGCTGGGTGAGCAGATTGGTCTGAAGAGGGAGATGATTTTTCTGAGCTATGATACAGAATCAGAATTGCCTAGATGTGTTAAGGCCTTGCTGTGTCTAATAATGCTGTCTGCCAAAAAAAAATTACTAGAAAATGAAAATCAAAATCTAAACCACGCCAAAAAAAAAACAATTACTAGAAAATGGAAATCAAAATCTAAACCACGCCAAAAAAAAAAAACAATTACTAGAAAATCAAAATCAAAATCTAAACCACGCCAAAAAAAAAACAATTACTAGAAAATCAAAATCAAAATCTAAACCACGCCAAAAAAAAACAATTACTAGAAAATCAAAATCAAAACCTAAACCACGCCAAAAAAAAACAATTACTAGAAAATGGAAATCAAAATCTAAACCACGCCAAAAAAAAAACAATTACTAGAAAATGGAAATCAAAATCTAAACCAACTATGTTGGAAGTAGTGAATACAGTAACAGAGATAAAACAACTGGAAATGAGATATTTAGAAAAGGATAGGAACAAACTACATAGGAAAAATAGGTTTGAGGGAACAATATATACAAGCGAAAAATGAGGTTTAAAAGGTGGCAGGCGCATACCTATCAACTGTACAGATTTCTGCAGAATGTCCAGATTTTGACCTTATATTTTTGGTCCATCTTTCATAAAATTGTGTTTTTTCTGATAAAGTAATGGTAACTCACTGAAGACTGAAGTTCAAAATAACAATGGACATTTGAGATTCAGACTTCATATCCCTCAAAAAATTCATGCTAATGCAAAACCTGTTATTCTATCAACTTTCTAAGTTTGTAAGAGCAATCTTTAAAATTTGTCCTTATTTCTGGGCCTTAGTCCCACTTATATTTATGCTTTGTCCAGATTTCTAGCTCTATAAGGGTGAGAGGTATGGGCAAGAGTTAAATGAGCTTTGTAATGTTTGAGTGAGAAAGACTGGGTAGATTATAAGTGATGTAAAATGCTTGCAACTAGGAGTGTGCCAGTGTGGTTTGCTTTCATTTATATAAATGTATGATTGCCTATGTAGTAAGTGGTGGTTTAATAAAGATGTTTCTTGTTTAAAAAAGGCAGGAATTGAATAATGTGTTTAATCTTACTTAGATTATATGATATATAGCAATATATGTGAAGTATAGTTTTTATATTAATCTAGTTTGATTACATTTATATGAATGTAAACTTGTCTATGTTACAAGTGATAATTCAGTAAAGGTGTTTGAAAAAAAAAAGAAAAAAAAATGCAAATCTTTACCTTTCCCTCAGATTACTCTACCCACCAAACAACTTGGGAGACTGGGATAAAACTCAATATATGTGGCTAAAGGACAAAATTCAATCCACCGGTAAGCAATATCACTAACTGCAAAACAAAATCAACAATATATATATATATATATATATATATATATATATATATATATATATATATATGTGTGTGTGTGTGTGTGTGTGTGTGTGTGTGTGTGTGTGTGTCTGTGTGTGTGTGTGTGTGTGTGTGTGTGTGTGTGTGTGTGTGTGTGTGTGTGTGTGTGTGTGTGGGTGTGTGTTCCTTCTGCATCATTATTCTCCATTTTGCATACAAAATCTTGTACTCTTTATGCATTTTCTGATTGTCATTTGTATGCACCATTTTTTTGTACTCTGCCTGCATTTTTTTAATCTGTGTATGTTTGCAGGAGTTTTCTTCCCACGCCTGCACAGAATTTTTTTTTCAACATAGTTTGACTTTCTCTGTAAGCAAAAACAAATACATAAATATGTGCATAAATACATAATAAATACTTGTGTTCTCAACATTCTTTTCCATCACATTTTGTCTGTTTTTCAGCTTTTCTGAGTTACTTGTTACCTTAGAGTTTGTCATCCTGATTTCACATACGATTTCTCCAGAATGACATGAGAAAAGGTTTAGCAGATTGTGATGCACATTGTTCACTGACATTCCTAATTTGTGAAAGCAATTTGGCTGAATGCCATTTTGATTACCCTTAAACTGATCAAAAGTACATCTTTACATGAATCTACTCTGTATATATGAAGTGGTAAACATCTCCAGAAACCCATACAGCTGATCTGTGTTGTGCAACCTGCTTCTAATGAAAATAGTCATGTCTGACATCATGTCATTATGGAAATTAATATATATATTTCTTTTTGTAGTGAGACACTATGTGGAATCAGTTTTTTCAACCACGTGGTCCAATGTTCAGATTCTGCCACATTGAAGACAGACTCCCTTCCACTCTGCATTAGAGAATAATAGAATAAGCACAGACCATGTTTATTTTTTTCTAAATGTCCAGTAGCTTCAAAAGAAAAAAGAGAAGGTATGTGAAAGGTGGAATAAAAACCTGAAAAATAAGTCTGTTTGAAAAATATTTGTCATGCTGTACCAGTCTCATTACTTACAGGATTAAAAGTACATCTCTGTTTTGAATGTAAGTTATCAATACAACAATATAAATCATATGTCACACAATATCAGATATTCAGATATTTGATAAAGACCATAACATAAGTTTGAGACTGAATGGGTCTCACTGCACCTGACCAGGTGCTTCAGAAAGACCTGAATCACATCTAAATAAAAATATCTCTAACATTTGAACCAGTTCCTATAGGATTCCAGTTACAAAAACTGGGATTTTTATTCTTTATGCAAAATGAAGAAATCCTAAAAGAATGGTCTGGTTGAATTCAGTTTGTGAATATAAATTCAACATTCACTGTTTTCTTTTTATCAGTGCAGCTTCAATTTGGGCATCAACAGTGGTCCTGTTTTTTGGGGAGGATTCTTCTTTTTCATGTTTACAGGACAATGAAGTTGATCTACATAAGCTTGCAGAATGGAGTGTGGCTTGCTCTCCACATGGAAGTACGGTAGTCTTGCTTTAATTTCTGTCTTTTATCTAGATGACTTTATGACTGATTACTTTTATCTAGTTGTAAACTCATTCAGATATAAATTGATGATGTCTAGAGGAACAACCAGTAACAGTATGGTGCTGAAAGCAACTGAAGTTATGAGCTCCATTTAATTTAAACACTTACCTAAATAAATTAAAATAATTGCTGTATCTAAACCTCTCATCATTTTTTGCAACCTAAGTGGGCCAGTTACCTCATATTAAATGCAATGTTTTAGAAATAAATCACTTCTGCAGTAAATCATTGTCTGAATAAAGCTGACGTTTCCAGTCTGTCATCAAAACAATTATTGACAGTTACCTCCTTAAATGGTACATTATTTAAGCAGCCAGAAATGCAGAGATTTAAAACATACTGCTAGAGTCTAAATCCCTTACTCTCTGGACTAAAAGTAAGATGGAAAATAATTATAGACAAAATAAGGCAAGGAACTAAAGACATCACTCAAACAATGTTCAGACATAAGTGGATAGAGAAAGATCTCCACAATAATAGTTTAGGAGAGCATTCATTGTCTCTTCTTCAGAAGTTATATGACACGGAAAATAAATGTTAACATACCAATTAAGGCATATTGGGAGTGAAATGCAATGACAATTGCAAGAACATGGATCACTTCCTTCAGGGCTCCCTGATTGAACTAGTGCAAAAAGGCCTGAACCACATCTAAATCCAAAATGTAGAAATATCCCTAACACTGAAACTAGTATCTGCAGGAGAACCATTACAAAATTGTAATTCTTATCCATTATGCAAAATGAAGAAATCCTAAAAGCAGCCTGGGCTGCCACACTGCTGTGCCATTAACAATCCATCATTTCAAGTGACAGTAACTACTCAAAATTGTATTGAATACCAAGATGGAGACTGGTACCACTTCATTTCTTCATTAAGGGAATAGCAGATAAACTGGTGCATTCAGTAGACAAACATCTTACAGGTTGCTACAAATCAGGGGATGACAGACTTTGCAGATCCAGAGTCTGATTTAGAAGCAAGATAAGGGTAAAGGTATGTTGATGTCCATATCTCAAAAGGACTGTGGGATGAAACAAATAACATCAGGAAAAAAAAAATTCGGACAAGGCATCTTTATCAAACCAGGCATGGCAGTAGCAGAAGCAGATAATAAAGTCACCCTTATACATCATGCATTGTAAAGCAACTAACAAGATATGAAAGCAGGACAAAAAAATGTGTTCTTGTACATGTGTGAGTAAGCAACATTTCTAGTGGACATTGTGACTTAACTTTCTCTTCAGATATTTTGACGTCTAATTGTTACATTAGTTTTATGTAAGGGGACTGTAAGTATTAGATGGCCTAGTAATTGCAGATTATAATGGTGAGCTTTAATAGGGAGCTGGATGACAGTTTGATAGGAATATGACTGTGCAGTAGTATCAGAACAGATTGTAAAAACATTGAAAAAGGAAATAAGCTATAGGACACCAGTGTAGTTTAGAAATAGGCACAGGATGGCACAGGCCAGATAATGAGTAAGTAAAGCAGAATAAATGGCAGGAATATTAGAGTATCAGTGTCAGAGTCTTGTCCTTTATTAATACAACAGAATGAAATGTGGAGAAACGGAAGGAATTAGACAATAATTATGGAAAAGAACAGATGGCAGTGGTTGCAGTTTAAGGTGATTAGGCACATTTTCTCACAGAATTTCCCATTCTAAAGACTTAAACCTTGCTTGTGAAATAAATAGGACCTGCTGGAGAGAAAGGTGTGTATTCCAGAGACTGTCCCTTCTCTGAAAAGGCTAACTATCCATGTGAATCAGAGGTCCTCCATGACCCAAATGAAGTGTAACTTGGACTACTGCATGGGGAACAGGAAGTTCATCCCTGATTTGGCACCTATGTCTCTAATGGATACAGGCAAATTGCTCATCTCCCAGGCCCCTGCTTGCAAATATTTCATCTCTCAATCCCATGCTTACACTTATCAAGGGTTCCAGAACTTGTCAAATATTTGGGAGGCATGGCTAGGCTTAAAAAGGCCCTTGTTGTTAGCCTAGTATATACCCATTAACCTAAGATTAATGCAAGAAAGAGTTGCTTAGTCTGGTTGTTTGAAGTGATATGTAGCATATCCCCTTATTCCCTTGAGCATAGAAGAATGGATGTTTTGAACAATGTGCCTTCTTTCAAGCACTGAACAGAGATTTGCAAAATAAGAAGGGACAGGAGGAACAGAATATAGTTGTTGCTATAGATAGTGGGTTTTACTGGTACAGGGGAGAGGAGATGCTGCCCTACAATGTCGCAGCTGGATATAGTTTATATCACAAGTTTTTTTTTCTCTTAGTACTGAAATTAGGGATTGCATATAGTTGTGAATCAAAACAAAACCTAAATAGCCACAGAGGATAAAATCCCAGTTATCACAAATATAGCAAGTCCATAGAACAAAATCATCATCTCAGGAATCTACAGACATGAAAAAGTATTAAAATTACACACAAGTGCAGTGACCTTTGTTACAGCTTCTACTGTTTTGTGTTAAAGTCTTTCCTTGCCTGTGGTTTTATGTGCTGATTTTGTTCCATGGATTGCAAGTGGCTGTAGGCTGGTGTACTGAGTAAAGACCTACCAATGGAAGTGGAGGCAGAGGTGATAGAAAAATATATCTAGTGTGAGGGTCAAACAATTTTTTAATAATAAGCAATCTTGTTAGTTACACCTCCTGCTTCAGCTAGTGGATATCCTGGGTTTCTATAGATAACAGTAGAGGTGTATTGGTGGTTAAGAAGGCTATGATTCGGGATAAACCTTATCACAGAAAAGGAAAACAATGTTGGTTTCTAGCTTGGTTACAGAGCAGGATCTTATGCCCTAACATATTTTACCAGAAAGAGGTGGAAATTAGTAGAAAATGGCATGTATACTTATTGTTATATTCTATATACTACTCAGGTATATTTTATTCTCTCCCTAGAACTGTAGCAGGTTGCTTTCCTGTATTCTCTTCCCAGCCTCTGATCTACAAATGTATTCCATCCATACTTCATGTGTTACACGTAACACTTAGGTGGCAGGCACACTTTACTACCATTTTTATTTATCCCTACCAGCTCCCTTCCTGGTCACTGTATACTTGAAATGGAATTTAGGTGTCATCTTTTTTTATTTTTTTGCCCCATTCTGTCGGATCCTTTCCTCCTGAACTCTGTTTTTCCTCTGAAATAAACTTCCCTCAGCTAGATTGTGCTAGCAGAAAACCTCAGCCTCCATTGTTGTTCACTTCATTTAATAACTCTCTCAGATAGATTTGTGGCCATAGCCCAATCTTGTCTGTCTCCTGAAATGAATTTATGGAATAACTGCATTTCCCTTTGTCGCATTGTATGATATCTCTCTTCTCATAACTAGCCCTATAAAAGGAATTTAGGTGGCAATTATATTTCCCCCTCTCTCTCTTTCTAACCTTACCAACTCACCCTCATTCTTTACCTCTTAAGAAACAGTTTTAATGGCAGGCGAAGTCTCTTTTTTCTCTCACCTTCTTCCCTTTTTTTTCTTCTATTTTCCCTGTGTCAATGCTATACTTATCATCTCATACCAGAACACTATCCTTCCATCCCATCCTCTTAACTAATAAAATTAAACTTACTACACACTTCTACATTGTAGTGAAGTAGCAGTCTAGTCCCTCACCACTCCGCTTTCTCTTCTTTCATCATTCCCTTCACAGACCTCCCCCAGCATATCTCAGCCTTCTTGCTTCCCTGCATAAACTTGTCTAAACAGTTTCCTAATTTCCCCAAGAAAACAAGAATGTCCAAGAAAAAGTCAAGACTTCAGAAATGCCCAAGTTTTATTGTGCAAAGCTTTCGGGTCAATACCCTTCTTCAGTGCATACACAAAATGGCCGTTCAACATACTCGGTTTATAACACAACCGTAAAATCATATGACACAACTCCCCTATCACACAATTCCATCTATTAAATAAGTAGTTAAAACAACCAAGCATTTTCTAAAGAAAAAATATCAGACATTTTAAAAACATTAAAAGCAAAAAAGACTATTTATACCTCATTTGTTTTCTTATCAAAACAGGATTTATTGTGACAGCAGTATTAATTCCAGGAAAATGAATCAGCTTGAAGACATAAAATCTAGTTATATTCCTTTTATCATAGCACATTTTCAGCAATGTGTTTAGCTAAAGCATTGGTAGAAATATTTCGACATATATCTGAGCAATTTTCCAATTTTTTTAAATTATTCTTTTAACATCATTCATCCTTCTAGTAAATGTAGTGACATATCATACATTATTATTTCTAGAACTACTTGTTGTTACAGGGGTGGCCAAACAAGGGCTTACCACTTTACCAGGAAAAAATGGTTTGGCAAAACCATTCCTATTTTCCAAAACTTGCATTGTTTCTGACAACATAGGGTCACCGTAGCCTCTTTCCCTAAACTCTCTAACTGTCTCATCCATTTGTGTTAAATACTTTGCTCAATCAATGTTGAGTCTACTAACTCTTGTAAATTCTCCTTTCACTATGCCTCTGAACACGTGAGGTGCATGCATACTTTGTGTGTATAATGAATAGCATGTACAAAATATACAAAAAATGTACATGCTAATAGTTACACACTCAATGTGTCTTTTATTTTGTTCCTGTTTCATATGTTCATGTGTGGGTGTAAGATATATATATATATGTGTGTGTGTGTGTGTGTGTGTGTGTGTGTGTGTGTGTGTGTGTGTGTGTGTGTGTATATATATATATATATATATATATATATATATATATATATATATATATATATATATATATATATATATATGGTTTCACTTCCGAATCCAGAAATATCACAATCCAGAATTTCAGAAAACTTCATAATCTGGAAGTTTAAAATCCTGAATACTCAAAATCCTGAATCCCAAAAGACTGAAAGCACACAGGATACATATACTGACCAAAGAGAACATAAATCAGATTACATGCCACCAAATATAAGCAGGGGGGCAAGCCTCCCCTGCACTCCCCCCTGCTACTTAAATATATCAACTCCAAGATTGCACTTCACTACACTATCATGAGTTATGTTGTAGAATAGCAAGTTAAAAGGGAATGTTACTAAGGTTGCAACAGGCAGTCATGAACACATGTGATGGTATGTTTGCCATTTTGTTCTGTGGAGTGCAGTCTTTGAATTTATATATTTAATTAGCAGGGGTTGTGGGGGTGCAGCCCCCCACATGGGGTGTGCAGGCTAGCTTGCCTCCCGGTCCATACTTGGTGAAAAGTGCTATCCTTTGTCTTTTATGTGTTTCTCTGTGTCTTTGTACTGGAATATTGTCATTCTTTGTGCCCTGTGTATTTTCAGTATTTTGTGATTCAGGATTTTGAGTTTTCAGGATTTTGAATTTTCAGGATTTTGGGTTCTGGATTATGAAGTTCAGGATTGTGATATTTCAGGATTCTGAAGTGAAACCATATATATATATGCATGTGTGTGTGTGTGTATGTGTGTGTATGTATCTATGTTGTCACTTTAGTTTTTAAAACTTGTGTTTATAGGTTGTGGTATCTCACAGTCCTACTGGGAGCAGGAGGGGTTATGAAATTCATTATGGAAATTTTTTACAAAGTAGCTGTCCATATCTTTGGCCAGATATACCTACTTTTTTATAAGCCTATGTCCAGATTTTCAATGCTTGCATGTTGAGAGGTATGCATCTGCCTTGCCACCCCTCCTTAAATATCTACTAATCTAGGTGGCATTATATAAGAGTTTTAGAAGCATAATATGTTGTCAATATGTATAAATGTGGATTACGAAGGGTTTACTAAACCTATATTTAAAAACAAATATATCTGCTACTCTATTAAAAGCCTTCTTCACTGCATCTACCTTTTTCCCATTAAGTTGAAACTCTTAACTTTTCTAGCACAGCTTTTATAACAGTCTATAGCCAACTTCCTGCCATCACCAGCAACATATTTCGTAACACACACACGCACACACACACACACACACACACACACACACACACACACACACACACACACACACACACACACACACACACACACACAGATCTGCCCACCTTTGGTTCCTTTATTTATTGATGTTGACAAGCTACACATTATAATCTCTCAGCTATTGTTACACACACAACCACATTTTTTAAAGGCTGAATCTCTGTTTTTACCCTGTTTCTTTCATAAAGAATATTGTCATCAGACGTGCATAATGTCAAAAATGGAAAAACTCTCACTATTGTTCCTTTCACTAAAAGTACTACAACTACCTCATACTGACTTTTTCTGTCCTATAAGATATCTAATCTTTTAGTCAAGTTCTCAAAAAAGATTAATAAATGATATTAGAGTACTCTCATCTGTTTCAGGCTCAATCAACCAGAAGGCTTTAAATCACATTTTAATAGCTGCACTGTTTACTGTCTTGCATCTGACCATATTTTTGATTGGTGCGCTAATTGTTGACTTAAGCAAAGCCTTTTGTATGAATATCACTCTCTATTCATGAACATAAAGAAAGCCTTTGATATGGAGAACCACTCCACCTTACTACACAACTTTTGCATGTAGGATTCTCCATTAGCCATCATTAGGTTAAGTCCTACCTATGCATCAAGCCAATTAAAGTATTATGCAGATTAACTAAATCCATTCCTATTACTGTTATTTCTGATGCAGTCAAGGCTCCTTAGTCATATAATTTATTATTTTTCCTTTACATTAACAATGGCCCCTTATACCTGCATCACAGAGAGTTCTGTAAGCTGATGAATTAAGATTTCTTAAATACATTATAAACATCTTTATAATACCATATAAACAGATTATGCATATGGCTTTATAGAAAGACAGTCCCCGGGATTCAGCAAGCTCTGCACGGCATGCAGGAATAGTGCAAGAGCTGCTGGAGGCAATATGGCCACCGTGAGATCCAGGAACAAGCTCCCGGGATGTGCACGAGCGATCCTGCACTATTCCAGAATGGACACAGCTCCTGTATGCTAATTACCCCATTTGCAGGTGAAAATCATGCAAATGAGGTGAATTAGTGATCCAGGAGGCTGGCAGCCATCAGTGTAGGATTAGTGTAACCTGCAGAAATGTACTCGGATAGTAACTGAGTACATTTCTAAAAACTACAAAACGGAGCCATGACAGCTCCAAATAAAGGGTGTATATAATGTGTAAAGCATGCCAATGGCCAATTATATGGCCATTGGCATGGAAAACAGTTGCAAAAAAAGTAAAAATAACTTTTTTTGGCCGATTCTGGCCATTTAAGCGTAGGGCAGCAGCGCACAAATGGGATCAGCCAGAAAATAAAAGTAAAACCCTGAAAAAAGCTTTTTCTGCAAAATCACAATTTTGCCATTATAATCAATGGCAGGCAAAAGACAACAATGTCAGTGAATAGTTGTTGCTAAGGGGGAAAGCTCAGTGTAGGACTTAAACTAGACATTAGCAGGCAATCCTATGCAAATGAGGGGAATGATACTGAATCACAGATTTCCCCTCATGGCTAGCCTGCACCCAACCGTGTAGGTGCAAGAAAACCATGGTGCAAGCCTAAGAGTTAGCTGACATCATAGAGGGGTGTGTCAGGCATGCTGTAAGCTTATTGGAGCTCTATGGCTCAGGTTTGCCCTTAGCTTAGCAGAGCTAAGGAAGGGTGTGTGTCTGAAGCTGCCTAGCACTCTTTACATTGACTAAATGGGTGTGTGTGCCATGCACCAGGGTTTAAACAAAAAAAAAAGTAAACCAGGAAATTGCAGCTGCATTTACATCTGAGCACTGTTTGTGCGGCACAGCCCTGGGCTTAAACAGGCAGGCATTGGGAAGGGAACAACAGTAGGAAGGTAATCAAGGAGAACTAGCATAGGTGGCAGGTGAAATGTATCAGAATCAGCCAATTACACAGGCAGCAGCCCAGCACACTATTATAAACTATGCAAACACCTTTCTCTCTGTTTTTTCCCACAAACACTACACCACCGGTGTACACAAATGGGTAAATTTTACCTAACAAAAGCAACAAAAAGATAGGGGCTGCATTCACTCTCATAAATCAACATGTGGAAGAGGCTGAGGGTGGTGATGATGAGAATGCTGATGACAAACCCACAGTGAGGAGAAGGAGAAGTGTGTACAGACCCAGGGTAACCTACCAGGGGCTACATGAGCTGGAGATAGTGGAGCACTATAGGGTGGACAGGGACATCCTGCAGGAAATTGTTGAGCTGTGCCAGCCACACCTCACACACAGAAGCAACAGAGGAGATCCCATCCCAGTGGATACCAAGACATGTGTAGACTTAAGAATACTAGCCACAGGTACCTTCCAAAGGCCAACTGGGGATATCTTGGAGATCTCACAGGCATCAGCATCCAGGGTACTCTACCAGTTCCTGAATGTCAACTTAGCACATGCCGATGAGTACATATATTTCCTCACCACCCGTGAGGCATTAACCAACAATAGGCTTCTCTTCCACCAAATAGCAGAAGAGTCTGAGGTAGTGGGAGCTATAGACTGCATGCATATACACATCAAAGCACCACCCAGTGAGTGGGGTAGAGTCTACATAAACTGCAAGAGCTTTCCCTCCATCAACTGCCAGGTCATGTGTGATGCCCAGGGCATTATAATGAATATGTGTGCTGGCAGCCCTGGAAGATATCATGACTCCCACATCTGGCATATGACGCAGCTGTACCAGAGATTTGCCAATGGGGACATCCCATATGGCCACCTAGTGGGAGATGCTAGTTACGCATTGGAACCATGGCTGATGACACCAATCAGAAATTCATACACCCCCGAATAAGAACTCCATAATGAGACACACGCACAGGCCAGAATCATAATAGAGCATGTGTTTCAGATGCTCAAGTCATGGTTCCAGTGCCTGTACATATCCGGTGGAGCCTTGCAGTACTCAAAAGCTACATGCACCCAACTTATCATCGTATGTGCCGTGCTGCACAATACGATCCTGCGGAAATAACTGGAGCAGGAACAGCATAGGGAAGGGCCACACAGCCCCCCACCATTGCCAAGGCCTGCACAGGCACAGGCACAGAGTGACTCTGATGAAGAACAGCCTGACTCTTCCCCAGTAGGCAGAAGGAGGTGTGCCCAGTATGCTCAAGCCTTGGCAAAGAGGCTATGCATACCACATACACTGACATGTTAGGAACCCAGGGAATGATACTTCTCTCTGACTCACACTTACAGTAAAAGGGATGCCAAACATGACACTACCTGTGCTTAACCATGTACAGGGAGTGTACTATGTGCATCTGACATAGTCAGCCCTCCAGCAGCATACTCAGTACTGGCACAGCCTCAAGGTAAGTCACTCTACCTATCAATTGCTGAATGAAATAGTATGTTCTGCTACTTGTATCTATGGTATGGATGTGAGCATGCAAGGGAGTCAGGTGGCTGAATGGGATGCCAGCAGATAGTAGACACCTATATCGGCAGCATGAAATCTGTAACAAACACTGGTGTCAACATAGTAGCCCGTACTAGACAAGGTGACAAAACCCACTGCAGGAAATGTGGTGGGCCAAATCTGTGTCCATAGGACACACACATGCAGTTCAGTGAGGCTCACATACCCAACAACAGTCTCAGCCAGCAGAACAGGCATAGACAAACACAAAGAAAGGCTGTGCTAAGGCCTCTGATTGATGGCTATGGAGAACAGCCCCCCTTCAGACCTACACAGACAGACTACAACAGGTCAGGCAGTGGGATGTTAGTTCTGAAGGGTAAGAAGTCTGAAACTGAAATGTAGGTCAATAAAACCTAAGAACTGTAGTACACTGATATGCCTCTACTCTGCATGATAGGTCAGAATACAGAATGAAATGGAGTACCTGCAATACCAGTACAGTCATAGAAAATGTGTACAGTTGTCAGGTGTGCCCCTCCAAAACAATCCTATGTAGAAATGCAGTACCATGTATGTGTAGGTATAATAATAGTTGAGCACAGATTACCTGAGACAGCCAAAGTAACAGGATAGATTTTAGCACATGTACAATATGTAGGGCTGTGTGTGTTAGGGTGTTGTGTGTTGTATAGTGTATGAGAGTGATCAGCATATAGGCATGGTGGGTTGTGTCCTGGTGGCCAATGGCCAGTACTGCCGATGACAGGGCCAAGTTCTCACAACTGCAGTGCCAAACGCAATGCATCCCAGCAAGACACATTCCAGCAGTAAGCCACACTAATTGTTCATACGTAATATGTCATCATCTGAAAGATGGAAATGGCATGAATGTGGGACCAGACGTACAAACAGTACACAGGCAGAAGTACCCTAGACAGAGAGTGTGTAAAATGTTACTGTCAAATGGACACACCTTTGGAATTGTACAAACAGGTTAACAGCACATTAGTTGAGTTTGTAGTATGGAATACTGATGTTGTCTGTCCAAACACTGGCAGACCACAAAAGTCACAGGTATGAAGTACTGAGAAACTGCTGATGTCTCTGCACAAGCCAGCATAAGTGGAATGCCCCACGTATATCTGTGAGTCAGCTGCATGTAGCTTCCATAGCACACATGCACCCAGCTCTCCCCACCATCAGCCATAGATACCTCACAGGTTTTATCCCTGCTGTTGGGAATGAGTACAATATAACCCCCAACTCTGTACAAGAATAGCCACAGAATGCAGCATGCTGAAGAGGTGTCCCATGCAGGTTTGTCCCTAGCTGTAAGCAGCACCCTGCCAGCATCCACACCGCTGGATCAATAAGGACAGACACTATTGACATTATCACCTTGCACACCTACTCTGTCACCCCAGGGCAAAATAGTGGCTTGCAGTCTGGGACTGTAGGAGTGACACAATGCAATGGCCTGCTACAGATGGCTAGGTAGGAGTTCTATTCCCAGACATAGCAACTGTGAGAGTGTGTGTGTGTGTAGGGATCAATGCTTTTGTGGCCCTTCACAGTCACTAGGCACTCCTCAAAATGGAGAACATCAATATCTGTGCAGTAACAAGAGACCCGGTTCAAGGATCCAGAGAGCACCCCTGCAATACAAGGCCTCAACTCTTACCACACCTGTCTGCAACCAAACCAGGACCAAAACACTAAAGGTGGATGAGTGATCATATTCACCAAGGATATTCACACCACCAAGCTAGTTGCCCAACACAATGTGTCTGAAATTCTCCAGGTGCAACAAACACTAGGTAAGACTGCAATCAAAATTATATAGCTTGCTACAGATCCCCCACTATGCCCCAAGATTCTCACTACACCTTTCTAAACATACTGGAAAATATTAAGATACAACCAAACACCCTAATATGGGTGATTTCAGCTACCCTGCCATTAACTGGGAAAACTTCTCATGTACCAACACCTTTTCCCAAAGGTTCTTGGAATTCATAATTCCCAATGCCCTGGATCAGCTAACCCATAGTCCCACCAGAGGCTCCAATATTCTAGACCTGGTCAATACCAACATGGGAAATCAGTGCTCCACACCTATGGTCACCCCCTCGGTGGTCAGGTCTGACCAAAAGCTAATCACCCTTGACATCCACATCCCTCCCCCACCTCCCCAGTAAGGAAACTTCTGGAAGAATATTCTCCAAAGCCAACATCATGCTACACAAGTCAGAAGTGGCAAACTTCATGACACCCATGCAGACGGGAACTCAATGTTTGAATGTTAAATCCTACACTAAGGCACTGTACGAGAACATCCACTCGTGCATGAATTGTGCCATCCTAAATAGAACCAAGATGTTGTCTTCCAAGAAAAGAAAGCCAGTCTGGTGGTCCCCAGCCATAAACAAACTTTACAACAAAAGTAAGAAACTGTTGCAGTAAAGAGGAAATGTCATTAAATATACTGCTCCCAAGGATATTGCCAATATCCTGGCAGATCGATTCAGTGCCAACTGTACCCCCTCTCACCCCCTAAAGGGCCATTCTCAATACCAAAAGATTGCCAGTTTCCAGTAATAATGGCCACACTGGTGAAAACCACACTCTCCAAAGCTAAGAATACAGCATCCATGGGACCAGACAACATACCGGGCTGTGTACTACATGAGCTACAAAATGAACTGGCACCTCACCTAATTGCCATGTTTAATCATAGCCTCACCTCAGGCTTCTTGTCCACTGAGTGGGGCACAGCTACAGTTATCCCATTCCACAAGGGGGGATCCACCTTGGATTCTGGGAACTACTGCCCTATCAGTCTGATGAGCCTGATCTGCAAGGCCATGGAATGTATTATCATGGAACGTATAAACAAAGACAATGGCAACATTCAAACACTGGACCCCACCCAGGTTGGGTTCGTGAAGGGCCAATCTTATCTCCTGAACCTGACTGTCATCTTGGAATCATTCTCTAGGGCTGTGGACAAGGGTAAGGTGGTACACACAACCTATCCAGACCTTGCCAAGGCCTTCGACACCATCCCCCAGTCTGGAATCATAGATAAACATACTAAGCTGGGCATTAATCCCTACATCACTCGATGGGTTGCCAACTGGCTTACTGACAGAACCCACACTGTAAAAGTAGCTGACTCCAAATCCAGCTCGAGACAAGTGACAATTGGAGTACCTCAGGGTTCAGTCCTGGGACCACTCTTATTTGGCATCTACTGCTCTGAAGTACAGGCCAACACAAAGGGACTCTGGCTAACAAAGGTGACAGATGACTGCAAACTGGGAGCCATTATTGAATCCCCAAATGATGTGGATATTCCAAATAGGGCCTTAAAGAAACAGATGCTTGGTGCCTGAGCCATGGGCGCAAGCTCAATGCCAAAAAAATGTATAGTTATGCCCTTTGGGAAGAAACATGTTTCCATGAATTACCGCATAGATGGCCATACACTAAACACAGAAAGTGTGATAAGAGACTTAGGGACATGGATGGACAGTGGTCTCACCTTTGATAACCACATTGCTACAACAGTCAGGAAATTCACCTATGTGGCACACTTCAATCACTAAGGGTTTTTCATCCAGAAAAAAGGAGGTCATTGTCCCACTGTAGTCATCTCTCAGTAGACCCATTATAGAATACAACACCCTGTTTGGTATGTACCTCTCAAGACATCTGCAACAACTAGAAAGGCTGCAAAAATACCTCACTAAAAGAATCACAGGCCTAAAGCAGATGCCCTATGTTGACCATCTAAAAATCATCCAGCTATATGCTGTCACATATCATCTACTCACAGGTGATCTCTGCTTAACACACAAGGCCATGTCAAACCCAGAGCTGTTGGACATGCTGCACTTAAAGAAATCCCAATCCCTCAGAGCCACACACTCCAGGGATATAAACCTTGTCATCACAATGAACAAAACATGCTGGAGGGATGGGTTACTGACCCAGAGACAGAGACTTCCCAGACTTTGGAATAGACTGCCCATACATGTCAAGCAGAGTGCCTCTTTGGTCCTCTTCAAAAGGAACCTTTATGATTTGATTGGAGATAGGAAATTCAGTCTGGGGATCACTTCAGTCGCCCTGATAGCAGGGGTCCAGGGAAGTAAATATTGTGGGAAGAAATAGCCAAGAAATTGTTATGACTAGGCTTGTAATGGCCCTAAGGTCGATAGCCTAGTACCAACCTATGAACCTATGAACTACACTTTCCATTGCCTTACTCTGGCAAGCCTGCTAATGCCATTCACCTTGAAATATACCTTTGGGGAAAAAGTAGCTCTATAATCTCCATGGCACATGCTATAACTGCATAATGCTATAGTATAATTTACTAGTTAGGTAGGAGTTCTAATCCCAGACATGGCAACTGTGAGGATCTGTGTGTGTTTGTCTGTCTGTGTAAGGATCAATGCTTTGTGGCCATCCACCATCACTATACTTTCCATTGCACTACTTTTGCAAGCCTGCTGATGTCATTCACCTTGAAATACACCTTTGGTGAAAGAATACTCCTATAAGCTCCATGGCATGTGCTGTAACTGCATAATGCTGTAATGTGAAGTACTAGTTAGGTAGAAGTTCTAATCCCAGACATGGCACCTGTGAATCTGTGTGTGTACAAGTGTTTGTCTCTGTAGGGATCATTGCTTTTGAGGCCATTCACAGTCAAATCACTTTCCATTGCCCTACTTTGGCAAGCCTGCTGATGTCATTCACTTTGAAATACACCTTTGGGGAAAAAGTAGCCCAGTAAGCTCCATGGCGTGTACAATAACTGCATAATGCTGTAGTGTGATGTACTAGTTGGGTAGGAGTTCTAATCCCAGAAATGGCACTTGTGAATCTCTGTGTGTGTGTGATTGTTTGTCTGTCTAGTGATCAATGCTTTTGAGGCCATTCACAGTCAAAACACTTTCCATTCCCTACTTCGGCAAACCTGCTGATGTCATTCACTTTGAAATACACCTTTGGGGAAGGAGTAGCCCAGTAAGCTCCGTGGCATGTGCTATAATTGTGTAATACTGTAGTGTGATGTACTAATTAGGTAGGAGTTCTAATCTCAGACATGACATCTGTGAAACTTTGCATGTGTGTGTGTGTGTGTGTGTGTGTTTGTTTGTCTGTGTAGGGATCAATGCTTTTGAGGCCATTCACAGTCATTACAATTTCCATTGTCCTACTTTGGCAAGCCTGTGGATATTATTCACCTTGAAATGCACCTTTGGTGAATGAGTATTCCTGTAAATTCCATAGCGCATGCTATAACTGAGTAATGCTGTAGTGTGATGTACTCATTAAGTAGTAATTCTAATCCCAGACATGGCAACTGTAAAACTCTGTGTATGTTTGTTTGCCTATGTAGGAATCAATGCTTTTGAGGCCATTCACAGTCAAATCACTTTCCATTGCCTTACTTTGGCAAGTCTACTGGTGTAATTCACTTTGAAATGCACCTTTCAGGGAGAAATAACCCAGTAATCTCCATGGTGTGTGCTATAACTGTGTACTGCTGTAGTGGGATGTACTAGTCAGGTAGGAGTTCTAATCCCAGACATGGCAACTGTGAAACTCTGTGTGATTGTCTGTGTCGGGATCAATGGTTTTGAGACCATTCACAGTCACTAAAATTTCCATTGCCCTACTTTGGCAAGCACGCTGATGTCAGTCACCTTTTAATACACTTCAAGATTCAAGCCCAAAGGCTAGAAAAAATAACAGGAATACCGGATAAACCACTGATCGCTTTTAGACACACCTTGGTTTAGCGCTTTCATCTAGATAACTAAATACTAAAAAAATCCCACCCCTTTAATCAATTAAACAATTAAATATATTTATCACCATTAAATTTAAAAGAAAAAAGTTTTTTCTCTCTCTAAAAAACAAAATGCAAAAAAAAATTTGTGTTGTGTAACCATATAACTAATTGATATCATTCCTTAAAACTGTATGTTTTTAAAAAACACATAACATGTGCATCTATTTCTATGTGTTAAGTACCATAATATATATATCTCTAAATTATTGACCTACCTAGTCCCTTATTAGGTGTACTGATAATATCACGGACTAATTATTCCTAACACATATATCACACTTTACTTTTACTACTCCCAGCTATTCATTTCTATCTCTATTATTATATAATAAACTTATATATATAATTTTGTATTGGATGTATGACACATTGTATGCTATATTAAATACTATTTCATTATATACATAAATCTATCTACACTTACAAAATTATGTTTTACTATGTTCTTACTAGTGGTTTTGTGGGGATAAAGTCGGGTGTGTTGCTGCATCTAATTTTAACTGCCATTTTATTTCTTTTTCACTAACCATGGATTTGGTGTTACCTCCTCTGGGGTTGGGTATAATCACATCTAGTATTCCAAATTTGAAGCCCACACATACTTTAATACACCTTTTAATACACCTTTGGTAAAAGATTAGCCCTGTAAGCTCCACGGCGTGTGCTAAAACTGTGTACTACTCCCTCAAGAACCAATGCACAGCACAGTCCAACCCCATCCACCACGTACGCATAACACAATAACCAAAAAGAGAGTATACTAGAACTATATGTCTAGAACTCTCCCTAATGATCTTAGTGATCACCTGACAAACTAAAGTTCCTTCCCCCTTGATGAGGCAGACTATACTTGACTCAGATGCCCCCTAAACGCCAAATAAGAATAAACTCAACTAGCACCCTGGCTAACAACAGACACCAAAACCAAAATAACAACTAGAGACAAAGCTGATAATAAATGCGACTACCAACTACCCCTAGATCGTATCAAATTCCAACAACTTAGAACAGGCATAAATAAACTTACAGAAACCATCCAGTCATTAGCTAACCAACTTTCTCCTCCCACACTCTATAAACACTATACCGACTCACCACTCTCTTTAACTTCCAGCCAGTGTCTACATCCTTTATCAGATCCCTTGAAAAACTGAAGCCAACCACCTTTTCAGATTCTCTGCCGGCTGAATACTGCTGCAAAATGGCTGCACAGATGTCGAGCCTACCCTATATCATCCTAATTAACATCACCACTTGCCAAAATTATGGAAAAGTGCATGCACAAACCAACTATGCTTTATCTAACCCAAAATAAACTACTCACAGACTCTCAACATGCACTGCCTCCTCTCTCTTTACTGAAAACATTAATCTTAAATAATAAAAAAATATCTCCATTTCTCTTCCTGACCTATCGAAAGCCTTTGATATAGGCTTACCTTGGGAGACAACAAGCAGTAATGTGGCAAAAACAAGCTCTCCTGCCTAATACCAAATATAGGAGAGTTCCTCTGTTCCATATTAGACTCTCCTCTTTTCAGTCTTCATAAACATCCAAACAGTGTGATCCCTGAAGCCACCTGCATTCAATATGCAGATGACTCATAATATATATGTTCCAATGCCCTCTCAAATCTACTAACTACCCACATATATAGTTTTCACCAAAGTCGAAAACTGGCTAGATCTCCGACTGAAAACTTCACTATAAAAGGCCAGCCACAGCCAGTTTCCACTCCTCACACCTCCCCCTCCCTACCTCCCTTCCCCTCTCCTCACAATCTGATTAACAAATGCTCATCTCTCAATCTCTCATCATAATCACATTGCCACAGGTTCATACTACCTAACACACAGAACACACCACTGTACTAACCTAAAAAAAATGGATGATGATGCTAATTCCTTCACACTTCCCCAGTCCCTCAGACTCCTTCAAAAAACAAAAAAAAACTGAGAATACCCCCCACTAAAAAACTTAATGACTCCCAACTCTCAACCTAGTGGTGGTGCCGCTATTTGCCAACACCACTGGTAAAATATGTAACTCTCTCTCCCAAATAACGCATCGCCAACCTTCTCTAAGCCAACTATGTCATTATTCTGCCTACCGTCCTTGCTAATATGTTATTAATGTTACATTTGTTATTTTGTGTGTTTGTTCTTCTTTCAGCATTACTGTTACCCTATTATCAATGTAACTGTGTTGAGCTTTTCTCCCCGGCCTCCGCTGAAAAAGGACAACTGTAGTATGGTGTACTAGTTAGGTAAGAGTTCTAATCCCAGACATGGCAACTGTTAAACTCTGTGTCTGTGTGCATTTTTTTGTCTGTGTAGGGATCAATGCTTTTGAGGCCATTCACAGTCAAATCCCTTTCCATTGCCCCACTTTGGCAAGTCTGTTGATGTCATTCACTTTACAATACACCTTTGGTTAAGATGTAGCCCAGTAAGCTCCACGGCGTGTGATGTAATTGTGTGATACAATAGTGTGATGTATTAGGTAGGTAGGAGTTCTAATCCCAGACATGGCAACTCTGAGAATCTGTATGTAGGTGTGTGTTTGTGTGTGTTTGTCATCAGTATCCTGGGTGGAGGTAGCTGTGCTTGTGTAATAACAAGAATCATGGTGGAGCGGGTTTTGCAAATTTCTAATATGGTGGGTGTATTATATGTCACAATCTCCACCTTACAAGGACAACAGATGTCAAACAGCAGAGAGGCTGATGTAGACAATCCATACCCCTACATGTGGCATTATGGATTGGGGACAAAATATAGGCAACCCTAGTATTACCCAGAGAACACTGTCCACTCATGTCTCATACACAAACACACTTGGCTAGGCAACAACCACTATGTTGGTAGTTCCCTGCATATTGCCCACAGATAGTAACCATGGTGTGATTGCAGTGGACTACAGAGGACATGGCACCCTATCCCATCCCTACAATAGGCAAATCAATGCATACAGTGGTCCTTAGTTATGTTCCCAACTGGACACCTGCAACAACTGTAGAGTCAGCAAATGTAACCCACAAAGCAAATACCATGCCTTATACACATGTCGTCTATGGGCAGATGCCACTAACACCAGTGAATACATGTATCATGCTGTCAATGTAGGTGCAGGGTCCACCTGAGTTCCATTTCCAGTTCTCACCACATGAGATCAGGAATGCCACATCAGATGATAACAATCTGTCCACACAACATGCCCCAGACACCCCAGGTACACTTCCACATGTCACAGAACATGCATGTGAGACGTGTGCACATCTTAGACACCCTCCATGTTATGGAATATAGAACACATACATGGCAAGCATTGCACAGCACTGGCTGCATACAATAATAACCCAGATGAGTGGATGGTGAATACAATACTCTCTTCTGTGGGCCAATCCAGAGAGTACACCCCTCAACCACACTGTAGACCATTGTCATGTGGCCTAATGCCAAGGTATACCCTTTGCCTAGCCTTGTACAGCCTTCTGGCCCAGTCAACCACTACACACCTCTGAAGCAATTAAGCCATGCATGTCAGTACTGGCAAAACTCTTTGTGTGTGTGTATGTGGGGGGGGACATTAATGATTTGGATGCCATTCACATTCACTACACCTCCCACTGCCCTACTGAAGCATGCCTTCTGATGTCAGTCACCTTGACATACCCTTTATCCATATATCAGCCTGATAACCTCTGTGGTGCATGTGATACCTGTGTAATACTGTAGTGCAGCAAATCAGTTAGTTAGGAATTCTAATCCTGACCCTACCAGCTGTTATAATGTGTGTGAGTCCCTGACAGAGTGTGGCTGTTTCGTGATTGACATCTGTTCTTGTGGACTGGCACATGTACTACACCTACCTTATCCCTCCTTTATCACTGTTGCTGATGTCACTCACCTTCAAATATACCTTTGGACAGCTCTCCAACATGTAAGCTCTGTGGTCCATGCAAGAACAGCATAGAATTGTAATAGCAATACATAGTCAGGCAAGAACTAAGTGTGCGACTCAAGTTTTTATTCTCCTATCCCCTCCCTTTCTTACTTTGTCTCTGTCAGTCTTGCTCACTCCCTCTCTGGTGGATGTGGAGAAGTACACCTGCTTTACTTAGGCAGCAGCTTCTGTTTTGTAAGTGATGCTCATGATCAGCTGATGACCTGTGCATGAATTGCAGTTCCCCACTAGCTGATTGCATGTGGAACAGCTGTGGTAACATTCCCATAGCCAATTGCATGGAAACACACTCTGATACATAGTAACATCATGTGGGTGTTGGCCCTTTTCATTCAATGTGAGCAGGACTTCATGTCGGTGTTTTGCAAACAGCTTCACAGGGGGTAGTGGGATATACCTCTTACAACATATACTAGACTGGCCAACAAACAGGAGGGAGATGTTCCAGACATGACTACAGAATGTAAGTCTTGCTCTTCTGCATTTGAAGTAATGTTGGTTTAACAAGGTTTGTGTGGATATGGCTGGTCTTCATGATTTAATACCTGTTATGACAGTGTTATGTGGTTGAGGAAACTCCCACCTGTAGGTCTATCTGGAGACTGGCCAGTGTTTGGAGTCTTATGTGTGTTGTGTTACTCACAGATTACCTATCTTTATTAATGCAGTAGCATAGTCTGAGGATTGCAGTCAGTACATGGTGACAGCCATGAGAGTTACTAATTTGTATCCATCATAAGACATATGTCACAACAAACTTTGTTACACCAGTAAATGTATGAGATTATCACAGCAACATGTCAATATTGGCCCTGTGTTTGTGCCTCCAGCCACAACTCCATCAACCTTTGTACATATGTCATGCAATAAAAGGTGCATATGTTCAGTACACCATTATTTATTGACATCATACCTGATAACAATCCAGTAAGATATCAGACTGGTAGACACGTTATGCATAGTAGGGATTATATTTGAGAACAAAACCTGGACATTCTGTCGTAGTGTGTACAGTAGTGAGGCCTGTGTACTTATGGTGATTGTCAACAGTGTGTGTATTGTGAATATGTACCTTGGCCTTTTTACAGACGGTGGTAGATGCCATTGTTTTTGGTCTTGTTCAATCTGATGTTGCATGCAGCTCCAGTGTATGGTACCCTATCAGCTTACATGTTTGTAGGGCCAAACACACACATGTCCCATACCACAGCCAGGCACCAGAATACACTGTGTATTGGCCTAGTATATGTAGGTGTGTGAGTGGCACATATTAGGGCAGTGTTGATCAGACAGTCCATATTCTGTAATATTAAGCACGCTTACAATATGTGGCTGTGGCTGTGTTCACATTGGTTGTGGGTATGCACTTTCACACAGGTGTCTGTTATTCTGTGCTGTTACATGCCTGTAGAGCCTGCTATATTTGCAAGTACATGTGTTTTCCCTCTTAAGAAATGTAGGCCAGTGTTGTGGCAGACTGCCTCTAGCTTGGAAAATGCTTTGTGACATGCCTAGCAGCTCAGTGCACTTACCCACCATAACTGTTGTGTATTTCTGACAAAGCAGTTGGATGCTGTACAGACGTATGTCATTAACTAGTGGGTAGTATGTGGGCTTGTTACTTCTGCTCTACTGGTTATTATATGTCAGAACAGACAGGAGTGTGTGAATGCATAAACTGTGTGAGCATATGTAATCCAGTATTTACGAGATATACCAATTTACATGCCTGTTAACATCCTCATTGTCAGGCTTGGTCCACACATCTTGCACTAAGGTGTTCTGTGTATACCTCTGGACTGACCAGAGTGTGTCAGAATGTCCACATTTATTGGTCATTTCTCTGCTGTATTCCACAGGACTATTACTGTGATATCTGTGGTACTGTACTATGATGATCTTAGGATGTCTGTCAGTAACTGATGGCGTACATGTCAATATCAGATATGACCTCCCACACACAATATTTCTGTTAAGAGAACCCCTGTTACAGTAGCAACGGTCTACATTTATACCTGCAATACTTACATGACATCCCCTTACACTATGAGCTTGCGACTATTGGTGCTGAGGTATGACTCCACTTCATGTTCTGGACATATGTTAAACATATATGTATATTTTTTTATATAAATATATATATATATATATATATATATATATATATATATATATATATATATATATATATATATATATATATATATATATATATATATATATATATATATATATATATATATATATACATACATATATATATATACACACACACACACACACACACACACACACACACACACACACACACACACACACACATATATATATATATATATATATATATATATATATATATACACACACACACATATATTTATAGATATCTACATATGTATAGACATAAATATATATATATATATATATATATATATATATATATATATATATATATATATATATATATATATATATATATATATATATATATATATATATATATATATATATATATATATATATATATATATATATATATATATATATATAAATATATATACAGAGAGATGTATATATGTATATATATATAATATATATATATATATATATATATATGAATGTATATGTATATATATATATACACACACATATATATATATATATATATATATATATATATATATATATATATACATACACACACACACACACACACACATATCCTTGTTATGTGTAAACATTACTGTTGTGTATACCTTCCCAGATGTATCACACCATATTTATCTGATATGTGTATATTTAGATATAACAACATACGTGATTCAACAGTATTACCACTAACAAGTACTACGCCATTGTAGAAGTCATAACAGTTGTTCAATACTATTCATTATGTGTACTGACAGATATATTAGAAAAACAACAACTGTATTCACAGCTGTGATGGCTTAATGGTTAACTGCTGTAACTATAGTGTACAGGGTCTTGGGTGTAAGGATTGTTTATTTTGTTGCTGGGCAGAGCAAGGTCTGTTGGATACAGACTGGTTAAGGCAGTTTTCAGCAGCTTTAAGTGGGTTTGCGTGGGTTTGCATGACGGTAAGCGCTGCTAACATATGGTTAAATGTACAGGCGCTTTCACCATGTAGGCCTCGCTTACCAGTGCATAAATCTGCTTAGCATTTATATTGTACCAATGCTGAAACCTACAAAGCATGGCTCAGCCCTGGTAACCAGTCCTCACATTCTTGTCTGATAAAATAGCAGGGTAATGACATCTTTAATAAGTGTATTTAATGCCATGTACATAACATGCTTCGATATGCTGTCATTACAGTAGAAAGGGGTGTGAGTCTACTGTCTGGGACACCTGAGCATATATGGCTTTTACAACACTTTTTTTTCCATTTGAATGTGTTACATACATGGGTAGTATCCCAGATTATATGCACTCAGACTGGCTTGTAGTGTATCATTATGTTACTACTGTTGACAGTGTTTTCCCAAGTAAGAGTAGATTGCAGATTGTAGTACTGGAACCAAACACCCCTGCATGCAAAGATGGAATCTGAGTCCTCACTGTCATGTTCCTGGTGTGTGAGCTGTGTCTCATTAAATATTTCCTAATGGATAATGATCTGACATGTTGAAAATAATTGTAGACTACTGTGTGTAAAGCACATGTTAGTGAGGGCTGCTGTCATATAGTAATGGCATACCTATTGGTATCAAACGTTTATCTGTCAACACATTCATCCTAATGCATAGCTAGCTGATGTTGTCTATCCTCTGTACAAATGTGCAGATGTCAGGTATCCATCTTGGCTACTTACAGACAATCTATGCTTGACTGACACTGACATGTCTGCCCAGCTGTGTTATGAATGCCACAGCTAGGAATCCACACCCTGTATGCACCACATCCCATGGATTCCTCAACTACACTACCACAGTCAACAGAACAGGCTTGGGTACAAGTCTCCAAGACAGACACTGACCATGCTATTTAATACATGTTGTATACATGTCAACTGGAGCACATCACTGGCCCTGTGCAAGAGGCAATCAGATGATTGGCTGATGTGTGTAACTCTCACCCTGAGGATCACCCCTGTGGTATCTGTTGATAGATGGCCTGCTGGCACATAGCAGGTGGCATGATACCACTGTACACACATCCCCTACACTGCCCATCCCTCCATGGACAATAGCTGGGTACACACCTATGAACACCTGCATCTATGGACCCCAGTACTACAAATGTGTACATGTGCATTACTGAGAATATCAGTGTCTATGTTTGTAGACCTGTAGTTGAGAATACCCTGAGGCCATTCACACCCACCACAACCCCATTGCCATAGTTAGATGTGGCTGCTGCTGTACTGGACATTACATGTACCTTGTTACACTCTTCTCCCTAAGGGCTACCTGGGCCTTGCAGTACCAGTACAACACTGTTGTACAAATGGGTTGATAGGCATGGGATACCCACTGAGTTCTGGCAAGTTTATGTATGTGTGCATGGGTGTATATTTGTAGGTACAGCATTCTGAGGCCACATTCTCCTAATACAATACACATTGTCACTCAGTATTAGGGATAGTAATGTTGCTGACCATAGGAGAGGCATGACAATGCATCACCCTACTATGCCTGTGGCATGTGCATTAGATGCATATCCCTGTAGTAGCACTCTTGGGATAGACAAGGGTTGTATTGCAGTCCTGGTCAGTGTGTGATGGTGGGTATGTCAGAGTGTTATCATGGGGTTCAGTGAGTAGAATATCCAGTGTGGGGTGTGGGTGCAGGGTATACTGTCTTTACACCATGGTACCTCCAGTACATTTCCCATGTTCCACTGAATGGCGACAACTGTCATCATCGACCATACAAGTAGATGATAACACTATCCAGCCCAGTTATGCTTGTGCTGTGTGTAACCTATCTGTAACACAGTGGACACACTGACAAAGTAGTTAGCACTGATACGCCCATGTCTCTCAGATGTGTGTTTGACTGTTATGTATTTCTCAATGTGTATATGACAGTATGGCGCACTATGTATTGTCCATAAACAACCAGTACTATCCCCCATTACCATACTGTACAGGCCTGGGGATGTTCTTTACATAACATGTAACCTGGAACACACCTCATCTTAAAAGTTGTGTGGTGTTTGACATTAAGGCGACTACATACCTAGGTAGGGGTCTAGTCCCAGTGTTGCCAAGTAAGAGTGGGTGTGTATGTGAAGGAGTCTACATCTGTTTGCAGAATATACATATCCCTGGAGGTTATCTGTCTGAGAACTGCCTGGCATATGCTAACATTTCACAGGTATCATCCTGTGGAAATATATTCCATCCCAACTAGTGGTAGATGTGTAACTGGCCTCTTTCCCACTGTATAGGTGTGCAGCGATACTGGGGTTGGTATATATAGCTGGGTGTGGCTGTTGTGGATGCAGCCACCATCATTGCAGTTACTGTTGAGTGTATCCCCCTGCTTAGCTGGCCATAATATTTTACAGTTCATGTTAACAGGTTAAGTAGTTGTCTATCAGACTATCTGTAGTTCTACAGCACCTCTCACACCCAAAGGGTAGGGCTGTGCCACCCACACCAGCACAACTATGTTTACCAAGTTGAGGATTGCATTACATTGGGGAAGGGGACATATACCCTGCCAGTACCATCATCAATTACATTATACTAGTGGACTGCTTATTTCCCAATGTGTTGTTGTGCCTATTCTGGCTTGGTAGAATTACATAGGCTACTATGTGTTCCTTGCACAGGTACATAAATCCATGTGTACAGCATTCTCTGTGTATTGCATCAACACTTAAGCCTCTGTGTGTTTTACACAAACATGTGATGTGTACCACCCAGTACACTTACCATTGTCCACTGTAGAAGGGCTGCTGACAGCAGCCACCTTGCACTCACCTGTATACACCATCCCCAGACCTATCAGCCATGTGGCACATGCAGTAACTGTTATACATACCTGTGACATGTGTTAACCTGTACCCAGGATATGGCACAGCCAAGGTGGCACCACTGTGCCATATTGCTTGTAGGATACAACAGCAGACTATCCTCCTGCTGACACATGGACACCTACAACACAAACTGATTACATTATGGAGACCACAATCACTCAGTGTTAATGACAGCTATAATGCATCATGGCTCGACAGCCACACTTCCTGACATGTAAGCATTAAACCTTACTGCTGACAACATGTTACACAGCAGTGCATTGTTACACCATAGTACAGTCACCATGTGCATCAGAGCCATATGTCCTTGCATAGATGTTATGGATGACAGGGATGTGGCACAGGTATCATCATATGCATAGAGTGTGTTGTTGGTTTGCCAGAGACCTAACCTGAGCCATACGTATGACACCATGTGTGTGAATGAGGGGGTATAATTATTGATATGGCCATGGTGATGTGGTGTGTGTAGGTATGGGTTTGCTCTAGCTGTGTTTGTATTGTGTGTGAGTATGCATGCACACAGTTCTGCAAGTGGCTGCCCTATACAGGTGTTTGTTGGACAGCTGTAGACCATACATGGCAGGGTGTGCAGTTCACCGTCTCCAGCCATGGACATGAGAACTGTGCCTGCCAGGGTTTCCACGGGCATGACCAGGTACAAGCCATGATATGGTACTCTCCCCTGATGATGACATATGTCCGCTGGATCCAAGTCCCTCCTGGGACTGACCAGGGCCACATGCACATGGCCTCCCATGGTGTGGTGTGGACAGCATCCCCCCTGTACTGCTGGGGATGGTACTGCCTCTACAGGAGCAGCTTGGTGTTTTTGCATCACCACATTGACCTCCAGCTGTTGGTATTTCTGGCCTACATCCACATGGCCGTTGCACCACTCCCACCACATGCTCGAGCACAGACATTCCATGGTAGATGATTCCCACCATCTCACCCAACCATCTATCCATGACCTCGGAAAAATAATGGAGGGCACCTGCAAGATCACAAATGTTGTCAGTAACAGCTGAATCAGTAGCCCTCTGCAACCTCAGAGCCTGTCTGGTGTACTGTGCCATGAATGCCTGTGCCTCCATGATAGCCTGAAACATGTGTCTGGTGGTACCAGATGTGCACTTCTGCCAGGGGCACGATGACCAGCAGCCCTCCAATGAGCACCCTTGTACATCTGCCTATGTGGTACCCCTCTGGACATACATCTATGGCAGCTGTGTCCAGACACATGTGCCATAGATACCACACTGTCCTGTCCCATGCCAAAAATCACCAACTGTCCCTCTGCTATGGCCACTGGTGATGGGGTATGTATAGGCATTGTTACTATGTGCGGGGATGGATTGGATAACAGCGGGATGTCAAACGATGTTGCAGCTTCAGCCCCTGGCAACCCCGTCTGTGCCTCAACACACTTGTCATCATTTTCAGTGTCTGTATGGACACCAACTTCAGATTGCCTGCAGGAGGGACCCTGCCCCATCTTTCCACTTGTGAGGGGAAAACAAGAAACACACTTTAAGACCTGTACGTCATTGCTTAACAACACACGCACACACACACACACACACACACACACACACACACACACACACACACACACACACACACACACACACACACACACAAAACCTGACATTCTACCATATTACTTACCTTTCCGAGTTTACAGACTGTACCTAATTTATTCTCTTAAGTTCCCTAGCCTGCATCAGTCTTGAATAATTATAGTCAATAATACCAATCATTAACGTATCTTTCTTCTAATTGCCTAGAAAAGTGGTCAGAAAACATGACCTGTTACTCCACTGCCTCTTTGACTTGATTGGAGTTGTTTTTTCAAAGGCTTCCTGATGTCATCCAGTGTTCACCCGGGGTTTGCCAAGACATCTTGAGTATGTCCCCCATATGTTATGGGCTACTACAGTCACTCAATAATGTCACACACTGGAGTGTCATACATAACTATTGTTCAGTAGATGCAAGATCTGTTGCTCTATTAACTTTTTATGTGGACTACAGTAATATTTGGAAACACTCTCTGGTGTTGTCTAGTAATTTCCCAATGCATCTGTAGTGCTGCATATGTGGGTATCCTTTCACCTTTCTGATGATTGCAATTAAAACAGTGCCCCTGGTGTCTAGTTTTCCCTCCCAATGCATATTTCATGCTACAGATGTTATTGTACTATCAGCTGTCCTGAAATTACATGTCAGAATAGTATTCCTGGTGTCTCATGTGTGTCCATGTCCATGTCCTGCACAATTTCAAAGTGAAGTTGAGAGGTATGAACAATCCCACACTCACACGTGCATACATGGAAACAAACACAAACACACACACATGTACACATACACACATCCTATATACATCAACCCCATCCACTCCACCAGATTGCACTGACAGACAAATTACCCCCCCCTACACACACACTTACAGGTGAGGTTGCACAAAGATATTACACACAGACCTCCCATTACCTGTCTGTCAACATGCATGGCATATGGCACTCAACAGCATGCAGTGCAGCTATAGTCAATCCTTGCTAGCAACATTATACATATCTGTGATGCATGAGTTATGTTAGTAGGTGATGCCCCTTCCCCTGGAACACACTACACCCATGTATACAGTATTGCTGTGCTCCTGATCGGCACACTGCATGTACTGTGCACCATACCTCACAGGTGTACACACCATTGCTGAATGTGTATATGTGTGTCAGTTATGTTTGCTCTGCTGCTCACAGCCCTTATGTGTTTGTCTGACACATACCTGGGATGATATGTGGACAGATGTCATTTGTGAATACCTGATGTCTGATTTACAGATCTCATCATCAATGGTGCATGTATGGCCAATAAAATACAATTACACTGACAATCTTCAAACCTTACCATGGCTATGGGAAGTGTACACACCCTTATGATGCCCTCTTCCTTGACATGCCATGGGACCACATTACTGCATATGTTAACATTACATGAACTTGATATGTGACATATGACCTGTGCAATCAAATGCAGCGTCAAACAAATGTGTTAGTTCTGCAGATGCTAACTGAGATGCATACAATTTGTGGGTGCATATGTGTGCATGCTCTTATCATGATGGTTTGTTGCACCTACTGTTATGTGTACTACAGCAGTCACTATTCCTGGCAGGGGTATACTAGCATGGTCCATCTGCATTTGCCAATATTTGGTCAGTCTGCCCTACAAATGTCCCCCAACACTGCATGATTGCAAGGTCAGCTGATGTGCACATTCCTTGGCGGTCACACAATGCCATCACTATTACTGTGGAGTCAGGGTTATGTCTGCCACCGTTCCTGACATTGACTGTGTGCAGATGCAGCCATTCATAGCATCCTTTACATCTCTGCTTCAGTGCACTGTTGTGTCATGATGACAGCCCCACCCCACCCTCAGCCTTTTTGCAGATGCTTGACAACTATGGCCTACACGTGTGTCATTTTGCAGTGTCCCAAACTCTGAACACCATGTGTACCAGCCTAGTCCCTGCTAATGAATGGCAAACATACTGGTGTACACTGTCACTGGCAAGGTATAGATGGGGATGGTGGGCCTGAGGTGGAGTGAGTTGTTGGTTGTCCAGCACATGTATTATAATTGATACTATCTGTAGGTTTTCAACTTGGTTGTGGTACACCAGTACACATCGCAACGCATTCCTTTTGGGGACCTTTGCTGATATGCATATGCTACCTGTAGCAATGCCTGGCTGATGCTTTCTTTGGTAAAACTGTCCCATCTGATTACCCTAACCCATGGGCCACACTTATGCAGAGTCTAGGCAATTGCTGACATGGGTACTGCAGAGCTAGTGCTTACTAGACATTCCAGCAACTCCCACAGTCTTGTGGCATGTTACTAGGCAGCCTGCATGACCTGTTTGCAACATGTGTCATCATCTGTCTTGGATGTCCATCTGTTTATTTTCTACATTAATCCTGTCCCATAATCCTCACCACATACATGACTGTCTGCACTGTTTGCCATGGTATATGCAATGGTGAGGTAAGGCTACTTGTCCAACTCCTGGGTGCTACCTGTTGGGTATGGGATCCATGTCATGGCTTGTAAAATGGGTGCAAGCCACAGCTGCCTCTGTTGCAGGTAAGTGGGCACATTTGAAGGTCAAATGTCTTGGACAGCAGACCATTTATTGGTGTGACATTGAGGACCTGTACTTGCTGGAAGGTCCATACTCATGATGAATGCATGCTGTCAGTACCTCAAAAGCTGCTTCCACATTATGTTATCTGGACTGTATCCACACATATGATTCCAGTGTTTGTGGAGCTATGTATTCCCCATATTTGCTGTCCTAACATAGGATTCCATATTACACATTCATTGCTCATGTTTGGACCACATTGCAGGCTGTAAGGGTTGTGGAATGCAGTATTGTGATATGCTGTAGTGTAGATCTGTAACAATTGCCATTGTAATCATGGCATATACACTGCTGTAGCACTGTATAAGGGTGATGTTTCAGACATGTCCCTACTGTAGGCCATTTGTCCCATCATTATGTTCATTTCTGTGCGCACATCTTGCAATGACAGGTTGCTAGTTATATTGCAGGAGTCTTACGTACCCTTCAGTTACATCATCATGGTGACCACTATGATGCAGTGCAGTTAACAGCAACAATACTTGAACATGTACAGCATGCATAATGGGTAGGTGTGTTAAATGTGGGCATGGAATATATCATGGTCATAACATGACCGATGTATTGGCAAACCTGAACAAATACCATACTCACTAGCTACAGGCTGCTGCCCCGGAGATATACCAGAGGGATCTACATAATTGTGTGAAATATGTGATGTCAGTAGCCATACCTGTGGCATTGGTACAGGGAGGGTGCAGCATTACAGTACATCAACAGTACAAACCCACAATAATACAGACTATGCACATCTTTCCAATGGTTCTTGGAATTCATAAATTCCAATGCCCTGGATCAACTAATCCATTGTCCCACCAGGGGCTCCAGTATCCTATACCTGGTCATTACCAACATGGGAGATAGATGCTCCACACCAGTGGTCAACACCTCATTGGTTAGGTCTGACCATAAGCAAATCACCCTTGACACCCACATCCCACCCCCACCCACCCCCGCCCCCCAATAAGGAAACCTCCTTAAAAAACTTCTCCAAAGCTAATTTCATGCTACTGAAGTCAGAAGTGACAAACTTCACAACACCCATGCAGACGGGATCTGGAAGTTCGACTGCAGAATCCTACACTAAGGCACTGTACGAGCACATCCACTCATGCATGAATCGTGCCATCCCAAATAGAACCAAGATGCCCTTCTCCAAAAAGGAAGCCAATCTGGTGGTCCCCTGCTATAAAGAAACTATACAACAGAAGGAAGAAAGTGTTGCAGAAAAGAGGAAAATCCCAGGATGCAAAAAACTCCCTCACCAGCCTCAGTAAGAAGCTGAGATCCCTCATAAAATCCTCAAAAGCTAGTTACGAAAATAAAATTGCCAAAGATTCCAAAGACAACCACAAGGCATTCTATAGTTATGTCAAGAATCTAAATGGCAATGCTCAGATCTGCTCTGAGCTACAACAGAATGGCATTAAATATACTGATCCCAAGGATATTGCCAATATCCTGGCAGATTGATTTAGTGCCAACTTCACTCCCTCTCACCCCTTAAAGGGCCCATCTCAATACCAAAAGATTGCCAAATTCTGATAATCACAGCCACACAGGTAGAAACAGCACTCTCCAAAGCTAAGAATATAGCATCCATGGGACCAGATGACATCCCAGGCTGTGTACTACATGAACTACAAAATGAATTGGCACCCCACCTAAGTGTCATGTTTAATCATAGCCTCACCTCAGGCTTCGTGCCCACTGAGTGGTGCACAGCTACAGTTATCCCAATCCACAAGGGAGGATCCACCTTGGATCCCGGAAACTACCATCCCATCAGTCTGACAAGCCTGATCTGCAAGGGCATGGAACGCATTATCATGGAACTTATAAACAAAGACATTGGCAACCTCCAGACACTGGATCCCACCCAGTTTGGGTTTGTGAAGGGTTAATCTTGTCTCCTGAATCTGATTGACTTCTTTGAATTGGTCTCCAGAGCTGTGGACGAGGGTAAGGAGGACCACACAGCCTATCTGGACCTCACCAAGGCCTTCAACACCATCCCCCACTCTGGAATCATAGATAAACTTACTAAGCTGGGCATAAATCCCTACATCACTTGATGGGTTGCCAACTGGCTTACTGACAGAACTCAGACTGTAAAAGTAGCCGACTCCAAATCCAGCTCCAGACAAGTGACAAGTGGGGTACCTCTTGTTTAGCATCTAGTTCTCTGAAGTACAGGCCAACACTAAGGGACTCTGGCTAACAAAGTTTGCAGCTGACTGCAAACAGGGAGCCATTATTGAATCACCAAATTATGTGGATATTCTACAAAAGGGCCTTACAGGAACAGATGCCTGGTGCCAGAGCCATGGGCTCAAGCTCAATGCCAAGAAATGTATAGTCATCCCCTTTGGAAAAAAAACATGTACCCATGAACTACCACATAGGTGGCAGGACACTAAACATCGAAAATGTGATGAGAGACTTAGGGACACAAGTGGACAGTGGTCTCACTTTCAATAACCACATCACCACAACATTCAGGAAATCCTTCTATGTGGCACATCTCATAAGTAAGGGCTTTTCATCCAGAAAAAAGGAGGTCATTGTCCCACTGTACTCATCCCTCATTAGACCCATTATAGAGTATAATGGCCCATTTGGTATGTACCTCACAAGACATCTGCAACAGCTGGAAAGGCCACAGAAATACCTCACTAAAAGAATCACAGGCCTAAAGCAGATGCCATATGCTGACCATCTAAAAAAACTCCAGCTATACTCTGTGGCATATCGTCTACTCAGAAGCGATCTTTGCTTAACATACAAGGCCATGTCAAACCCTAAGCTGTTGGACATGCTCCACTTAATGAAATCCCATTCCCTCAGAGTCACACGCTCCAGGGATCTAAACCTTATCATCACAATGAACAAAACATGCTGGAGGGATAGGTTCCTGACCCAGAGACTCCCCATACTCTGGAATAGACTGCCCATACATGTCAAGCAGAGCACCTCACTGGCCCTCTTCAAAAGGAACCTTGATGATTGGATGGGAGATAGGAAATTAACCCCGGGGATCATGTCTGTCACCCTGCTAGACAGGGGCCCAGAGAAGTAAATATTGTGGGAAAAAATTTCCAGGGAATTGTTATGGCTAGGCTTGCATAGGCCTTAGGACCGATAGCCTAGTACCAACCTATGAACCTATGAACCTATCTGTTTATTACTGCAATGCAGCAACAGACTATGTATATTTCATCTCCCATATGCATTATCTAACTCTACAGATGCAGATGGATACATAACAGTGGTCTACTGATGTGTCCTGCGGCCTTACCTGAACGACCCTCTGCCATTGTGTGAGTAGCATCCACCTCCACTATGCTCTCCATCAGGGTTTGTGTTTGCAGTTGGCAGGTGCCCCAAGACCATTGAGGAGCTCTTCAATATGTGTTGGGGGGGGGCTGGATGGCATGACACCCCCCTACATTGCAAAGTGGACCCCCCTAACCGCAGCAACATGTCAATGGGCATGGCAGAATAGAGCAGTGCATTGATGTCGGACCTGCTCATAACTGCAATTATGCAGGCCAACATAGTTTACCCTGTGGATTACATTTCCACAGGGTGGTCCTCTCCTGCAGATCATGGGCTGCATGGCCAAACAGGGTGTTGTACTGCTGCACAAGGTATGTGATGATGACATCATTCTCATCTGCTGTGTACATAGGCAGTCTGTCCAGTGATATATTGCCTGAAAGACATAAAGAGGGAAACAGGTCTGAGGACCTCATACTGCAAGTATATCATAGTTGTTAATACACATCTCTGTCTCCCCCCCACCATATCTGCAACAACAATCTGATCACACAATTCAATGGGTATGTCTACAGAAGACCTACCTTTGGGAAATATATCGTAGTGTACAATAATTTGTGCTATGCTTTTGTAGACAGGTTCCATATTGAAACACTATCATTGGTGGCCTGTTATGAACAATGTCACCTGCATGCCATTGTAAGGGCCACTATGGTTCCATATATGCATGTGTTCTGTTTGCTATGTGACTGCTGCACATCTGTTGTTTTGCTGCCCATCTGTTGTTTTGTGTTAATGGTAATATCTATGCATGCTGATAGACGTAATGCTGGAATGTGTGGACTATTACTACCCACATATGTTCTATAACAGTGACACAATAGCATATTTGGGAAACAATTGCCAGCTGAACCACCTCTCCCACTTCATCTGGTCATGTTACCAGGCCACATCACATGTGGGACCCACCCTGAGATCTCCTCATCTACTGGTCCTGCACTACCTTCAGGTGGAGCCAACTCAGGTGATGGTGTTTGTCCCCCCCTGGGAGCGCACACAGACAGGATCCTGTCACCTGAAGTCAGGTCCAGGATCTGGTGCATAAGAAGCTCCACGGACCCTTGGGGGGTGTGCTACAGCACCTTGAGGCCCTCAGTACACAGTCACAGCGTCCACATGCTCCTTCTGCTCAGCCTCCAGCCCAGGCACTTTCAGGGCCATGAAGATGTTGTGAATGACCATGGGTGGGGACCTTGGTCCCATTGTTTCCATATGGGGGCTCATGGGCTTCCACATCCCAGACAACACTCCCCATCCAAGGTGTTTACCCACCACATGTGTCATACATCACCCCTGTATGCTATCATGTCTGTCTTCCAATCCAACTTACCTCCCCAAATTTACCTACTATCCATTCCCCAAATTACCAATTCCACCTTCACAAACAAGGGCAATGTGTTCCCAACATAGGGTTCACACCTGACATAACTGTCCATTTTGCACCCATTTACTGCTGTATATATATATATATATATATATATATATATATATATATATATATATATATATATATATATATATATATATATATATATATATATATATATATATATATATATATATATACCTGTATTAATATGTGTGATGTTCCCACACACATATTGTGCAGCACTGTCAGTCAACAGTAGGGGACATGTATTTTTATAAATGTGTGTGTGTGTGTGTGTGTGTGTGTGTGTGTGTGTGTGTGTGTGTGTGTGTGTGTGTGTGTGTGTGTGTGTGTGCCTGTATATCTGTAGAAGTACATGTGTGTATATCTATCTATAAATATATATATATATATATATATATATATATATATATATAGATATATATATATATATATTTATTTATTTATTTTATTTTATTTTACATTTGTTGACCGGGAGAGTCCGACTGGATACATGTCCATTTTCAGCGGAGGCCCGGGGAGAAAAGCTCCAACATTAACAAATAGGTATACAATATGTTGATATAATACAGTTTGTTCTCTTAGTTAGTTTACACAAAAAAAGGAGACATTTTAGAATATTTCTACTCATTCCTCCAAGATATATAAAAAGATACAAAAATACAAAAAAAAACACATAGTATAACAGAATTTTTTCTCCTTTTATATAGACCCTTCGTATAGTAATAACGGGTATTAGAATAGTATGCAAAGACTAGAGATTTGCATTGAAAAGGGGATAAGAGGGAAACAGATGTGTGAAGAGGTAGTGGTTACATAGTTAGACCTGTAGGGAGGAGAAAAAAACTTGATTAGGTGGAGTCAGACTGGGCTTATGCATTGGCAGAGCCAGTGTATCTGGAGGTGGTGATGTAGCCTCTTTTTGAAGAGTTTTATGGAGGAAATGATGGTGAGGCTAGGTGGAAGGGAGTTCCATATTTTTCCTATTGCATTGGCAAAGAGAGCATCACCCCTGAGTTGTTGGATTTTACCGTTTGAGCTAGTAGTTTGTTTGAGGAGCGTAAGCTATTGAGATTGTTGTAAGGTTTGATTATGTTTTTCAGCACAGGGGTTTTGTCAGATTGTTTAAGAATTTTAAATGCTGCTATGAGTTGGCTCTGCTGGAGAAGGTTAGGGAATTCGATCCAACCCAGGTTTTGTAGGTTGGTACAATGATGGGTTCTATAGGGCATGCCAGCTGCAAATCTGGCAATATGATTATAACAACATGTAAGTTTGTTTAATTCAGTTATGTTAAGATTAGTAAGAATAGGGGAAGCATATAAGAGGGTAGAGAGGAGATGGGAGCGGGCAGTGGCCATTTTTGCTATTGGGGTAAGAAAGGATTTTATTCGATAGAGCGAACCAAGTTTTTTGTTAATGGTTTTAATAGTTTGATTGATATGGATATCATATTTAAGTTTATTGTCAATGGTAACTCCCAGAAGCTTAGTGTAGGAGTCTGGGGAGATGTTTGTCCCATTTTTGGATTGAATAGTAAAAGGTGTGGGTATGACGTTGTGAGTGGGGTAGAAGATTAACAGTTTGGTTTTGTTTGGATTAAGAATAAGTTGACGTCCCAGTAACCAGTTCTCTACTGCTGTAAAGCATGATTGTGTTTTTGATAATAAATTAACTGGGGATGAGTCGGAACAGACTTATGTCAAATCATCAGCATATTGAATACAGGTGGCATCTGGGATGGCTTTGTAGAGGTCATTTATGAAGACAGAAAAGAGGAGAGGTCCCAATATGGAACCTTGAGGTACCCCTATGGTATTCGATAGGAGGCTAGAGAGCCTGTTCTGCCAGAGTACAGCTTGCTGCCTCTCTGAGAGATAGGCTTGAAACCATTCTAGAGTTTTGTGGTCTAAATGGAGATTTTTTAGGGTATTGTGAAGTAGTTGATGGTTCACCATATCAAAGGCCTTTGATAGGTCCAGAAAGAGAGCTGACGATATTTTTTTGTTATTCCGGTTGTGGTTAATTGTTTCAGTAAATGAGAGAAGAGCAGTGGTTGTACTATGGTGTGGTCTAAAGCCATGTTGAGAACTGGAGAGTAGGTTGTTCTGGGTGAGATAGTAAAGGAGCTGTCTGTGCACACATTTCTCCATGATTTTGGCCAAAGGGGACAATATGGTTATGGGCCTGTAATTTGACAGTTCCCAGTCGCCTCCTTTATGGAGTGGAATTACATAGGATATTTTCCATATTGAGGATTTTGGCTTCAGTCAAGGTCACGATTGATGAGTATCGAGATGGGGTAAGCTATGACATCAGTAGCTTTTGTAAATATTCTGGGAGGAGGTCAGTGGAGAGTAGTATATTATATATACTGCTATATATACTATATATATATATATATATATATATATATATATATATATATATATATATATATATATATACTACTATATATATAGTACTATATATATATATATATATATATATATATATATATATATATATATATTTATGTATATATATACACACACATAGATATAGACACACACACAAACATATATATATATATATATATATATATATAGATATATATATATATATATATATATATATATATACATATATATATATATATATATATATATATATATATATATATACACATATATAGACACACACATATATATAGACACACATATATATACCTATATATATATATATATATATATATATATATATATATATATATATATATATATATATATATATATATATATCTGGGGTGCATTCAAACATCATGTGCACACTTTTTAACTCTTCTTTCTGCACAGCCGCATTGCTCTGCCTTTCTACAACACAGGCAGAAGTCACATGTGGACATAGCCTAACATTAGGGGTGGTATATATAGGGACAGATTGCAGGTAAGCCTATTGCACACCTATAGCATTTGTGCATGCTACATTACACTTTAAACATGACTGTCCTGCAAGTGGTGGGCTCTGAAACTCAAGTGTCCATCATAATGGCATTACTTCCACCACCAGCTATTGGGCACACTAATATGCATGTCTTGCAGTACACAATACACACTATGATGGCCTACATCTTGTCAGACAGTGCTGATATGCACATTTTACAGGTATGACCCACTGCCCACAGAGACAGACACTATTGTCCATAGCAGTTGTTCAGCTGGACATCATTACAACAAAAAAAACTGATGGCACATATAAATAATTCCACATCATCTAGCTCATTATTATGGACCAAGTACTACATTCAATTACATGCATATATGCTTCACATACCTGTTATGGGAATGATGTCTGGATACAGTTTGCTGTGTGGATGGATGGATGTGTGTTTGTTTGTTTTTGTTTTTTTGTTTTTTTTCTTTCTCTCTCTATCTCTATCTCTATCTCTCTCCACTAAATGGATTGAGCTGCTTTGAATAGATTGCAGCATGGATTTTGTAGGTGATGCATATGATCAGGTGATGGCCTCTGCTCCAATCAGTGTTCACCACTTGCTACCTGCATGCAGCCTGCTGTGTAGTACTTCCAATTACCACTGTCATGGCAACCCACAACTATAAAATCCTAAAGCATGTGGGTGAGGTCCCTTTACCTTTCATGTATGGGGGATATCTTTCCTGTGTGTGTGGCCAGCAGAGTTACAGACAGCAGGTAGTAATACCTCTTACAAGAGGAGTTGCAGACACAGGCCAACTATATATTAGTATAAGGTTCCAGACCTACAGACGGTGTGAGTAGTGTTGTTATATGCATTTTATACCACTAGTGTTACAGGGTTTGTGTGTACATGCTAGTTTAGCATGGAATGCAGTCTGTCTACATAGCTCTCAACTGTGGGCCTATCCACATGATGGCCAGCGGATTGCCTGTTATGTTTTGTCTGTCCACCACACAGGTCTTGTCTCAGATATAACACTGGCATTCGGTTGGTTGAGTGCTATCAGTACATGGCTACATCCATTTGTTTTTCTGACTTCATATTCCTGACTAAGGGTATGTTGCAAACAATCCTGTAACACCTGCAAATTTCTCAGTGTATAACAACAATATTGAAAATATGGCACTGTGTTCCAGCCTCTGTCCTCCAACTATATCCAGGCTTTGTCCATATGTCATGCAGTTGTTAAGTAGTGGCGTATGATTATGTCGTGTTGCCATTCCTGCCAACATTCCAGTGATGTTGTGGTCCTCACACATATTGTGGGATAGGGTCAATATATATGTGGGCTACAGCTGGACAAAACATGCATGCCCTTGTGCAGTCCAGAGGTCAGTGTATGTAAATCTGATATATGACCCTGCAAGTCAGTCTATGGGGGAGGGGTATGCATCATATATAACCTAGGCTGTTACAACATGTGAGGGATGTCAGTAGTAAGACACCTTAAGGAATATGGCTGTACATTTTCATACGTTTAACTGTGGGGACATTGGTGGGCTAGTGCTTACTTTCATATAGACTGTTCTGTTTGCCAGTGTGATAGTGCTGTTTAAAGATAAACATTATGTAACAGATACATCTTCACTGTGACAAATTAATTATTTCCCCCCTAGGAGTTGAGTACTGAGTGTAATTGGAGGTAGCTGAACTACATCTGCATTACTTACTGTTGATTGATTGTTATCTTCTGGCCCAGTGTTTCTTTACTGTTGCACTACTTGAAGGCCTTGGCCTGGACAGCAACATATGTTATGCTTTCAGATTACTGTATAAAATGTTTTGCTTGAGAGTTGCATTACTCAGTTAGCATGTATCTCAAACACATAACAGCTATATGACATGACATATACAACTGTAATAGTACACAAATAAACATTTCTTATGTTTGCAAACCTGTGTGTGGTGTCATATCCTTTGACTTCTCTGTGGGTATATGTTTCATGCAATAATTGTGTTTTGTGTGAAAGAATCATATACTGTCCATTTTAAAAGGTGGCAACTGTAGGAATACTGGCTGTTGAATATGCTGTGCACCCTCTAAATATGTATCTTCCTAAACATATCTATACATAGTAATATATGTATATGGGCATGTAAGTGTATATATCTACATCTATATATATATATATATATATATATATATATATATATATATATATATGTGTGTGTGTGTGTGTGTGTGTGTGTGTGTGTGTGTGTGTGTGTGTATGTATCTGCATATATACATGAGTGTGTGTATATGTATCATTAGAAAGTTTATTGTTTCCACATTGTACATTCCCTATGGTAGCCAGACTGTACTGCATGATATGTTATTGATACCATCCTGACATCGTAAAGGTGGGATGGATTACTGTTAAGTTTTTGTGGCTATGTTGTGTAGGGTCCCGGGTATACGACTTGCAAGTGTTGCTACTGTGTTGGAAGGCAGATCTGTTTGGCTGTGGGGGACGGGATGATATCAATAATTACAAGAGGTACTTAGATTGGGCCCCCTCACCCCCATTAACGTTGCCTTTTGTCATATATGTATTTTTTATGTTCTCATATATATATATATATATATATATATATATATATATATATATATATATATAGATAGATAGACATATATATATATATGTAGACATATACATATGTATAGATGTGCACATATATGAATATATATATATATACACACACATGCATCAACATATATAAATATATTTCCTGTACTGTTTAATGACTTTGCTGGATGATGTTTGTGAAAACATCAGAGTTGTGTATATCTGACATTGCTTAGTGGTAAATCACTTTGGCTATGATGTGCAGGGTCCTGGGTTTGAGACTTGCAAAGGCTGATTATGTTGTTGCTGGGCAGAACAAGGGCAGTTGGATACAGAGTGATGAAGGCACTTTTAAGCAGTTGTAACTGGGTTTGCACAACGGTAAGGAATGCTAACTTCTGGTTACAGTTTCTTATACTCAGTTAGCTTCTAAAATGCTTAACCAGTGTAGGCATTGCTTACCCCTGCACAAACAGGCTTAAACCTGCTTACTGCTGCTTAAAAGTGCTTGCACCTGCTTACCCCCACACTAATTTCTTTAAAAGAAAAAGGGTTGATAGAAAAGTGGTGAAAAAGGGGCACAAAGAGGGAAAGTCAGTAGGGAAAATAGCTAGGGATGTGCTGGACGGGTGTAGGGAAGGTTCATAGTTGCCCATTTCTTTTACAGCAACAGCTATGCATATACACTGAATTGGAGGTAGATTTGGGCACTCACACCCCTGAGAGAAGGGTGAAGACAACAATAATAATTTGTGAAGTCAATTAGACCAGATTACATGTGTCCAGTGAACATGTGTGTGAAATGGACAGTTATGTATGGGGTGAGATTTTTTGGGGGGAACAGATTGCCCCTTTTTTTAAGGTGAGAGTGGGATGTTGTGGGGGGATAGTAGGTATACTGGGGGAAGTAGGTTGGGTAGGATGACAGACAAGATGAACAAGACAGCTCACAGGAGTTGTATATGACACATGTAGGGGTAAACACCTTGGATGGGGAGGGGTGTTTAGAAGTTGGAAGCCCAGGAGCCCCCAAATGGAAACAGTGGGACTGAGGTCCTCACCCATGGGCAGTCATTACTGCATCTTCACGGCCCCAAAGGTGGCTGTGGTGGGGGCAGGGTATGAGGTGCAGGCTGACCCTCTAGATGCACCACACGGCCCTCAAGCTGGTGTAGCTAATCTCCAAGCTCCCTGTGGAGCTCGCTATGCAACAGACCCCGGACCTGATGATGGGTGACAGTTTCTTGTCTGCGCCCACCCCCGGGGGGGGCGAGCCCCATTCCCTGAGGCAGTTCCACCTGAAGGTGGTGCAGGACCAGCAGACAAGGAGGTCCCAGGTTTGGCCCCAGACATGCTGGTGCCTGGTGCCACTGCCAGATGAGGTGGAAGATGTGGATCCGCTGGGACAGGCCTTCCCACACATGCTATGGTGTTTCAATTTTAAACATATGTGGGTTAGTAATAGTCAGCACATTCCAGGATTAGGTATAACAGCATGCATAGATATTTCCATTAACTCAAATCACCAGATATGGAACAGTTGCATAGCAAACAGAACACATGCATATATGGAGCCGCAGTGGCCATTACAACAGCATCCAGGTACTTTGCTGACAGCATGCCACCAATGTGGGTGTATTTCAACATGGCACATGCATAGAAACAAATTTCAATATTTATCAAACAATAGGACATATGTCCCAACAATAATTTAATTGTACACATACCCATTGAGTTGCGTATTTAGATAATTGTTGCAGATATGTATAACAACTTGTATATCCCTGTAGTTCTCAATACTTTCTTAGCCAGTGCTGTAATCTGTACCTTAAAGGTATTATTACACTACCCTATAACCTTAGTTTGGACAGTGGTATGTTTGTAGACAACTATATATGTAAACTGTTTTACCTGCAGTATACACCTGTTACCTGGTATACCCGTGGAGGTATTATTTGTTAACACTACCTGACTGTTTCTATGTATTTTCCCAGAATCCAGGTTGATGTTATGCACATACCTCTCAATCTCGTATTGCACACACTCTGGGCAAGTCTTGACATCATGCAGGTGAAACTGGGACATATTTTGACTATTGCCCTCATAAACCTTTGGTGAGTTGCTACAATGACATGTTTGTATATTTTCTGAATATTTACAGGCCTGACAGTCAGTTATATGTCATTAAATGCTGCCTAAATGCCAGAGATCATCATACTGATTTGCCAAGGGGACAGGGTAACAGGCAGTGGATATGGCCCAATTATCTTGACATTCTGGACAAATCTGTACAGTTGAGTGGTATGATTCTGCATACAGCTTACTACCCCTCCCAGGATTCAAACGATAGCTGTGTCTGCTAAAAATAAAACAGTGTACATCACAGTTGAGTTTGTTATATACATATTGCTGTGTATCTCTTCTCTGATTTCTGTCTATACATCTCACATAGTTTTACAATCTGACCTTTTAATTACAACACTCTTATACAGGGTTTCCTAGACAGTTTTATTATGTTGCACAGTGTGGATGACAGTGATGAGTAATACTTTATTATTCAAAAAACTGCAACACTAACAATGCCATACAATAAAAGACTAAACAGTACCAGTCCAGATTTCAATCTTTTATTTCTAGGCACAGTTTTCGTATCTGACAGACCTGTGGAGGGAATGTTTGTTAACACTACCTGAATGTTGCCACACATATTACCAGATTCCACATTATTATTATGCACATATGTCTCACTCTGCTACTGCACACACTGTGGTCATAGCTTCACAACATGTTGTGCAGATGGGGCATACTTTGCATATTACTCTCATAACATCTTGGTGAGTTGCTGGAGTGACAGGCTTGTTCTTATAGATATATTTCTCACAGTTATAATGTCTGACAATCAGTAGTATGTCATTATTTGGTGCCTAAACTTCTGGGATCATCCCACTGATTTGCCGGCAGGACAGGGTGACAGGCAGGAAACTTAAGCCAATTAACTGAACTTTCTGACAAAATATCTGTACTGTTGAGGGGTATGATTCTGCATACAGCTTACTACCACTCCCAGGATTTGAACCATGGCTGTGTGTGCTAAAAATGCAACAGTTTACTTCTCAGTTGAGTGTGCTATTTGGATTATGTTGTGTATATTTTCACTGTTTTCTGTCTAAGTCTCTTTCAGTTGTAAAATGTGACCTTGTGATTACAACAGTCGTATACAGATATTCCTACACATTTTATTTATGTAGCACAGTGTGGGTAACAGTGCTTAATACAACAGTACTATTAAGAGAATGCAACATTACATTACCATATGATACCAGAGTAAACACAAGCAGTCCAGTAGTTAGACCTTTATTACCAAGCTGTTAAACTTTTGTTTACATACAACCTATATGAGACTCTTCCTGCCATATTGTCTTGTTTATTCAGTACATCCCATACACAATACAGGTTTTATACTGGCAATTGCTTTTCTACTACTTTTAGTTTTATTTCTTATGACAGTACATGCAAGATTATTACTAACCTGCCTCGCAACGCTCATCTGCAGCCTACAGGCATGGGCTTCCTGATTCATGGCCCGCTCTGCTGCCACTGTCAAATACATAAGAGGAATATTTAGCCATACCTATCCATAATATACATGAGCTGGCAATTATTAAACAGGAAGTAGGATGATACTTACACACGGCTGGGACATAACCTGTCTGCCTAGATTCTTGGATCCACTGATCCAAGAGCTCTCTCTTCCTCCATTTCAGATCATTATCGTGATGCCTGACCTGCTCACCAGTTCAAGTGATGCCAGTGACACTGGTGAGGTCATGGGTGAGACGGTCCCAGACTTCCATTTTATATTGGAAACCCTGGTACTGGCCCTGCAGCAGTCTCTGGTCATGGTCTTTAACAAGGAATTCTGCCATGACTTTGGACTCCTGGATGCCTCAGTGCTGTGCCCGGAAGTGCGTTCCTTCACCCATACCGGCCTTAGTGCCTACAGGAGGAAGCTGCAACCAGTTATGAGATGTATTCCCACCTGTTGGGTTTAAATAGGGACAATTTCCCACACTTTGCCATGATTGGATGGTTTTGAAAATGCTAAGCTATGGGCAAAACCTGCTTACCTAACATTGGCATTGCTTAAAGGGGCATACCAATGGGCAAATCTATTTAGATGGGCTACGCATTGCTTACACCTAGTAAGCAGAGGTGTGCAATGCTTAGTTTTGCTTATTTTTATATTTGCACACTATTTACTGTTTGGCATTGATTTATCATTCATTACATGTTATATATTTGTTTTGTATCCGAGATTCATGTGTACGTGCACTGTATGGTGTACTTGTGTTTATTGGAGGATTTCACCACTTTATTACAATGACACCTCACATCTGAACTTAATGCAGTACTCCACTTCACATATATATGTTATGTGGTAGGTTATTCAACATAAAACTGTTTATAGATTCCTTTCACATGTAAATTGTCATTTTGCTATAGTGAGGATCTGTTGGGTATACCTCAATTTTATGTACAGCTGTGATGGCTTACTGGTTAACTATAGTGTACAGGGTCCTGGGTTTAAGGCCTGTTTATTTTGTTGCTGGGCAGAACAGGGGCTGTTGGATACAGAGTGATTAAGGGACTTTTAAACTGGCATAAGAAGGTTTGTTTGGGTTTGTGCAATGATAAGCAATGCTAACTTCCGGTTAAATATGCTTACAGAAAATTAGTTTCAAAATTGCTTAACCTGTTTGTGCATTGCTTACCCCCATGCAAACAGGCTTAAACCTGCTTACTACTGCTTAAAAGTGCATACTCCTGCTTACCCCTGCACTAATTTAGAAAGAAATGAAACATGGGTCTTGGGAAAGTGGTAGATTTGGACACTCTATGGATTTATCATTCATTACACATTATAACTTAATTTAGTATCCCTGATTCACGTGCACATATACTGTATGGGGCACTTGTGTTTATCTTTGGATTTTACCACATTATTACAATGACACCTCACATCAGCACTTAATGCAGTACTCCACTTCACAAATATATGTTATTTAGTAGGTTGTGCAGCAAAAAAAAAATGTTCATAAATTGCTTTCACATGGAAAATGGAATTTACTACAGTGAGAATTTAATCAGGATTGACTACTCACAAAGGTAATGTGCTGACCACTACACTCTTGCACTACTTTTTCAACTGCCTGTATCTTGCTGTTTATCTTCTTGTGTTATTTAAGCTACGGTATGCGTAGCTAAGCGATGGGCAATCCCACGCACCTATGGTTAAATTTAATCTGTTTGATAAAAAAAAAAAACATGTTACTGTTATTTTCTCTAGGAAGGGACAGATTACACTTATTGCTGTGGATTCCTGCATGCATCTGCACATTTGGCAGACATCCTAGCAACCCCTCATACCTCTCAACCTCTTCATGCAAATTATCTGGACAAAGCTTGACAACATGAGGTCCAACTACAGACATATTTTAAATATTGCTCTCATAAATTTGGGAAAGGTGCTAGTGTAACATGATTTGTTTTAATATACATTTTCTGATGGATTTGAAGCCTGAAACTGAAATGTATGCCATTATTTACCCACTTCAGTCCTGAGATCATCCCAGTGATTTGCCAGGACAGATGGGGTACAGGCCAACTGTATGGGTAACAAATCTGGACATTCTGTGAAGATTTCTACAGTAGGGAGGTATGCAACCTCCTATGAGCATTCTCGCTCATTGTAATTGCCAAATGGCACTTCCTGAGTGCAGGGGCATGTGTATTGTGAGAGCTCTGCTCCCAGACACCCCCCCTGCACTCATCCATGGTCCATGTCCATTTGGGAGCAGAGGCAGTACACCTTTATTACTATGCATGGTGCGCTGCCTTGCTGCCCTTAAGCCATCATTTCCGTGCAGGAATAAGTTATTCCTGCAGGGAAGATTAGTGAATCCAGGGAGTTAATTTTTAAATGTCTCTAACACCAAAACCATGATATTTGGAAAACTTCAGTGTATCACAACAGATCCAATATTAAATCATACAAAGCCATGGACAAGTTTCTTACTGCCCATAACCTCTTACAGGTATGTTATCGTCACCCCTGACCTCCCTCGCATAACTTCTAGAAACATGTTTATAATTCTACAATCCAATGTCTAACTAAATTGAAACAGAATTGCAAATTTGCCCATCACTTCACTCCTGAAGCAATAAAACAGCACAGTATAGTCTGGCAGTTAGCACAGAGAAATAATGCTATGAGCTTTAAATGAGTTGCTTCCTATACTCACGGTATGGAGTTTTGTCCTTCCACCTGTATTTGCCTACTGTGTGAATCTGAGCAAGTCACATAATCTAAATATATAAAGGGACAATTTGTTCAGTGGGATTATATCGTCAAAAACTAGGTGAAATAAATAAATAAATATCCACATATGTATAACTACACACAAAAACACACACACACATAAAGACACACACACACACACACACACACACACACACACACACACACACCACACACATAGCTAGATATAGATTATAGAGATATACTCTGGGGTTCAATAAAGCTTACATGGGGTATAACAATAGTGCAACCGCTCCTGAATGGAATATGGCCACTGAGTGATCCAGTAAACCAACCTAGGGTCATGCACGAACTTGGCAGCACTATTCCTGCACAAACATGACTGAATAATGCTAATTACCTCATTTGCTGATGAAAACCATGCAAATGAAGTGAATTGGTGATTCAGTGAGCAGGTAGACATCTGTGCAGGAATAGTGTTACCTGCAGAAATGTATTCGGCTACTAGCCGAATACACTGCTGCAAAAATAAAAACGCAGGCATGACAGCACAAATAAAAACATGTATCACAATCTTTAGGCATGTCAATGGCCAAATATATGGCCATTGGCATGGAAATGTTTGCAAAATTACAAAGATAAAAGTTTATTTTTTTGGCTGATCTCAGTCATTTAAGCATAAGGCAGTGGCCCACAAATGGAATCATGCTCAAAATATATAAAAAAAAAAAGTTGAAAAGGCAATTTAAGTGAAATCTGCATTTTGCCATTATAGTCTATAGCATGCAGAATCAAAACAATACCAAGGAACAGTGATTGCTAAGGGGAAAGACTCTGGTGTAGTGCAGTAACTAGGGATTAAGGCAGTGGGTTATGCTAATGAGGGAAATTTACTGAATCACAAAAAGATTCTAAGTGCCAAACTGCACCTAACCATGTAGGTGCTATAAGGCAGTGGTGTAAGCAGGAGGAGCAGCAGACATGAAAAGGGGGTGTGTCATGCTTGGTGTTAAGCACATTGGAGCATCATGGCTCCCAGCTAAGCAGAGCTAAGTAAGCGGGTGTGTCTGAGGCTGTATTGACTTATTCCATGAAATAAAGAGCATGTTCGCATTCAGCGACTGGTGACATCATGGAGGTCTTACAGGCATCCCCATCCAGTGTACTCCACCAGTTCCTGGATGCCATGCTACCACACGCTGGTGAGCATATTTACTTCCCCAAACCCTTGAGGAGAGGACTAGCAACATGAGTCTCATCCACCGTGTAGCAGAATACCCAGAGTTACTGGGTGTGATAGACTACATGCACATCCACATCAAAGCACCACCTGGTGAACAGGGTATGGTTTACATAAACCACAAGGGCTTCCCCTTCATCAACTGTCAGATCATGTGCAATACCCAGGGCATTATCATAAATGTGTGTGCTGGCAGCCCTGGAAGCTATCATGACTCCCACATCTGGCATCCATCACAGCTGTACCATGCATTTGTCATCTGGTGGGGGATGCTGGCTATGCACTGGAGCCTTAGATGATGACACCCATCAGAAATGCACACACACCAACACAAGAATGCCATAATGAGACACATGCACAAACCAGGATCATAACAGAGAGCGTGTTTGGGATGGTCAAGTCACTTGACATATCTGGTGGAGCCTTGCAGTAATCTCCAGCCACATGCGCACACATGTTCACACATGTTCATACTATGTGTCATGCTACACAATATTATTCTATGGAAACAGCTGCAGCAGGAACAGCATGGGGAAGGGCCACACAGCCTCCCACCATTGCTAAGGTCCCCAAAGGCACAGAGGGACTCAGAAGAGGAGGGCCCTGAGCCTGCTCCTGTAAGCAGATGGAGGCATGCCCAGTATTCCCATGCCTTGTCAAAGAGGTAATGCATAGCACACACACTGACATTGTAGGGACCTAGAGGCTAACACCTCTATCTGACTCGCACACACAGTAACATGGATGATACATACATCACATTACCTGTAACTTACCATGTATAGACAGTGTACTGTGTGCATCCAATATAGGCAACCCTCAAGCACCATCCTCACAATTACCACAGGCACAAGATAAGTCAGTCTTCTTAACAACAAATTAATGGATTACTATGTTTTGGTAGTATATGTATGGAAATTCTGCAGGCATGCAAGGGAATGGGGTGACCTACTGGGAGGGCAGCAGACAACTAACAGCTATGTGAGACACTAGGAAATATCTACCCAATACTGGCTTCCTCACACTATGCAGTATCATTTAAGGTGACAAATCCCACTGCAGTATATGTGGGGGCCAACTAAGGGGGGGTCATAGGTCACATGCATGGATGTCACTGTGGGGATCCCTTACTCACTCCCAGACTCACTCAGCAAGTCAGCCATAGAAAACCATAAAGGAATGTCTGGCAAAGGCACACAAATGCTGACAAGGATGGAATACCCCCCTACAGACTTACACAGTGATATCACAGCAGGCATTGCAGTTGCAGTAAGACCCTCTGAAAGATTAGAAGTCTGAAACTCAATTGTCTGGCATTACAATCTAACCTGTGGTCTCTAGTGATATGCCTCTATTCTCCAAGACAGGGCACAATACTATGCTAAATGGAACCAAAATATAAAGCCAAATATCAGCACACCCATATTCACATAGAAATGCAGTAACATTTAAGTTTGTAAGGTAATAACAGCAGAACACACATTGCCAGGGCTGTCCCTATCAGCATGGATAACTTGTTGCATGTCCACAGCATGCAGGGGTCAATGAGCTATGCATATGTGTGAGGAGTACTTGTCAGAATGCGGCCAGCAACTTCTCATGGCTGTTGTGTTGTATTAGCCTAGGTACAGTACTGTGGTAGACAGGGCCATGTACCATGAAATTCATTGCCAACTATATTGCATGCCAGCTACACATATGGTGGGAGTTGTACACACTGTCCAGATGTCAATATCCATTACTGATGGGAAGCTGGATAGGTCATGTACAGGGGACCACACATATGAACAGTACACAGGTTGGAGTAACCTACATAGTACCTACCATACCTCACAACTGTACAGACCTTTTGCAGAATGTACACAGGTTTGCATCATATTTGTGGTGTTTTTATTCTGAAATAGTGGTTGTCTGGCAAATCACTGGCAAACCACGAAAGTCTAAAGTTATAATATATTGATGGATTGTAGTGTCTCAGACTTCATACCCCATAGAAGAATGCATGCTAATGCTAAATCTGTTATTGTATCATACTTCCAGGTTTGTAAGGCTAATAGTTACAATGGTCTGTATATTTAGGCTTTTGTCACCCAATTATTCATGGCTTTGTCCAGATGTCTGGCTCACATATGCAGAGAGGTATGGTGCCTAGTAGCACAGCAGGGTGTTCTGTCACTTACCATTGTCACCCCAGGGGGGTCCACTGCCTGGCATCCTGGGAACATACGAGTGACAAAATGCACTGGCTCACTACAGATAGCTGGCAGCAGTCTCACATGGCCTACAGGCCTCTGCAAAGGCCTATGCCTCACCCATAGTACCTTTGTAGGGAATGTCATGGGGTCCATAATACCAACGTAACACAGTCAACAAAATGCAAATGCAAGGCCATGCTGCTAAATGCTAGTAGCATACCTCTCAAACTTGTAGAGGAAGAAATCTGGGCAAAGCCATACATAATGTTGGTATAAAGGCCCAGCTATAGAGATACATTTAAATATAGCTCTCATAATGTTAGACAGTTGATAGAATAACAGAGGGGGTGTGTAGTAGCATGGATGTCATGAAGGGTGTGAAGTCTGAAACTGTAATGTCCTGTCAACATTCCCTGACTGCAACCTGACTGAGTGATTTGCAACAAATGTGCTAGAAAGCCACAATGTTAAGGGAAACCAACCAGATATATGAGGCATGCAGCTGGATAATCTGTGAGATTCTGTACAGTTGACAGGTATGGACACATCAGGATATGACCTGTCAGATAAGAAGAAAATGACACAACCAGGAGATCCCATGCCAGTATATCACCAAGGTGCTGGACCATTTACACAGCTTCAACAATCGCCAGTAGCCACACCTCCCAACTGGCCAGATTGTGCAAGAATGTCTAGCCTTTACCTCATAATATAGGTCTGTCCATCATCCATCTTGTATTTCACAGGTAAATCACTGTGATGATTTCATTATATCTGTCAGTAGGTGATGACACAATACAGTACAGTGTCAAATATTACATATGTCAGAAAATGTCTGCTAAAACCAACCCTGTTACTTAAGCAACTCATACATCGATAAGAACAATAGTTACTGTACCCCCCTATGTTTGGTCCATTCTTTCCCCATATTGGCAGCCTATCTCCAGATATCTTGCACAAACAGGTTGCAAGGTATGGCTGTAGCATAAAACACCCAGGACTGGAGTACAACTATCCCTGGAGTAAAAGTAAAATAGTCTAGTGGTTATAGTGTTTGCGTAGCATGCAGTCATTCATGGTTTGAACCCCAATGCAGTCCATACATTTTAGCGTGGGAGGTTGACATAATGGTTAAGGTGTTTACCTTAAAACATGAGGTGCAGGGTTTGTTTCTCAGATGGGGTAAATGGCTAGGCTTAAAATGGACCACAAAGGCAGTTAGCCTAGTACTAACCTATGAACTATGAACTATGGAATGGATTCCCACACCTACTATAGAAGGTCATACTGAGCATGCTCCTACACTTAGAGAAGTGAAGCCCATGTCTGAAACCACATTGGACTATATATCTCTGGATTATGCAAATGTCTTTGCGTACACACAGCTATGTAAACCTAACTGTCTCCACACACGCATCAGACAGGATCATCCACAGCCAGCTGTAGGTGACACATGTGGTATATTTGCATCTGTTGTGTGTGATATACACACACATACATATGGGCAACATATTGCAATATGTCAGGCATGCACACACATAGACATGGGAAAGAGAGGGACAGAGATAGAGTGAGACACACAGGGAGACACACACAGACAGTGAGTCATACACAAGGATACCCTGAATGGCATGGAGTGATGTCCTGCTGCAGAGAGTTGCATACCAGTTGTAAACACTGGCTTGTGCCAGGATGAAGATAGATTCATTGTCTGATGGTACTGAGGTGGACGTTGGAATATCACATCATCTACCTTTGTATGTGTGTGTGTGTGTGTGTGTGTGTGTGTGTGTGTGTGTGTGTGTGTGTGTGTGTGTGTGTGTGTGTGTGTGTGCACATGTGCACGCACATGTGAGAACAGTATTCTGTGTGTGTGTGTGGGTGTGTGTTTGTGTGACAACCATATCCATTGGGGGGTGGGTTTTACAATTTTTTGCTGTCACCCACACAGTACTCAACCCAATGCCCACTTTACAAGGCCCACTGATGTCATCCACTATAGAGGTAGATGTAGACACTCTGCAGCCCTATAAGCTCTGTGTCACGTGAAATAATTATGTAACAATAGGGAATAGATAACAAGATGGTTGGTCCTTCTAATCTGTGGATACCATTCCCCACTCAGGAATCATAGACAAACACACTCAGCTAGGCATCAACTCCTATATCACTAGGTGGCTTGCAAACTGGCTCACAGATAGAACCCGCTGTGTGAAAGCAGCAGACTCCATATCAGACTGCCGAACAGGCACAAGTGGAATCCCACAGGGTTTGGTCTTGTGTCCCCTCGTTTTTGGAATCCACACCTCTGAAATTCAACCCAACATGAAGGGAGTCTGGCTGACACTGTCTGCAGATGACTGCAAGGTGGGTGCCATTATTACCTCCCCATTTGATGTTGCCATCCTGTACAAAAGCCTCACTGAGACCTATGACTGGAGTCAGAACCCTGGACTTTATCTCAATGTCAAAAATGTGCCACCATCCCCTTTGGGAACAACATGGTTCCCATGAAGTAATACATTGATGGTAGTCCATCAAAACTAATGTTGCTACAAGGGAACTGGAAACACAGGTTGACAGTGTGTTGTCTGTTGACCAGCACAGTGCCATTGTGTTCAGATAGTCCATCTATGTGTCACATCACCTGACTAAGGGTGTTGCATCCAGGAAGTAAGAGGTCATTGTCTCCCTGTACTCTCCCCCTCATTTGGCCAATCGAGTACAATGGCCCATTTGGCATGTACACCAATGGACACCTGCAACAACTGGAGAGGCTGCAAAATTACCTCAAAAAGAGGATCCTAGGCCTTAAACACTTGCCCTATATGAACAGACTCCAGTAACTCCAACTATTCTCTGTCTCATATTGGCTAATTAGAGGCGATCTCTGCCTGACTTACACAGCCATGTCTGAACCAGCTCTATCAGGAATCCTACATCTGAAGAAACCAGTCCATCCACACCACATGCCCCAGAGACCTCAACTCCATTTCCACAATCAACAGAACATGCTGGTGGGACAGGTTCACAACCCAGGGACTGCCCACGCTATGGAATAAACTTCACATACATGTAAAGCAGAGCACACCATTGGCCCACTTCAAGAGAAATCTGGATTAGTGCATGGGAAATAGATATCCCATCCTGGGGATCACTCCAGTGGTTATACTCATTAGATACACTGGGGACTATTGTCAGGTGGCACAATGCCCAGGGTATTTCCATGGGTTAGGCTTGTAAAGGTGCCATGGCCATTCACCTAGTACACACCTATGAAGCTATGAACCTATGGATCTCAGTACTAGCAAATGTGTGTGTGTGTGTGTGTGTGTGTGTGTGTGTGTGTGTGTGTGTGTGTGTGTGTGTGTGTGTGTGTGTGTGTGTGTGTGTGTGTGTGTGTGTGTGTGTGTGTGTGTGTGCATTAGTGTGTCTAAAAGTGTTTGTGAGTGTATAAACATGAGGGTGAAAGTAGTGTGAGGCCTTTCTCATCCAGTACACCTACCATTGCCATACCTTACAAGGGCTGGTGATGTTATTCACTATATATGTACCTTGGGTCACTCATCACTAGATAAGCTCCATGGTGAATGCAGTAACTGCATGATACTAGACTACCAATGGCTATATAGGTAGGGGTTCTAGTCTGAGTCCTGGCAAATGTGTTTGGTAGTGTGCACATTTGTTGGGTGCATCATTTTGAGGCCTCACTCTCCCAGTACACTGCTCATTGCCATACTTTACAAGGGCCGGTGATGTTATTCACTATATAGGTACCTTGGGACACTTTTCACCTTATAAGCTCTGTGGTGCATGTGGGAACTGCATAATACTGTTGTACCAAGGACTACATAGGTAAGGGTTCTAATCTGAGTCCTGGCAAATGTGTGTGCGATTGTAAGTATGTATATTTGCAGGATACATCATTTTGAGGCCTCACTCTCCCAGTACACTGCCCATTGCCATACTTTACAAGGGCTGCTGATGTTATTCACTAAATAGGTACCTTGGGACACTCTTCACCCTATGAGTTCCATGGTGTATGCGGTGAATGCATAGCACTATAGTACCAATGATTGCATAGGAAGAGGTTCAAATCTGAGTCCTGGCAAATGTGTGTAAGTGTGTATATTTGTAGGATACATCATTTTGAGGCCTAACTCTCCCAGTGCACTGCCCATTTCCATATTTCATTCACAAGGGTTGGTGATGTTGTTCACTTTAGAAGATCTGTGGGACACTCTTAACCCTATAAGCTCCATGACATGTGCGATAAATGCATAACTCTGTATTAGCAATACCTAGATAGGTAAGGGTTTGAATCTCTGTCCTGGCAAATGTGTGTGTGTACAAGAACTGTATGGTGTGTATGTGTTTGAGTGCGAACTATATCAATTGTGGGGGTGGGTTTTACATTTTTAGGCCATAGTACTCCCATTCCACATCCCAAGGTCCTCTTTACAAGGCCTGCTGTCTTCATCAACTATAGACGTATCTGTTGACACTCTTCATCCCAATAAGTCCTGTGCAATGTGCAAGAACTATGTAACAGTATGGACTGACCAACAAGATAGGCAGAGCTGATGATCTCAATATTGGCAAATGTGTGTATGATCATATTTATGTGTGCAAGTATGTATAACTATAGGTCTGAGTATTTTGGGCCCAGACTCACCCAGTAAATCACCCATTCCCATACATTACAAGGCCGGGTGATGTTGTTCACCTTGGATTTACCTTGGGACTCTCTTCACCCTATAAGCTTTGTGGTGCATGCACTAAATCCGTAACACTGTGTTAGCAATAACTAGATAGGTAGGAGTTCTAATCTCCAGCCTGGCAAATTTGTGTTTGTGTTTGAGTGAGAACTATATACATTGGGTGGCTGGGTTTTACAATTTTAGGTCATGGTAGTACCAGTACACATCCCATGGTCCACTTTACAAAGGCCACTGTTCACATCCATCATAGAGATATTTGTGAATATTGTTCAACCCTATAAGCCCTGTGCAACATGCAACAGTTTTGTAACAGTATGGAATGAATAACATGATAGGCAGGGCTGCTAATGTCAGTAATGGCAATTGTGCGTGCATTGGTGTGTATAGCATTGTTTGTGAGTGTGTAGACTCATAGGTGGAAGTCTAATGAGTTCCCCATGAGTTGTATTGCTCAGGCTGTGGATTGTATTTCATTACTGAAACCAAGAGGAAATTCCTTAAGATTCCAAGAGCAGGATAAGTTATTTCTTACACTTATTTTACTGAACTGCGCTTCTAAAATGCTTATAATTGTGCTATACAGTTGATCTACTATGTTTGACACTGTTATAAAGCTTTTTTTATTGTTTCACTGCATTTAGGTACTGTTTTAACTGTATTGTTCATTGCTAGATACTGTTTCATTACTCTAATTGCATGTTTACTGAATTACTTAACTGTAAACTGCTTTTTCATACTGAGAGTTGTATTTTCTGTTTGTGAGTGCTCTATCTGAGCTTTTCTGTGCATTTTTGATTTTTTGAGGTTTCTGTGTTCTACAGTTAGGAACTGCAATAGTGTGCATTACTATAATTGTCTGTTTACAGTTAAAAGTATTCTCAAGAGTCTGTTTGCTCCTTGATCTGTTTAAAACTTTCATTTAGTGGCTACAGCTAAGAACTGTAATAGTGTGCATTACTACAATTGCATTTTTATTTAATTACTAAATTGTAAACTGCTTTTTCATACTGAGACTTGTATTTTCTCTTTGTGGGTGTTCTTTCGATGTTTTTAAAGTGAGGTTTCTGTGTTCTGCTCAGGTGGCATAATCTTGATAGTAGCCTGTTTTCTATGCTGGTAGTTTTGTTTGAGTTTCCTGTGTTTCTGGCAGCCATTTTCTGCTGGTAGTCTGTCTTCATTATTATTGAGAGTAATAAGGCCTCTTGACTTTCTGTAGTAGAAGTGATTGGGTAATAGCAGGGGCTGAGAAGTAATTTGATCTTCTAACTCTTCCATCCTTACTGGTATATATACCCTGTGTCTTGAAAAGGTTGTGTTTGTATTGCTGAGGCTGTGAGGCTGTGGATTGTATTTCAATACTGAAACCAAGTGGATTCTTAACGTTGAATTAACTTCTGTTCCAGCTTTCTCCATTTCCACTTTTACTGAAAAAAAATTCTAAGCTTGCTTCTCCCCTTTCCTGTGGCAGGTCTTGTCCAGATACAGATTTGCTGTGTCCAGGACTGTTTGTGAGCTCCTGAGCCCCCCCTCCACTTAACTAGGGTTAAACTATTCCTGGTGTCATAAAGTCTGCTCTTCAAATTTCCCCTTGCAACTAGCCAGCTTTTTAGTTTTAGCACTCAAATCTGTTTCTTTGAGCTCAGCACTTGTTCAGAACTCATTGTAAGCACTAAATAAGTTACACATTACTACAGCACTCAACTTTCCTCACTTGTCTAGAGGAAAACAGTTTTTAGTACTTAATAAATAAGCACCTATTCAGGCATGTCTAAAGGTCATCCCCCGGTATTTTCTCCTGTCTACCTGATGAATCTGGGCACCTTGGGACAATGCAGCAATTGCCTCATGTACACAGACAACCCTCTCTTCCTACCACCCAACATAACGACCTGTGAGGGATGCACTTATATAGCCAAACTGGAGGCAAAGCTTTCTTCACCGAAGACTAAAATAGACAGTCAAGAGGAGAAGGTAAACACTTGCACTTCACCACACTCATCACATAGTCTTTCAAAACCTACACAACCAAAACACACACACAGAAGCACAAAACACACACCTACATTTGCGGAGGCTCTCAGCAAAAATCTGCCCAAACAACCAAGACCTCCAAAGCAGAAATGCAAGCAACCTCCACCCCCAACACAACCCAAATCTCACATAGCCCACATACTCAGTGTGCCACTCAACTACAGCCCATAAGGCATAACGTACCCAACACTCTAGTCATAGATGACTCTATAGTCAGGCACACTGATGTTCCACTCACCAGGCTAAACAAGGAAAAAGTTACTGTCAGCTGTCTGTTAGGTGCCAAGATCCGCCACATAAGGCATACACTCAGGTCACTACACAACAAGTACAAATATGACTCTGTCATTGTTCATGTTGGTGTGAATGACCTGAGATGTACCTCCCTGGACTGCATGAAAAAAGACATGGAGGAGCTCTCCGACCTTGTAGCCCAGGCAGGTATGACCCTAGCCCTGAGTAGCATCCTGCCATCACCCAGAAAGATACCACAGTACAAGGACAAAATGATTGACTTAAACAATTGGCTAAGCTTCTGGTGTCATTCTAAGGGAATCCAGTATCTGTCTGCCTGGGATGACATGATTGACAGACCACGCTGCTTTGCCAGAGATGGCCTTCACCTGTCACCCTTGGGATTCCGGATACTGGCAAAGGCTCTTGCCACCCCTATAGTGCCTTTTCTAGGCAAGGTTCAAATGACAAATTCACCACCAAAACAGGTACAGGTAAGCAAAATCTGAGGGTAATGCTACTCAATGCTAGAAGTCTAAACCTCAAAATGCACTCACTCGAGGCAATCCTTAAAATGGAGAACATTGACATCTGTGCAGTGACAGAGACCTGGTTCAAAGCTCCAGAGAGCACCCCTGCATTACCATTCATACCACACCTTTCAGCCACCAAACCCGGACCAAAACAGTAAAGGTGGAGGTGTCTCCATTTTCATTAAGATATCCACACTTCCAAGCTAGTTGCTCAGCATAATGCATCCGAGATAATCCAAGTTCAACTAACTCTGGACAAAACTACAATCCAGATTGTAGCTTGCTACAGACCCTCCACCATGCCCCAGAATTCCCACTCCTCTTTTCTTGATACACTGGAAAATATTGAGGTGCAACCAACACTCTAATAATGAGTGCTTTCTACTACCCTACAATTAACTGGGAAAACTACTTGTGTACCAACTCTTTTGCTCAACATTTTCTGGAAATCATCAATTCCAATGCCTTGGATCAACTTATCCACACCCCCACCAGGGGTAGCAATATTCTAAACCTGGTCATCACCAACATGGGTGACCAGTGTTCCACACCAGAGGTCAGCTCCTCATTGGTCAGATCTGACCACAAGCTAATCACCCTAGCCATCCACATCCCGGTCTAACCCCCATTAGGAAAACAACCGTAAAAAATTTCTCCAAAGCCAACTTCACGCTTCTTAAGACAGAAGTGGCAAACTTCACGACACCCATGCAGATGGACAATAGAGGTACAACTGCTGAATCCTACACAAATGCACTTTATAAGCACTTACACAAGTGCATGGATCATGCTATCCCTAACAGAACCAAGATGCTATCCTCCAAAAAAAGGAAGCCAGTCTGGTGGTCTTCTGCAACAAACGAACTCTGCAACAGAAGAAAGAAACTGTTGCAAAAAAGAGTAAAATCCCACGATTGGAGGAACTCTCTGGTCAGCCTCAGTAAGAAGCTGAGATCCCTCATAAAATCCTCCAAAGCTAGTTATGAAAACGAAATTGCCACTGATTCTAAAGACAACCACAAAGCATTCTATAGCTATGTCAAGAATCTCAATGGCAACACTCAGATCTGCTCTGAGTTACAGCACAATGACACTAAATATACAGAACCAACTGATATTGTCAACATCCTGGCAGATAGGTTCAGTGCTAATTTTACCCCCCCTCCTCACCCCCTAAAGGGCCCATCTTTATACCGGAAGAATGCAAAGTTCCTGTAATCACGGCTGCACAGGTAAAAACCACACTCTCCAAAGCCAAGAACACAGCATCCATGGGACTGACAACATCCCAGTCTACCTTCTACACAAATAACAGAATGAACTGGCATCCCGCCTAAGTACCATATTCAATCTTAGCCTCACCTCAGGCTTTGTGCCCATTGAATGGTGCACTGTGACAGTTATCCCACTCCACAAAGGGTGACCACAACAGACCCTGGGAACTACTGCCCCATTAGCCTGACGAGCCTGGTCAACAAGGCCTTGGAACGTATCTTCATGGAACTCATAAACAAAGACAATGGAGATCTCCAAACTCTGGACCCCACACAGTTCAGGTTTGTAAAAGGCAGATTGTGTCTCCTAAACCTGATAGACTTCTTTGCAGTATTCAACAAAGCCATAGAAGAGGGTAAGGTGGTTCACAGAGCATATCTAGATCTTGCCAAGGTGTTTGACACCATCCCCCACTCTGGAATTATAGATAAACTCACTAAACTACATATAAATCCCTATGTCACAAGATGGGTTGCCAACTGGATTACTGACAGAACCCTCACTGTGAAAGTAGCAGACTCCAAATCAGACTTCAGACCAGTGACAAGTGGAGTACCACAGGGTTCAGTCCTGGGTCCTCTCCTGTTTGGTATCTACTTCTCTGAAATACAGGCTAACACAGAAGGACTTTGGCTAACTAAATTCGCAAATGACTGCAAACTAGGAGCCATAATCAAAATTCCTAACAATGTGGACATCCTACAAAAGGGCCTCACTGAGACAGATGCCTGGTGTCAAAGTCATATTCTCAAGCTCAATGCCAAAAAGCGCATTGTAATCCTCTTTTGTAAAAACTCTGTACCCATGAACTAGCACATAGGTGGTAGTATTCTTAACACTGAAAGAGTGATAAGAGACCTTGGGACACAAGTGGACAGTAGTCTCTGCTTTGATAATCACATCACCACAGTGGTCAGGGTATCCTTATACATGGCACACCTCAAAGAGGTATTTGTTCCCCTCTACTCATCACTCATTAGACCCATTATAGAGTACAATGCCCCTTTTGGTATATACCTCACAAGACATCTACAACAACTGGAAAGGTTGCAAAAATACCTCACAAAGAGGATTATTGACCTCAAACAGATGCCTTACACAGACCTACTCAGAGGTGATATCTGCCTAACATACAAAGCTATGTCAAACCCAGAGCTGTTGGACATGCTCCACTTAAAGAAATCCCAATCCTTCCAAGCTACACGCTCTAGGGAACTAAACCTTGTCACCACAATAAACAGACCATGTTGGAGGGATAGATTCCTGTCCCAGAGACTTCCCATACTCTGGAACAGTCTACCTATCTGTGTCAAATAGAGCTCCTCATTAGCACTCTTCAAGAAAAATCTTGATGATTGGATGGGTAATAGGAAATTTACCCCGGGGATCACTTCTGTCATTCTGCTTGACAGGGGCACAGGAAAATAATTTTCTTGGGTGGAAAAAGCCAGGGTACCTTTTTGGCTAGGCCTGTATAGGCCCTAGGGCCAATAGCCTAGTACCTACCAAGGAACCCACAACCAGTACACACCCCATTGCCATACCTCACAAGGGCACGTGATGTTATTCACTTTACAGGTACCTTGGAACAGTCATCACACTATTAGTTCTGTGCCACCTGCGATAGCTGCATAACACTACAGTACCACAAACTAGATGAGTAAGGGTTCCAATCACAATACTGGCAACTGTGACCTCTGTGTGTGTGTGTGTGTGTGTGTGTGTGTGTGTGTGTGTGTGTGTGTGTGTGTGTGTGTGTGTGTGTGTGTGTGTGTGTGTAGGGGAACAGTATTCTCTGTGTGTTTGATCAACACAATATCTTCTGGGGTTGTGGGTTTTACCAATCTGAGGTGTGTTCCACCCACTACACTTACCATTGTCCACTTCACAAGGCCTGCCAACGTCAACCAACATGGACTTAGCTGTATACACCCCTCAGCTTTATAAGCTCTGTGGCGCATGCAATAACTGTTACACAGACCTGGTAAATGTGTACATAAACAGCTGTACCTCAGCTCTGACATAATCGATGTGTTACCACTCTGCCATACCCATCATTGCCAATGTCTGCAGGGCCACATCCTGTTGGCGCACAGACACCTAGAATGCAAACAGAATACAGCATATGAGACTACATCCAGTCAGTGTTACTAACACAAATAATGCATCATTGCTGAAAAAGTACACCCACTCTGAAGTGTACCCATTACAATTGCAATCTGACAGCACCTTACACAGCACTACATAACTAAACTGTATTTAATTCATCCTGTGCATCAGAACCATATTAGCATGTCCCTGCATCAGTGGTATGGATGACAGGGATGTGGCACAGGTATCATTATATGCACAGGGTGGGTTTGCTAGAAGCCTAGGCTGGGTCATACAGTTAACATCATATGTGTGTGTTTGGAAGGGTGTTCTATGAATGGGCTGTGCAGAGTTGGTGTGTGTGTGTGTGTGTGTGTGTGTGTGTGTGTGTGTGTGTGTGTGTGTGTGTGTGTGTGTGTGTGTGTCTGGAGGTGACCTGGCTGTGATGGTGATGTGTGTGTGTATGTATGCACACAGTCACGCCATGTGACTGCCTTACACAGGGGTATGTTGGACAACTGTGGAACATACATGGCAGGGTGTACAGTTCACCATTTACAGACACGGACATGGCAACTGGTCCTGCCAGAGGTCTCACTGGGAACACCAGGCCCAAGGCCAGATGCAGTATTGCTTCCTGATGGTGACTGCTGTCTGCTGTTTCTGTGTCCCTGATGGGCTAGGCCAGGACCATGTGCCAATGGCCTGCTCCATTGTGGTATGGACAGCACACTCCCCTCTGCAGAAGTGCTGGTGGTACTGCCACTACGGAAGTGTGAAGGTGTATGGCCCCATAGACTCTCAGCTGATGTTGGTGCTGACCTACATCCACATGGCCGATGCCCCTCTCCCACCACACGCACTGGCAGAAACATGCCACAGTCAAGGACTGCCAATGTCTCAACCCACCATCTATTCATGATCTCTGTATTTTGACGTGTGGCCTCAACCAGGTTATGTATGTTGCCACATAAGCCAAGAGGAGTTGCATCCAAGACCCTGAGTATTTGTCTGGTGTAGCATTCACTACATGCCTGTGCATCCACAACAGCTTAAAACATGTGTCTGGTGACACCTTCTGTAGCACTTATGACAGCTTCCTGAGAGCCAGCAGTCCTCCCTTGAACACCCCTGTCCATCCACCTGTGTGGGACCTTGCCTGCACTCTGGCTATGGCTAGTGGCTACACTCACACTTGCCATAGTCACCACACTAGCCTGTTCCATGCCACCACCTGCCAACTGTCCATTATATGTGGTTGCTGTGGATGGGGTATGTGCGAGCATTGTGACTGTGTGTGGGGACATTGTGGATGACTGTGGGATGGCAACTGATGGCACAGATTCAGCCACTGACAACCCCACCTGTGCCCCACTATGACCACCATCATTGTCAGAGTCTGCAGAGACACTGACATCAGATTCTGAGTGTGAGGGCCCATGGCCACCATGTCCACCTGTGAGGGGAAGACAACACTTTTAAATTAATACCTGCACTATAAGGTTTGCTGGTACACACACACACACACACACACACACACACACACACACACACACACACACACACACACACACACACACACACACTCCCATGGACACACAAGGGTACACACTCAGACACATACAGATGAGGTTGCACAATGGCATTACACAGACCTCACAATAGTCAACTGGTGACATTCACAACACAGTCAAATCACAACATACACAGTCTGGACCGGCCCTCCAACATCATGCAGTGCAGCCTGTTCCACTTAATGTTACTACTAATGTACACCTCTGGGATATGTGAGTAGTGTCAATAGGTGATGAGCCTTCACCTAGCAGACAATGCAGCCATGTACACATTATTGCTGTTCACCTGTATAGCACACTGCTAACTCCTACAGAACATACCTCTCAACTGTATAGAGTTTCTCTGAATGTCTTGATGTGTGGCTCATATTTTTGGTCTGTTCCTCATAAATCCTGTGTTTGTCTCACACATTACTGGGATGATCTGAGGATTGGTGTCATTAATTAATGACTTGGTTTGGGTTTCATACTTCAACACCTCCAGTACATGTATGTTAAAACAAAACCTGTTACACTAACAAACTTCCAAGCTTACAGTGGATATAATAAGTGTACACCCCCCTTTCAACCTGCCAGGTTTTTCTGATATATAACATGATACCACAGATATCATGCTATAACATTTCCAACCTTTAATGTGACTTAGAACCTGTGCGATACAATTGAAGAAAAACTCATCAGTTAGGGGTAACATATAGAAGGTGAAATACATACAATAGGCTGGTTGCATGAGTGTGCACACCCTTAAATTAAAACTTTGTTAAAGCACCTTTTGATTTAATAACAGCAGCCAGCCCTCTTGGGAAGGTGTCTAGCAGCATGGCACATCTTGACTTAGCAATATTTGCACACTCCCCCTTGTAGAATCCCTTCAACTCTGTCAGAGTGTGAGGGTATCTCTTGTGCACAGCCCTCTTCAGGGCAGCCCACATATTTTCTATTGGATATAAGTGTGAACTGTAACTGGGCCATTCCAAAACATTTATTGTCTTCTGGTGAAGCCATTTTCTTATGAATTGGATGTTTGTTTGGGTCATTGTCATGTGGAAAGGTGTAATTCTTCATCTACAGCTTTCTAGCAGACACATGAAGACTTTGGGCCAAAAGGAATTGGTATTTGGAACCGTTCATAATCCCATCCACCTTGGCTAATGGTCCACTTTCAGCTTATGAACAGCAACCCCAGAGCAGGACACTGCCTTCACCATGCTTCAGCATGGGGATGGTGTTCTTTTGGTGATGCACAGTGTTGTTATTGTGCCAGACAAACCTTTTGGAATTGTGGCCAAAAAGTGCAACCTTGGTCTCATTACACCATAACACATTTTCCCGCATGCTTTTTGATGACCTGATGTATTGTTCTTGAGAATTCCACCAGACCTGGATGTTGTTCTGTGTGAGGAAAGGCTTTCATCTTCCAACCCTACCACATAGACCAGACATGTGGAGAATATGGGATATTGTTGTCACATGTAGTAGACAACCAGTACTTGCCAGAGATTCTTGCAATTCCTTTAGTGTTGATGTAGGTCTCATGGCAGCCTCCTGACCAGTTCAGGTCTCGTCTCTTCAACACTTCTTTGCAATGTCACTGTTGCCACATATTTTCACCACCTTTTGATTACTGTCTGCACTGTGTTCCATGGTATATGCAATGCTGTGGAAATGTTTTTGTACCCTTCTCCAGGCTGATTCCTTTCAAAAATGAGATCCCTTTGTTGCTTCTTAAGATCTATGTGAACCATGGCTGTTGCTGTACCAGGCAACTGAGCAAATGTCAGGAAAGTCCTAGTAGGACAGCTGACCATTATTTGCTGTTAATCAAAGAATCCCTGTAATTAAAGGGAGGTGTGTACCTAAGAACACGCAATGCTGTAACTATATGGAAAGCTGCTTCAACATAGTATTAGCTTAAACCTGTGCACACTTATGCATCTAGCTTCTTGTATATTTTACATTTGTCATGATTGTTCCCCTAACAGATTTGTTTGTTTTACAATTGAATTGCACAGGTTATAGATCACATAAATGGTTGCAAGAGTTTGGCAATGTGTTATTGTGCTCTCATTATTGTATATCACAAATACCTGGCATATTAACAGGTGTGTGTATACCATTTATATGAACTGCTTAACACCAATTTATGAAATATGTCCCTAGTCTTACACCTTTGACCCCCCCCCCCATTTTGTCAGTCTTTGTCCAGATTTCTTGCAATGACAGGTTGTGAGGTATGCTACAGATATGTTACATCTCCTACAAATAGGCCCTGTGATGACCACTGTGATGCAATGCAGTTAACCTCACAAGTGAACATGCAGATATCACAATATGGCTGAGAGTAGCAGTTGTCTGCATAGTAAAAAGAATTACCTTAACATGCCTAGGGTACTGGTGGGCCACAACAGGACAATCCCATACTCACCGGCTTCAGGCTGCTGTCCCACATCCAGACCAGAGGTACCCATTTATCTGTGGGGGAGAGGTATTGTCAGCAGACTCACATTTCGCATTGGTACAAGATGACTGCTACATTTCTGCACATGTATAGTATAAGCTCTGATAGTACACATTTTGCTGTCGTTCACCATAGATGTGCACTTGTGTGCATACTAAACCCCACCCTCAAATGGAGTTTGATCTCACATATACATCTACCTACTCTACAGATGCCAGTATGACTGCTACATTATTCAATTAATGTGCACTGTGGCCTTAACTGGACACTCCTCACATGTTGCCCTGGTGCCAACCACCTCCACGACTTGTGCTTCTTGCATTGGCTGGTGTCTGGGGGCTAACCTAAGGTTGACAAGGAGCTCCTCTGTTGCTGTAAGTGGGCCTGTCTGGCAGGACCTCCACCTGTAGCATTATGGTCCCTGGCCACGGCAACAGCCCTTTGCTGGGCACAATGTATCAGGTCAGTTGCACGATGCCTGACCTGACCATATGTGCAACCATGGTGGCCAATGTTGTTCACCTTGTGGACACGATCATCCCACAGGGCAGTCCACACCTGCAGATCCTGTTGGCTGCAGCCAAACATCACCCCATAGTGCTAGATGATAAGGTTAATAATAGCCTAATTTCCAGCTGCAGAGTACTGGGGCTGATGGACACGTGGCATGTCATCTGGAAAACATAAACAGGGAAACACACTACAGGACCTCAAACATTGTTCAACATCCTTTACAGAACCTAAACATTAACATTGTTTATCGTTAGCCACCACCTATGACCACATCATACCCTTGTCATCTATCAACAGAGTATGAGTTTGCATTGCACTCTTAGTCCTGCTGTGTCATGGTCCCCCTTGTGAGAGCCAGTAAATTGCATAATCCACTATTTATCCTTCACCTTTGTGTAGAGGGATGACAGTGGCAATCTTCCTTGCAGATGGGATGATATTGGTCCTCAGGCTTTGCTTGAGTACAGTGTGTAATAGAGCTAGGAGCTTATGCCTGAGTTCATGTAGGGTGCAGACAGGGATGTTATCAGGTCCCATGGTGACTTATTTTGTTGATTTTGAGTAGGCATTATGTACCTGCTTCCTGATGAGGGGAGGGGTGTGGGTGCTGTGCATATCTACCTATACTGATGGTGGGACAGGGAGGGTGATGTTTTCCCTTAACCTGTCTGCAGTAGGATGGCTATAGCTATGCTGTGTTTGTATGTGGTGTGATTGACTACCAGTACAGGGTGGGTTGGGTTTTTGCCTCTGAGATGGAAGACATATGTGAAAACAGCCTTGTGATGGGTCTTGATGGATGTGTCCAATTTGTACTCATAGTTAGCCCTACAGTGACACACCTGTGACCTCATATGCTTGTTCAGACAAAGGTTGACCTGCTACCAAGTTGATGCCTGTGCCTAATTGTCCTTGTACAGCCAATATAGTGGCCAATTATGTGGTTTGTGTATTGCTGCTGTCCACCACAAAGGATTACTCTACCTTGGTGGAGGCAGGTTTGACAAGTCAGGTATTGCTGAGTCCATACAGCTATGTATGTGCTTATATAGTTGTTTGTAGTAGGCATGGACACGAGGTCTTGACACAGCCGGACACCTCTCCAGTTTCATCCGGATGATCATGCTTATCCTGGTACCCATGTCTGTTACAGGACAATGCAACAATCAGTAGCTGTGGAAATCTATGTCTGTTGGATGCACTGAAAATAAGATTACACGTGTATACAACATGTATACCTTATTTACCTGATGTTTTGCATCTCGTGTCTGTTATTTTGAGGCTTCCAGCTACACCTATTCATACATACATGTGCACAGGTAATACCTGATATACATTACTGTTCTATGTCAGTATGGCACACTGTATTTACACTCTTCCTATTCAGTCATACCTCTCAACCTGTTGGAGCAGGACATCTGGAGGATGGCAAACTCACTTACTCCCCATTACCCCTGCTTACACCCGCACTAATTCCTTTAGTAGAAAAGAAAAAGGGGCTATAGGAAAGTGGTGAAAAGGGGGCACTCAGAAGGAAAAACAATATGAAAGGTAGCTAGGGATGTGAAGGATGGGTGTAGGGAAGGTCCATAGCTCTCCATTTGTAATACAACAACAGTTGTGCATTTGTATGGGATTTGTAGGTGAATCTGGATGCTCAAACCCCAGAGAGAGTGGTGAGGACAACAGAAATGTGTTGTCATGCCAGTTGGACCGGATTACATGTCCATTGGATACCCATGCAAAATGGACAACTATGTATGGGTTGATGATTGTTTTTGGGACAGATTCCCTTTTTCCTTTGTTAAGGTAAGAGTGGGATGCTGGGGAAGGATTGCAGGTACGTCTGGGGAGGTAGGTTGGGTAGGGAAACAGACAAGACAGACAGGACAGCAGACAGAGGCAGTGTTTGCCACATGTGGGGTGAACAACTTGGACGGGGAGGGTGCTGGGAATCAGAAGCCCATGAGCCCCCATATGAATATGGTGGGAATGACATCCCCACCTGCAGTCAGTCATGACTGCACCTTCACAGCCACGATGGTGGCTGTGCTGGGGACTGGACAGGAGGGGCAAGGTGTGCCAGGCAGACCTCCACACAGCTGTCCACCCAACTCGGAGCAGATGACACTGCGCACCATACCCCAGAACTGACGGCGGATGTCAGGCTCATCTCCACAAGTTCCCCCAGGTGGTGCATGGCCTGCAGGAGATGAAGTTCCATGGTGGGTCCCAGACATGCTGGGGTCCGGTGCTACGGCCAGATGGGGTGAGACAGATGGATCTGTTGTGATCAGCCTTCCCAAACGTGCAATGATGTTGAGGTATTCCAAAATATATTCTTATTCATGAGCAAAACATTTCAATATTAGATTTAAAGCCATGCATGGGTGTTCAATTAACCCAAAACAACAGATGTGAAACAGTTGCATAGCAAACAGAACACATGCATAACCGGAATGACAGTAAGCACTGTAACAGCATGCCAGTAACAATGTTGGCAATAGGCCACCAACAATGCTATGTGAACAAGGTATGTTAACATGCAACCAATTAATTAGATGAAGAATAATGTAACACATGTCCTAACATTAGGTTTGGTAACAACATACCCCCAGTATAGGAATAATAATTGGTGATACAGATGAGGGTTGGGGTAGAGAAGAAAAGTCCTTTAACAACTGCATATGCCTCTATTTTTACAACAGTATTGCTCAATACTCTAGAGGTCTGCCTTCACTTTGCAACTACCTATGCCCTACCTATGTCATACCCATATTTGTGAGGTGGGCCATGTAGACGGCCTTCTGTACAATGGTGCCCACACAGTGGCCAACTGACAGGTTGCAAACAACTTTAGTGCACAAGTTGCCTCACACCTGACTGCATGCTCAGCACGTTATTACTGTCATATTTAGTGTTGATGACATCTGCCACAGCAGGGGGAGTGATGGCTCTTCTGGCATTCCATTTGTGGTATGCTTCTTGTACCGGTCAGCAATCAGGTAACTGCCTCTTTGGGATGGCCACATCAGTAGAGAGATGTCTGACAGTGGGCATCTTGCAAACATCCATACACATGGTCAGCCACAAACCACTGCTATTGTTCAATATGTCAGATACATATATCTCAAACAGTAGAGGCCCGACAGACCGATCCTTGGTTACACTGTCGTGGATGAATCTACTATTAGGGGTGGGTTCTACTACTTTGACTGAGTGCCTACTATCATTGGGCCAGTTAGCTACCCATCTGGTAACCTACAGGTTGGTGTCTAGCTGTGTAGGCTTAAGTATCCTGTCTACCTGGGGAATAGTGTGAGAGGATAGGGCTAGGAGAAGGTAGGTAATGTTCACCATCTTCCCCTCATCCCTGTGTTTGTTGACCACTGCAGAGAGGTCAATCAGGTTTCATAGGCCTGATCTCCCTTTGACAATAGCATGGTGTGTGGGCCCAGGCATTTTGATGTTGCCGATGTCCATGTTCATAATGTCCTTGATTTTGCCTCCCATTCCCTTGGAGAGCAGACTAGTTAGGCCAATGTGCATCATATTGGCTGGGTTGGTGTCTTGGTCCACCTCTGTGTATAGGGATGACTGTGGCTGTCCTCCATGCAGATGGGATGACACTGGTGCTTAGGCTGTGGATGACTACAGTGTGGAATGGTTCAGAGAGCCCATGCCTGTGTACATGTAGGATGCAGCCAGGGATGTTATCATGACTATGGAGACCTCTGTGTGTTGCCTTTGAGAGGGCATTACAAACCTTCTTCCTGATGATGAGGGGAGAGGGGCAGGTGCTGCACATGCACATGTGTACCAATGGGGGAACAGGGGGTGGTGTTTACCTGTCTGCAGCCAGTTGCCTATATCTATGCCATATGTGTATGTGGTGTTATTGACCACCACTACAGAGCAGATGTGTGTATGTGTGTTGCCTCTGGAATTGCAGATGCATGTGTGGAAGGCCTATTTATCTGCCTTGGTGGAGATATCCAATTTGCACTCAAAGACAGCCTTGGGGTACATCACCTGTACCCTTATTTGATTGTACATACCAAGGTGACATTGCTTACAATGAGGCACCTGTTCATGCTTGGCCCGTCCAGCACTTGTCTCTACCTATTATGGTATTTGTGTATTGCAGCTGTTTACCACAGGTGTTTACTCTATCTTGAGGGAGATTATGTTGCCCTGTCAGGTACTGCTGACTCCATACAGCTATGTGGGGGGTCTATAGTATGATATGCTCAGAAGAGCAAACAACACATAATCGACCCCATGTAAGTGAAAGCTTGCAATGATGAAATCCCAGAACAGCGATTTTTTTTCCAAGGGAAAAAAATCGCTGTTCCGAAAAAAAAAAAAAACTGTAAAACATTACATAATGTGGGAGGCTTTGCCCCCACACCCTCACACACCCCTACTTAAATATACCAACTTTGAGATCACTCTACAGTGCCAAGAATGGCAAAGTGAAAAGCCACTTCGCTATTTTGCCTTTTCGCCCTTTTCAGTACGACAAAGACGCATTCGACAACCTGTGTCTATGACAGCATAATAGGGAGACTATATGGGTGCCCACATAGTATTGTGGTATGGACCTTGACACTACTGCTAGTTCCAACAAATGGGACATTGGCTGTACAGCTACCTTTACCTGCTCTGACAGGATTTATAGTCATTTGTGTACAGTTCATTCTGTTTGACACTGTAAAGGGGGGGCTGGGGACAGGGTAGATGGTGACCTTAGCAGTGATGGCTATGTGGGCAGATATTAACAAGGGGAATGTCACTGTAGGAGTGCTACAGTGCCTACTCATGTTGATTAGGTTCAGGTACATGAGATTCCCACCTGCCATAGAGATGTTGATCAGCTGCTCCACTGCATTACCATTGACAAAGCTGAGGAATCTATGTGCATTCATTTTCAGGTGGCATAGGTCAGGCACACTATGTTTGCATATTTGAAGTCACCCAGTAGCAGGGTAGACAATTGAATCCTGACAGATTCCATCAGGTCCCAATAGGTGTGGTGGGTGTCCATAGTCATGTTTGGAGGCCTGTAGCTAGCTATGATTTGAGATGGTATTTTGTCAACTGTTAACTGCACTCAGGATGCCACATGTGCAGCACACTGTTTGGCCAGCCTGGACATGTATATGTGTATGCTAATGTTCAACACACTACCTCCTGTGGCTTTGCGGTCCTCCATTTTGGGTCTACATGTATGATGGGATGGGTGACCTGGCAGGGTTGGTGTGCTCTCCACAGCTAAACAGCAGGTGTCAGAGATTGCACAGATTTCAGCATCCTACAGGACAAGGTACACTTGTAATGACATGGGTTTCATGGTACGACACCTATATCCTGTTAGAGCATGACATCTGCACAAAGGCACAGATCAGTGGTGGGCAAAGGCCAGCAAATAGTGTCACTTAATGAATCTAGCTGAAACACATTTATTTGCCAGCAAAGACAGTGTCACATTCACAGGTGTACTCTGCAAGGTATGACATCAGACAATGACATGTATGCTAATTTGTTATAACTTCAATCTTTAATTGGTTGCTAGTGAGGTGCTGGACAATTCACAACTGTGTGAGGCATTGACTCCAAATATGAGGCAGATATGTGGTCAGTCTGCAACACTCTGGATGGTTGGCAGGTATGGGGTCCGTATATCACATGCAGTTCATCACACACATCTGCACCTGTCATGTAGTATGCACATACCATATGTAGATCAGTTACATTTGTAAGACAAGCATATGCATCAGTGTAGCATTCACAGGTGACATATGACTAATTACAACATCCCAGGTAGCTGGCCTACCAGTGACACACTCAGTATTGGACAACAGAGACTCCATTAGTTGTCATACATGAGCTGACATTTGCTGGGATGAGTCAGGGGCCAGACATGTCCTCCATGTCAATGAAGGCTGCGCAAGCAGAAATGGCCATAACTGCTGGACAGCAGCATGTGAGCCCATCAGGTGTTTGCGGCCTAGTGTTTAATGTCCCATTTGACAGCATTGCATCCCCCTTCTGCATTCCATTACATGCTTACATAACTGACATACCTGTTATAGTGCTCAGAAGTTACCTCACAACAATGCAATTGGTTAGGTTTTTGTAGTCACAGTCTGTCTTTGTGTAGATGGGTTGAGATCTGTGTTGCATAGGTACTGGTCATGGACAGGTGATGGCCTGTGCACCAATCGGTGTGTCCCACTTGCTACTTGCATCCAGAGCAGCTATGTTGTCTTTCCATTTATCAATGCCATAGCAACACAGTGCTATAATGACAGCCTTCATGTGGGTCTTGCTCCTTTCCCTTGCCTGTGTAGAGGACATTTAGGAGGTGTGGGGGCTACAGCTTCATAGACAGTAGGTGGGAATACCTCTCAGGGGAGACATTTGGAGACAGCCCAGCAACATGGAGAAAAAAGCTCCAGAACTGGGTATAGATTGTACGTCAGTAGTGCTGTTATGCACATAGAGGGTTGCTTGTTTAACAGAGTTAATATGGACATGCATTTTCTGCGTGGCTTGATGTATGAGAGTGATATGTCTCTGATATACCTCTCAACTCTCCTGATGTCCACAGACTGCTCAGGGGTTCACCTGTTATGTTTGGTCTATTCCTCAGACAACGTCTGCTTTAGTGAGAGCAGTAGGATAATGTGAGGATTGTAGTCAGTAACTGTCGACATCCATTGCTGTTTCAGACATCATATCCTTCAGGGATGTTATGCTACAACAAAGCCTGTGCCACTGTCAACTGTTTCAGTTTGTAACACCATTATGTGAGATATGTCCCTCTTTCCAGCCCCCTGTCCCCCAAGTATGTCATGCTTTGTCTAGATGTCTTACAGTAAGAGGGTCAGAGGTATGTGATATCATTATTTATTGACTGCACTCAAGGTATCATCCCATTGACTTAGCAGACTCCTGGGAGAGGTATGCAGCAGTGGCCATGAATATGGTCTCACACCCTGGACATTCTGTGAAAATCTGTACATATGAGAGTTATGTATGTCTGGCCATTGTGATGTGACTGTCATGACTGTGTAGCAGTGTTGTGTGTAGATGTTTGGCTGAGTAGAGAGAGAAGCAGATGCAAGTGTCACAGATCCTTTGTCTATCTGACTGTGCATGCTGCTACAGTTGCTGGTAGTCTATCAGGTATGTATGCTTGTAGGGGCAGACTGAGAAATGTCCTTTAAAACCTCAGGATTCCCAGTACACTGTGAGTTGGGCCATTATCTGTTAGTGTATTGTGTGACTGGGAATCAGGATATGTTAGTTCAAACAGGCATTCTACTCTAGAGTACATTTGGGGTACTGGCATGTTGCTGTGACTGTGGAGCAAATGGTTGTGGGTGGACATTTATGTACCACTATCTGCTTTTCCATGCAGTTCCATCCCTGTAGTGCATGATATCTTAGGATATACATGGGTAATTGCCCAGAGCTGATTTGGGTTAGTGTCATGTTGGTCTTACTGTATTTCAGAAGGTGCTGGGTGACATGGTTGATGATTGTCATGGGTTTTTTCCATTCTGTTACATGACTGTGTTCATACCTCACCACTGTCCAGATGTCTAGACACTGTCCTGATGTGTGGCTCATATGTTTTGTCTGTTGGCCACAACAGGTGTGGGTTTCTGAGAAATAACTGGGATGATGTAAGCATTGACATCAGTAAATAATGCCATTCATGTGTGTTTCAGACCTAGAATCTATCTGGCATTGTATGTAAAAGCAAACCATGCCACTCTAGCAGACTTTTATGTATATGACAGCCATATTTCACAGATATCACTATTGTTTGCCCTTTATCCCCCATTTGCCGGTCTGTTTGTAGATGTGTTGCAGTAAGAGATTGGTTATCTGCATGTATATATATATATATATATATATATATATATATATATATATATATGTGTGTGTGTGTGTGTGTGTGTGTGTGTGTGTGTGTATATATATATATATATATATATATATATATATATATATATATATATATATATATAAATATGGGAGATATTTATATATTATCTATATCTACATATATATGTATATGACAGTATTATGGATATATAATTCCCCCTTATGTTGAATGACTGTTGTGCATGATATGTTTGTAAAAACATTGTGGATTCATATAGCTTGGTTGGTGTAGTGTTATGTTGCTGTGTTGTTGTTCCCAGGGTTTTGGGTTCTTGTGTAGGAGGTGATTACTTTTTTACATTAATGTTAAATGACCAGAATGAATGATATGCTTGCAAAAGCATTACCAATTCCTGCAGCTCAAATGTTGTAGTGGTAAGTTGTGGGGGTTGTAGTGCACAGCATTCAGGGTTCAAGATTAGGCAGTGCTGATTATTCTTTTGCCGAACAGAACAAGGGCTGATGGAGAGAGAGTGATTAAGGCACTTTTAAGCAGTTGTTAAGTGGGTTTGCATGATTTTGCACAGTGCTAAGTGATGCTAACACACAATTAAGACCTGTTAGCTTTGCTTAGCACTGCTTACACCCACACTAATTTTCTTTAAAGAAAAGAAAAAAGGGCAATAGGAAAGTGGTGAAATAGGGGCAAGCAGAGGGTAAAACATTATGAAAAACAGCTAGGGATGTGCAGGAGCGGTGTAGGAAGAGACCATAGCTCTACATTTCTTTGGCAGCAACAGCTGTGAATTACATGTATAGAATTTGGAATTTACAGCCTCACACCCTACAGAGAGGAGTACTAATGACAGACATTTGCAGAGTAATGTGTGGGTTGATTGACTACTTTCACTGTACATTGGGGAGAAATGTAGAGCTATGTATGTGGCAATGTTTTTTTGTGGGACAGATGCCCTTTTTTTTAAAGGTGAGAGTGGGGTGTTGGGTAAGTGCAGTAGGTATGTTTGGTGAGGTAGGTTAAGTGGGATAGGTTGCATTTGCAGACAGAAAATTCAGACAAGACAGCAGACAGGGGTGGTATATGAGACATGAGGGGGATAAACACCTTTGATGGGGAGGGTGGTTCGGAATCTGAAGCCCATGATCCCCCAAATGGATACAGTGGGGCTGAGGCCCTCACCATGGGCAGTCACCACTGCTCCTTCACAGCCCAGAAGGTGGCTGTGCTGGGGGCTGGACAGGAGGTGTGCCAGGTGGTCCAATCTGGCATAGCTGCCCACCAAACTCTGATGGCACTGCGCACCAAACCCCAGACCTGACTACGGGTGAAAGGCTCCTGTCCGCTCCTGCTCACAAGGGGGAGATGAGCCCCATCCCCTGAGGTGGTTCCACCTGAAGGTTGTGCAGGACCAGCAGATAAGGGAGGCTCAGGTTGGGTCCCAGACATGCTGGGGCCCGGTGCTACAGCCAGATGAGGTGGGACAGGTGGATCAGCTGGGATCTGCCTTCCCAAACACGCTATGGTGTTGAGGTTTTAAAGAATATGTTGGTTAGTCATGAACAACAAATTTCCAGAATAGTTATAACAGCATGCATGGGTGTTCCAGTTATCCCTATAAAACAGTTGCATAGCAAAATGAACATGTGCATAAATGTAACAACAGTATGCATTGTAACAGCATGCCAATAACATTGACGGCAGCAGGCCACCAACAATGGTATTTGAACAAGGTATGTTAACATGCAACCAATCAAATATAAGAACAATAATATAGCACAAGTCCCACCATAATGTTTGTAGTAAAATATACCCATAGTATATGGATTGTTGTATTGATCCAGATGAGGGGTGGGGGGAGAGACAAAAAGTCCATTGACAACTGTTTATGCTTCTATTTTCCACAACAGTACTGTTCAATACTCTGTGGGTCTGCCCTCACTTTACATCTGCCTATGGTCCATAGCTTCTGAATCACAAACATACCTCTCAAACTGTCAGCCTGAAATAGTATGGGGCAAACTGTGACAACTCTAGGTGCATGCCTAGAGGGTACTCATACATGTCAGGGTTAAATATCTGGCACAGGAGGGGTACCCTAAAGTGCTGTTATGTGAGTGTGCTACTGGCATACTTCCACTGGTTTCCTATCTGTGTCTGGGGTTATTGGCAGCAGTGACCACTAGCTGTGACAGTGTGACACTTCAGAGACATGTATCGGGAAGAGTACATGCTGTATGTACCTATCCGGCTGTAATTTGCAGGCATGTGGTGGGACAGTTGAACAGTTGTACACAGTTTATTAGTAATCCTTCATACATCTACTACCAAAATTTCCTTATCTGTACAACCTGTGGAGAAAATATCTGTTAACACTACCTGACTGTTTTTACATTTATTCCAGATTCCTTGTGTGTAGATATGCACACACCTTAGTAACACTCCCAGGATTTGAACCATGTCTGTGTATGCAAAATTAGCAACTAAGCTAATGCTCATCACAATGAGCTACTGACAAACTGCTGTTTCATGCTTTACTGGTTTCTGCCTAATAGTCTCTTGTTTAGACAGTCTGATCTTGTAATCCTGTGATGCATGCATGACAGCTAGTTATTGTACTGTGCATTAATCCTTTGGATTACTACAATCTGGAAAGCTAAGGTTAACACAAGGCAATGCTGGATGGAACACAATTTGAAAATTCGCACATTACTATTCAGGGTTCAGAGCTTAGTGCAGTATATATTTCACATTTCCATTATATGTTGTTTTACAGCTGCACTTTTTCCAGCTTCTTCTATTTCTTCCAGCTGGTTCACAGAGGAAGCTCAGTTAATGTATGCTGTCACAGCCACATTTACTGAGTAAAATCTGTATATTTTCTAAATGTCTGTAACAACATACCAGAATAAAATAAAAACGTTGTAGGACACTGCTAGACTGTAATGTTTTTATTGCGTAAAACAAAGGTAAAACACAAGATGAGCGCTTTCGGGATATTCCCTTCATCAGATACTTTTCTCATAAAACAAACACTTTTTAAAAATAATGAAAGGGTGGGTTTTACAGGAATCACATCATTAAGCCCTGGCTTCCTACTGGCCAGCAACTCAATTATCCACCTACATTCAACTAACTCTGTTAAATGCTTCAGGTTACCTCCTCTATTGTTCAGTTTAACATTCACAACGGCCCTAAAGGTAAAACTATGGGTGGGATAATCCATCACATGTCTACTTAAAGCATTATTTATATCATTGTTCCTTATACAGGACAAGTGTTGCAAAATCCTTGCCTTAAACATTTGATTGGTCTTACCCACATAAAAACTGGGGCATTGGACACACTCTGCCAAGTAAACAATATCTGTAGTACGACATGTAGCTCTACCTTGAAATATAAACTTCCTACGTGTAACTGGATGTTCAAAATCAGATAATCTCTTTATATATGGACAAGCTTTGCAACCTCTACATGGGGCTGTCCCCCTCTGTAGTAAGCACCCCTTTAACTTGGACAGTTCTGACTCATAAACATCTTCATCCAGGCATACTCTTGAAATCCTGCTGGCTTGCCCTTGTATTATATTGGTGTATGTATATCATGGGTGCATACTATCATAGGCTAATAGCATGTTTCTCCAACAATCTTTTCTAAAAAGCCTAGATGCAAAACCTTCATCATTCTGTTCTACATGGACATCTAAAAAATCTATGGAATTGAAGGAGGATTCCACCTTAAACTTGAAAAGGTAGTTGTAGAGTGTAAAAATTCTACAAACTGATGTAAAGAATCCACATCACCATGCCACAAGATGAAGATGTCATCCACAAAACGTACATACATCTTAATGTACACCTTCCATACTTCATTGCCCAGCACATATGTCTGTTCCCATTGCGATAATACAAGGTTAGCATACGTATTGGCACAGGGGGTGCCCATAGCTACCCCCTGTGCCTGTTTATAAACTAAATCTGCTCCTATGAAAATGTTATTTTCAAGGACTAACATTAGCAGTTCCTTAACTAAGTAAATCTTGTCTTCTGTATCGGCTGATAAAGGTGGGGCTATTGTTGTGCTAGATACATCATGGTACACTGAAAAGTTAAGAAAAATGCTATCAGATGAAAGCACATATGCTAGTATTAATCCCTTGGGTGTAAAGTGTGCTATAGACAAGGTACATCAGGGTTTGCATAGGTTATTAACAGAGATGAAGATCACTGAGTCAACTTTTGAATTTTTATGGGTAGAAAAGCCTGTAACGCCTATTTTTAAGGCACTCCCTAAAATTCACAAGTCTTTAATTAACCCACCCCTTAGACCCATTGTCTCTGGGAGGGGGTGGGTTACTGAGAATATATCCATATGGCTTGAACATCGTTTGAAACCCTTCGTAGATGGGTTGGATAATGTATTAAAAGATACAGGGGATTTTTTGATGAAATTGGGTAAAGTGAAGTGTACAACTAAATTGTTAATGGTCACCATGGATGTTAACAACTTATTCACTGTGATTAATAATGACTATGGTGTTACCATGATAAGTAAATTTTTAAGGAACTCAAAGGCAACAGAAGACAAGATTTACTTAGTTAAGGAACTGCTAATGTTAGTCCTTGAAAATAACATTTTCATAGGAGCAGATTTAGTTTATAAACAGGCACAGGGGGTAGCTATGGGCACCCCCTGTGCCAATACGTATGCTAACCTTGTATTATCACAATGGGAACAGACATATGTGCTGGGCAATGAAGTATGGAAGGTGTACATTAAGATGTATGTACGTTTTGTGGATGACGTCTTCATCTTGTGGGATGGTGATGTGGATTCTTTACATCAGTTTGTAGAATTTTTACACTCTGCAACTACCTTTTTCAAGTTTAAGGTGGAATCCTCCTTCAATTCCATAGATTTTTTAGATGTCCATGTAGAACAGAATGATGAAGGTTTTGCATCTAGGCTTTTTAGAAAAGATTGTTGGAGAAACACGCTATTAGCCTATGATAGTATGCACCCACGATATACATACACCAATATAATACAAGGGCAAGCCAGCAGGATTTCAAGAGTATGCCTGGATGAAGATGTTTATGAATCAGAACTGTCCAAGTTAAAGGGGTGCTTACTACAGAGGGGGACAGCCCCATGTAGAGGTTGCAAAGCTTGTCCATATATAAAGAGATTATCTGATTTTGAACATCCAGTTACACGTAGGAAGTTTATATTTCAAGGTAGAGCTACATGTCGTACTACAGATATTGTTTACTTGGCAGAGTGTGTCCAATGCCCCAGTTTTTATGTGGGTAAGACCAATCAAATGTTTAAGGCAAGGATTTTGCAACACTTGTCCTGTATAAGGAACAATTATATAAATAATGCTTTAAGTAGACATGTGATGGATTATCCCACCCATAGTTTTACCTTTAGGGCCATTGTGAATGTTAAACTGAACAATAGAGGAGGTAACCTGAAGCATTTAACAGAGTTAGCTGAATGTAGGTGGATAATTGAGTTGCTGGCCAGTAGGAAGCCAGGGCTTAATGATGTGATTCCTGTAAATCCCACCCTTCAAAACAGGCGGGTATTTCACTGACTGCTATTGGCTATTCATTATTTTAAAAAGTGTTTGTTTTATGAGAAAAGTATCTGATGAAGGGAATATCCCGAAAGTGCTCATCTTGTGTTTTACCTTTGTTTTACACAATAAAAACATTACAGTCTAGCAGTGTCCTACAACGTTTTTATTTTATTTCGTTGGCTGGTTCGTGTGGTAGGACTTTGGTGCAGTATATGATTTTTTACCTCTAACATACCAGAATAAACACAACAGTTTTCTTTAGGTGGTTTTATTACACATCAAAATTAGACTGTCAAAAGTTTTTATCTGTTCAGTTCACACAGTAACTGTATACCTACTAGAAGTAAACAATGTACTCCTTGTTATCTATTTGAATAATATACTGCTAGATAGATTTGTACTCACCAGCCTGTTGGCATTGCCAGCCTTAGGCATAGGCCAAATAGGTGGCTGCCTAGGGATCCAGTCTACCAGGGGCACTTTTTCAGTATTTATTTGGTGTAGGTAGACCAGGATGACGGCACCAAGTAGTGTGGAGGGGGCGCGAGGAGCCCTTTTGGCTAGGGAACCAGTTGACCTAAGGCCACTCCTGCCTGTTGGCACAGCCTCAGTAGTCTGTCACCATGGGCTTTGATGTTCATAGCCCTCTCTGCTGCAGCTGTAGGGAAGAGAAACAAACATTATGCATACCTGTCTATCACATACTCAAGCTAGTATTTGCTACGAACTACTTGATAGTGATACTTACTCACTATTGGAGCATTCTGTACCCATGCATCTTGGATCCACTGGGCCAACAGTGCCCCCTTCCTCGGCTTTAGGTCAGCATAGTGGTGCCATACCTGCTCATCTGTCCAGGGGATGCCAGTAGCACTGGTGAGATCATGTGTGAGATGGTTAAAGGCCTCTGTTTTGTACTGCGATCCCTAGCACTGGCCCTGCAGCAGTCTCTCATCATGGTTTTTGACAAGACCCTGGACTCCTGAATGCTCCAACATTGTGCCCAAAAGCGGGCTCTGTCTCTAATGCCAGACATGTTCCTGCAGAGATCAAACTAAACAGGTTATGGCTGTATTCCTGCCTGCATGGTTTAAATAAGGCCATATTCCTACCCTTTGCCATCATTGGACCATTTCCAAAATGTTGAGCATAGCTTAGCAATGTGCAAACCCAGTAAGCTGGGTTGAACAGTGCTTAAAGGGGTAATTTTTGAGCACTGCTTAACAGTGCGCAAATCCGCTTAGCTGAACTATCTGCTGTTTAGCATTCTTGTCTAAGCAATGCTTAAACCTGGTGGGTATTGCTGACCATGGCTCACTTTTAATTTTAAAAAAATATCAGGATACTGGCTTCATTTAGTAGGTGTATATGATTCACTTGACATGACAACCGACCATGGCTCACTTTTAATTTAAAAAAAATATCAGGATACTGACTTCATTTAGTAGGTGTATATGATTTACTTGACATGACATCCGTCTATGTGCTTTCATTACATTAGTAAGGGGTGTGACTATACTGTATGTGACACTTGTCTATACATGGTGATTTCACATGTTACATGCACCCACAACTCAATTTTAAGAATCTGGATTTGATCTAAAAAATCCTGAAAATCAGACACCATTCTTGCCAGTCTTACCCCCTGCCCCTTTACTAGTGATTTTTTCTGGTGTAGGGGGTGAAAGCTGGTGAAATGCAAAAGTGTGTTAGAATATGTAGGTTTTCTGAAAATAGTGGTCTCAAAACAGTTATTCCATCCATTTTTACTGATCGTAATGTCTAAATAGTCTATTTTGTCATAAGAGATGGTGTATGTAAAATCCAAAAAATCTGTGGTTCCTTTAATAAATGCAAATCCACATTCTTAAGGGAATGTTGGTAAATAGGGGTTATCCCCTAGAGTTTGTTAATAATATACTACAGGAAGTTGTTAAGAGGGAACATGGTTTATTTTTTCCGTTATTAGGAAAAGGACTTGATAGTTTAAGTGGAACATAGAACTGAGAACAAAACGTTTAACAGAGCTGCTATTTTTAAATACAACTTGCAGTTCACAAGTATTAGCAATATAATTCAACACAATTGGAATTTATTTAACACCAGTAAGGAATATTTGGACATAGTAGGAGTAGGGCCTAATATAGTTTATAAAAAGGACACTACCATCAAAAATATGTTAGAGAGAGCACAGGAAGTGTGTTCTGGAACTAGGGTCATGTACAAGTGTGGGTATTGTTTACCATGTAAACATATTTTGGAAGGAACTGAAATTTGTATCCCAAATTTTGGGAAATTTATTTATAAAAAGAAATACACTTGTAGCAGTAAGGCTGTAGTTTATATAGGGATGTGCACCCAGTGTCCCTGTTTCTATATTGGTAAAACGATCAACGCCTTTAGGAGTAGAATGTACCAACATTTCTATGATATTAAGAAACAAGATACAAAGAATGTCTTGGCTGTTCATATCATAAACAATGTAGGGCACACTTTTAGGTTCTCAGTCTTTGAACAAGTTATACTGGGAGACAGAGGTGGACCTCTTAATGATTTTTTGGGAAAATAGAGAACTCAGATGGCAGCTGAGAACTAATGCCACACAATACCCTGGTTTAAATACTCATATATCTATCAGCTCTGTTCTTAGATTAAAAAACGAAGGTTATATATAAATAATTGGGCACAATGACACATTTTATGATATTATTTATTTTTCATTTTTTGTTTTGGTTTTGTTTTGGTCTTATGCGAGGTTGGATGTGTACTAGTTTTATCACAACTAGTTATTCTAGTTTAGGTGACTACAATTTATTCTATGAGACTATAATGAGTTTTACTAATTGATTGTGATGTCACTAATTGATCATGTGGAATGGGAGTGCATATATAAAAAGGGTCAGTTTTGTTATGTTTGTTATTCTGAAGAAGATTTTATTAAAAAACGAAAGCGTTAAAATACATCGATAGTATGGATCCTTGTATTTCTTTCCTGCTGATTATTAGTTTTTTCTCTATTTTGTTTTTTGTGGTGGAGTATTTTCATTTTCTTCAAAAATACCATAGTGTTATTATTATCCTAGTCTTTAGTTACATAATAATATTTTGTTTATTTATGGCACTTAGTCTCTGTTAAGTTAGTTGTGGTTAATTCATGGATTAACCCCGGATTCAGGAAAGTTAAAACTCTGTGCAGGAACAGTGTAGCAGCTCCTGCATGGAGTTCGGCCACCGAGCGAGTCAGCAAACAGCTGATCTGATGTGCAAGAGCCTGGCTACACTGTTCCTGTAAGGAAGAACATGTGGCATGCTAATCACTTCATTTTCTGGTTTAAACCATGCAAATGTGGTGAATTAGCAATTCAGGAATCTGCCAGCTCACCGTGCAGGAACAGTGTCAGTGCAGAAATTTGTTCAGTTACTAACTGTTCACATTTCTGCAAAAATTAATATGGAGGCATGACAGCACAAATAAAAGCATGTATTCACATCTGTAGGCATGCCAATAAACAAATATATGGCCATTGGCATGAATAAATGTTTAATTTTAATAAAAAATAATCTTTTTTTTTTTTGGAGCAGATCTCGGCCATTTAAGCATAGTGCAGCAGCATGCAAACACAATAGTGCCAAAAATTTAAAAAAGAAATGTGAAAAAAACATGTTTAAAGAATATCTGCATTTACCCATTATAGTCTATGGCATGTAGAAACAAAACAATACCAAGGGACAGTGGTTGTCAAGGGGAAAGGCTCTGTGTCAGTGTAGTATCTATGGGCTAGGGTAGTGGGGTATGAAAATGAGGGGAAATTTACTGAATTACAAAATATTCTAAGTCCAAAACCTGTACCTAACCGTGTAGGTGCTAGAGCAGGATCGTGTAGGCAGGAGGACAACTAACATGAAAAGGGTGTGTGTCATGCTTGCTGTAAGCACATTGGAGCTCTGTTGCCTGAGTTTGCACTTAGATAAGCACAGCTAAGAGTGGGAGTGTGTGCTTGAGGTTGTAATGTCTTACACCATGAAATGAAGAGCATGTTCACATCCAGGGAGGGGCATTTCTGCTAAAATGTGTTTAACTTAGCTAAATGGGTTTACACAGTCCATACTGGGACTTAAACAGCAACAATAACAACAAAAACACAGGAAATGTCAATACTGTGTATATGTAAGCAAGGGTGTGTGTCTGAGGCTGTATAGCATTGCTCTCCTTGCCTAAACAGGTTTTTGCGGCATTAAACAGCAAAAATAAAAAAAATACAGGAAATGGCAAGGGGAACAAGAAAAAAAAGGAAATAGCAGAATAGAGACACTCATACAAGCAATAGAGTTGGCAGGTGGAATGTATCATACTCAGCCAATCACACAGGCAGCATCTGCAGCACACCACTATAAATAATGCAAACACATTTCAGTCTGTTTTTTCCCACAAACTCTAAATCACCGGTATACACAGACGGGGAAATTTTACATGACAAAACTAACAAAATGTTAGGGGCTGCTGTCACCCTCATACAATCAGTATGTGCAAGTGGCTGAGGGTGGAGAAGAGGAAAATGCTGACAACCACCCCAGACTTATGAGGAGGAGGAGAAGAGTGTTCAGGTCCATGGTAACCTACCATGTTACATAATCTGGATATAGTAGAAGACTACAGGGTGCACAGGAGCATACTGCAGCAAACTGTGGAGCTGTGTCGACCTCACCTCACATCCAGAACAAACAGAGGGGAACCCATCCCAGTGGATACCAAGGTATGTGTATCTCTAAGAATACTACCTACAGGTACTTTCAAAAGACCAACTGGGGATATCATGGGGGTCTCATAGGCATCTGCGTCCAGGATACTACACCAGTTCCTGGATGCCATGCAACCATATGCCGAGGAGCACATTAAATTCCCCACCACCCATGAGGAGAGGACCTGCAATATGCATCTCTTCTACCATGTAGCAACCTATCCAGAGGTACTGGGTGCCATAGGCTGCATGCACATCCACATCAAAGCACCACCTGGTGACTGGGATAGGGTCTACATAAATCACAAGGGGTTCCACTCCAACTGCCAGGTCATGTGTGATTCCCAGGGCATTATCATGAATGTGTGTGCTGGCTGCCCTGGAAGCTATCACAACTCCCACATCTGGCATTCTTCACAACTGTATCAGTGGTTGGCCAGGGGAAACATCCCGTATGGCCATTTAGTAGGGGATGCTGGCTACGCACTGGAGCCGTGGATGATGACACCCATAAGAAATGCACACACACCCACACAAGAATGCCATAATGAGGCACTTGCACAAAACAGCATCACTATAGAATGTGTGTTTGGGATGCTCAAGTCACAGTTCTGCTGCCTTGACATATCCGGTAGAGCCTTGCAGTACACTCCAGTCACATGTGCACACATGGTCATAGTATGTGCCATGCTACACAATATGATCCAGCGGAAACAGCTGCAGCAGGAATAAAATGGGAAAGGGCCACATAGTCCCCCACCATTGCCAAGGTCTCCACAGGCACAAAGGGACTTGAAGGAGGAACATCCTGAGCCTGCCCTTGTAGGCAGATGGAGCTCTGCCCAGTAAGTCCTGACTTTGGCAAAGGGTAAATGCATAGCACATACACTGACACTGTAGGGCCCCAGGGATTGATCTCTCTCTCTCTATCTGACTCGCACACACAATAAAAATGGATGCCAAACATCACACCACCTATACCCAACCATGAATAGGCAGTGTATTGTGTGCATCTGACATAGCGAGCCTTCAAGCACCACCCTCACAACAGCTGCAGGCAAAAGGTAAGCCAGTCTCTGTAACAAATTAAACTAATGGATTTGAATTTTCTGATAGCATATCTATGGTATTGATCAAGCATGTAAGGGAATGGTGAGGCTAACTGGGATAGCACCAGACAACTGACAGCTCTGTGGGACAGCAGGATGTGTATCCCCAGTACTGCCCTACCCACACCATGCAGTACCACCCTAGTTGACAAATACCTCTGCAGTATATGTGGTGAGCCAAATAACTGGGGGGGGGGTCATTGGACACATGCATGAATGTCAAAGTGGGGGTCCCATACCCACCACCAACCCCACACAATAGAGCAGCTGTACACAACCATACAGAAATGCCTGGCAAAGGCCCTGCAGATGACAACATCCATGAAATCCCCACCCACAGACTTTTACACAGTGATATCAGGGCAGGTCTGGCAGTGGCAGTATGGCTCTGAAAGGTAAGAAGTCTGAAACTACAAATGTCTATGGCAGAACAATCTGACCTGTGGTTGATACTGCTATGCCTGTAGTCTGAAAGATAGGGAACACCACTATGCTACATGGGACCAAAATGTTAAGCAAATATCAACACATTCTTTGCAGATGTGTAATGTGTACAATCATGTCACCCACCCCCCCATAGTCCCATAGAAATATAGTAACATGTTCCTAGATTTAAGCAGCATCCAGATGTCCCTCAGAGTGATGGCACAATAGTAACAAAAAGCAATTGTCAGTAACACCCACAGTCAGCTTACTGGTGCCATACCAGGGGTGTCTCCTGCTGGCAGTCTGGGAACATATGATCATCAGAATGCACTGCCCTGCCACAGATGGCCTGCATCTCTCACACCTGGCCTACAGGCCTCTGGCAATACCTATGCCTCACCCACAATGTCCTTTAGGGAGTGTCATGAGGTCCATAACATCGACATAACACACTCCACAAAATGCAAAGAAAGGCCATGCTGACAATTGCTAGGAGCAAACCTGCCAGCCTCAAGGAGCCAGAAATTGGGACAAAGCCATGAATAAATGGAGTGATGAAGCTCTGAAGAGAAGGACACCTGTGAAATACTGCTCTAATAATGTTATAAAGTTGATGGAATGATTAGTAGTAGCATGGAATGTCTGATGGGTACGAAGTCTGAAACTGCAATTTCAACTGTCAGTAATATCTGACTTCAACCCTGAGTGATATGCAAAACACTTTTGCTGGAAAACCGCACTTCTATGGGTAACCAACAAGATATATTAGTCACGGATGTGGACATTCTGTGATACTCTGTACAGGAGACAGGCAGGGCTAGGAGTTTAAACATGGGAATGCACTCACTGCAGGCAAGCCGAACCCTGGAAGATGGTGATATGTCTGCACCCACAGAACCCTGGGCCATAGCCATGGGGAGTAACACACTACTCCCTGATCACTCATCCTATGCAACATCCTGACCCCAACATGTGGCCATGCAAGCAAAATGAGGTGGGCCATACATATATGTGTGAGAAACACACACCTCCAGGCTGGTCAAATAGTCTGACACACACAAGACCCTCCAAGTGCAGTCAACCATTGAGGAGAGCCCAATGCAAAGTACTGGTAGCTATAGGCCAACATATCTGTACAGAACACCCTCCACACACATATCTATCCCCTACAAATCTATCTGGAGTCTGCCTGTCATCCTGATCCTGTCTACCTTATATTACCCAACTCTGGACTAGAAATCAGACCAGGCCAGAACATAAATGCACAGAGATTCCACCATTGTAATATATCACCAAGGTGCTAGCCTATTTGCACAACACCAATAGACAATTGCTTGTAGGCACACCCCCCAACAGGCTGGATTGTGCAAAAATGTGTAGCATTTGGCCCATAAACCTTGTGTGTGCATCATCCATTCTGTATTCCTCTGGTAAATCACTGTGATGATCTGAGGAGGTATGTCGCCAGGTACTGAAACAATACATGACAGTGTCAAATGGGATATATGACAGATGCCTTCTAAAACAAGTCCTGTAACCCTAGGAACCCAAACATTACTGAGAGAAATTGTCACAATCATTGTATGGCCCATTGTCCCCACAATTGGATAGGCTATCTCCAGATATCCTGCACCAACAGGTTGAGAGGTATGGCTGTAGCACAAAACAAACCAGACTGGAGTACAATAATCCCTGGAATGGAGCCCCACATGTACTATAGAAGGACACACTGGGCATGCTCATACACTTAGAGAAATGTCAGTAGGATCTAGAAATGAACAGGCCTTCCCCACCCAGTGCACTTTCCATTGCCCCATCTTAGCAGTCCTGAAGATGTCTGTCACCATAGAAGTCACTTTTGTTAGGCCTAGCCCCATAATCTCTATGGCATGTGCAATAACTACATAACACAATAGTACAAACAACTAGTTAGGTAGGAGTTCTAATCACATTCCTGGCAAATTTAAGTGTGTGTGTGTGTGTGTGTGTGTGTGTGTGTGTGTGTGTGTGTGTGTGTGTGTGTGTGTGTGTGTGTGTGTGTGTGTGTGTGTGTGTGTGTGTGTGGTCCAACCCAGTACACTTCCCCTTTCCCTATTTTAGCAGTCCTGCAGATATCAGTCTTCCTAGAAGTGCCTTCAATCAGGCCTTAGCCCCATAAGCTCTGCGGTGTGTGTGTGATAACTGCATAACATGATAGTATAGATAACTAGTGAGGTTGGAGTTCTAATCTCAATTCTGGAAAATGCAGACGTGTGTGTGACAGTTATGTGTGCAAGACTGAGGGAGTTGTGATTTTATTTGCTTGTTTATAGGTGAAACAGTTTTATGCCATTCCCACCCACGACACTTCACAGTAGCTCACGTTATCAGTCCAGATGATGCCAGTCCTTTATCAGCAACCTTGGCCAGTTGTCAGCCCTATAAGCTCAGTAGTGCATGTGATAAATGCTTAACCCTATAGTACAAATGACTAGTGTAGCAGGGGTTCTATTATTGTATCCGACAAATATGTGTGTAGGTATGTATGTTTATAAGTAGAAGTATTTTGATATGTTTTCCACTGACTGCCTTACTTTATCAGTCCTGCTGATGTCAATCCCCATATCAGCACCTTTGGCCAACTCTCAGCCCAGTAAGCTCTGTAATGCATGTGGTAACTGTGTAACACTATAGTACAAATCACTAGTTAGGTAGGGGTTCTACTTTCACATCTGGCAAGTGTGTGCCTGTTTGTAGGATAAAGTATTTTGTAAGTTTAACACCCACTGCACTACTTTATCACTCCTGCTGATGCCATTCCCTTTATAGGTTCACAAGTGTGTAGTAGGTAATGGCCCAGGAGCCTTAACAAGCCTAGCACATAGAAGGGCCCTGCCATTGTGCCACCCGATGTTACGTCCCAGTGCCTGTATCAAGTATAGCCACTGCAGTGATCCTTGGGTTGAACTGTCTATTGCCCATCCACTCATCAAGATTTCTCTGGAACAGGATCATGACATGTATGGAAAGAGTATTCCAGGGCATGTGCAGTCTCTTGGTGAGGGACCTGTCCCACCAGCATGTTGCAGTGATTGTGGTACTCAGGTAGAGGTCTCTCCATGTGTGGTGTGGATGGATTTATATGTAGCATTTCTAAACCAGCTGGGTTAGACATGGCTTTGTAAGTCAAGCACAGATAGCTGCTAAATAGGTGCTATGACACAGAGAATAGCTTGGATCTGCTGAGTCCGTCTGTGTAGGATGTGTGTTTAATGCCTAGGAACCCCTTTGTGAGGTGCTTCTGTTGCTTCTCCAGCTGTAGCAGGTGTTTAGTGAGGTACATGGCAAATGGACCATAATACTTGGGGAGTGGTCTAATGAGGGAATAGTAGACATAGATCATTACCTCTGTCTTCCTGGATGCAAAACACTTGGTAATGCAATATGCCATATAGAATGACTTCCTGACCACAGTGGCAATGTGGTACTTGAAGGAGAAGTTGCTGTCAATCTGTGTCCCCAGATTTCTTATAATGACTGCAGTGTGCATTGGCCTCCCGTTGATGTGGAACTTACTTGGAACTGAATGTTTTACCAAAGGGGATGACAATGCATTTTGTGGTGTTAAGCTTCTGGCCATGGTTTCCACACCACTCATTGGTCTCACTTTGGCCTTTCTGTAGGATGCCTGCATCACTTGTGGAGTTCATGATAGCTCCCAACATGCAGTCCTCTGTGAACTTGGTCAGCAAGAGTTCCTCTGTGTTAGGCTGGACTCCTGAGTAGTAGATGCTGGATAGGACTCTGTTCAGTACTGATCCCTGTGGGCTCCACTCATGGCTGCTTGCCAGTCTGACTTGGAGTTTGCCACTGTCACGCTGTGTGTTCTGTGAACCAGTTTGCAAACCACCCACTGATATAGGTGTCAATGCCTAGTTTGTTGAGCTTACCAATAATCCTTGACTGAGGAATGGTATCAGAAGCCTTGGCCAGATTGAGGTAGACAGCATACAATGCCTTACTGTCATACACAGCCCTGGTGACTCACTGAAAGACGTCAATCAGGTTGAGCAGGCAAGATATGCCATTCACAAAGCCAAACTGTGTGGGGTCAAGAGTTAGGAGATCACCCATATCTTTGTTGATCTGGTCCTTGATGATGTGCCCATACCCATGCATAGTAGACTTGCCAGGCTAAGGGCTCAATAATCCCCAGGGTCTGTAGATGCTACCCCTTCCTGAAGAGGGATGACTGTAGCAGTGTGCCATTTTGGAAGGACAAAGCCTAAGGTGAGGCTGTGACTAACCAGGACACACAGATGTGGTTCCAGGCCTCTTTGTATGTCATGTAAAACACAGCCATGGATATGTTGTTTTCCTATGCAAGCTGTATCCTTGCCTGTGGACAATGCAGGTCTAACCTGGCCTGCTGTAATGCTGGGTGCCTGGCATTCATCTGTTATTGTGACCATCCCCTGGGGGGAGAGCAAAGCTGGTACTGAATGTGTTGGCAAGACTGTTGCCAATACCTGTTGTGTCAGGATAGGAATCAGCATTGTGCAGTAACTCACAGCACTTGTGGTTATTGCTGTGGATGTTGTTGATATAACTATCAATGGCTTTTGTGATTGTCATCAGTGTCTGCTGCAAATCTGCTTTCATAACTGCCTGTATGTGATTCCATGAGGGATCCCATGTTGTGTTTGAGGCTAATAAGGGGGTTCACCAGTCTTTGGACACCACCATTTTCTGCAACAGTGTCCTCCTTCTGTTGTATGCATTAGTAATGGCAGGGGACCATCACAATGACTTCTAGTGTTTGGAGGGCAGTGTCTGTGTTCTGCTGGCTATGGCTAGTACCATGCATCCATGTACATGTTAGTGCAGTGCATATGTGTATGATGCAACAGTCATGCACCTATTTCCCATTGGCATGGGTGCAGTGAAGTCATCCCCCCCTGTTTTATGACTGCAATGTCAGCATTGAAGAGGATTTGCAAGGTGGTTACCTTTGGGGGGTATGGTGTGAGATGCTGAGCTCATGTTGATTACATCATGTTTGGATCTGACCTGGTAGGAATTGACAACTGTGGTCAAGCAACAGTCCCATATGTAAGTAGTCAACACAGGTCAAGGTTGTTGCATCCTCTACTGGGGGTCAGTATGAGCCAGGGCATTGGAACTAATGAATTCCATGAAGTGTTGGGCCAGTGTACTGGTGCTTGACTACTTTCCCCAGGTGATGGAAGGGTAGTTGAAGTCTCCTACTATGTCATGGTTGGGTTGGACCTTCATAAATGCCAGGGTGTTGAAGAATGTACATTGACAGTCTAGGGACATAGCTGGGGACTGATAGCAGGCTATGGTGTGGATTGCGCTATTCCCCAAAGTCAGTTTTACTGGAAGTACCTCCAATGCATTATGTTGGGATATTAGTCTGTAGGTGAGCATATCCATTATGGATATGGAGACAACACCACCTGTGGAGATGTGGTCCATGTTTTGACACTGACAGGTGTGGCATGTGTCATAGCCTGTTAGTGCAGGGCTGCTGTCTGCTGCTGTGAACCACCTCTCCATTACAGCACACACGTCACTGTCCTCTAATCTGAGGAGTGCTTTGAGTGACTGCACCTTGACAGTTGGATTTCTGCTGTTGAGCAGCATGTCCCTCGGATTGCATACATGTCTAGCTGTTATGGTGGTAATTTGATTTGGGACACTGCCTAATAAGGCACTATAGGGGTGGCAAGACACTTACCTTGTACCTGGAAACCCAGAGCTGACAGATTTAGGACATCTCTGGCAAGGCATTGAGGTCTGTCAATCATGTTATCCCAAGCAGAGAGGTACTGGATTCCATGAGGATGACACACAACATGTAAGCCAATATTGCAGTCAATTATCTGTTGATAGTACTGCAGCATCATTCTGGGTGACAGCAGTATACTCAGGGCTACTGTCACACCTGCCTGGACCACATAGTCCAAGTGTTCAACCATGTCTCTTGTCATGTAACCCAGGGAGCTGTGTCTCAGGTCATTCATACCTAGATGATGACAGGGCGATACTTGTAGCTGTTGTGGAGTGGCCTGACTGGGTGTGTCATGTGTTGGATGCTGGCACATAATAGAACATTGGCTGTTACCTCCGCTATAATCAACATTGTGAGTGGGATATCTGTGTGCTGCAGTACTGAGTCACCCATGATCACTGTATTGTGCAAGGTGGTCAGCCTTAGGAGCTTAGGTTGAGGGGCACACTGTGTAGCTGACATATGTGTCCTTTGGCATGTGCTATGTCATACTGTCTGAGTGGGTGTCTGTCTTGCTGGTCTAAGCTGTTTGTGTAAATGTCCATTGAGTGCCTCTGTGAAGGTGGGTGTGTGGCTTTTCAGTGTATGTCAGGGTTCTCACAGTGGGTACTGTGGTGAGCTATGTGGTCCACATGGAGTGGTGCATGTGTTGATCTCATTCTCTTGACCAGCTAGTCCAGTCTTTTCTGGAAAGTGGATATCTCCACATTTAGTGATATAGGATTAACTCTCACTGGTCTTAGTGTTTGGAGTTTAGAGGAGAGGGTTGTCTGTGTACATGAGGCAGTTACAACAGTGCCTCAGAATGGACAAGTGCACCATGTTAATGGGTGAAAGCACATAAAACTGCACTTCAATCATGCCAGGAGGGGTGATCATAAGTTGTAAGTACTGGGGCTAATTCCATGATGAGCAAGTACTGCTGATGGCTCCCAGGTGTGATAGACCTATTGATACAATAATCTGTTGAAGTGCAAAGCTATAATGCTATTTGAACTACAAGACAGAAAGAACTAGCAGGATGCATAGGAGAAACTGAAGGCAGACTTCCTATGACCTGTAATGCTTTACCTCAACTGTGCAGTTATCAGCACCTTTGGCCAGCTGCAAGTACAGTAAGGTCTGTAGAGCGTGCAGTAACTGCATAACACTATAGGACAAATAACTGGATAGGCAGGAGTTCTAATCTCAATACTGGCAAGTCTGTGTGTGAGAATGATGTACTGTGTGGGTTATACCATTTTGACATGTATACCACCCTTTACACTTCCCCTCACTCCAATTTAGTAGTCCTGTTGATGTTATTCACCTTAGAAGTACCTTTGGAGTAGGTGAAATCGCATAAGCTCTGTGGTGCATCTAACTGTGTAACACTATAGCGGATATGAATAGTTAGGAGTTTTAATCTCAATACTAGTGTGTGTGTGTGTGTGTGTGTGTGTGTGTGTGTGTGTGTGTGTGTGTGTGTGTGTGTGTGTGTGTGTGTGTATCATATCTTGTGTGACTAATATCAGTTTGATGTGTGTACCATACATGGCAGGTGACCACCTCCTGATGCCATTACTTTATGTAGTGTGGTACTGGCATCTGCTTTACATGCAGCATATCAAACCATTGTACAGGCCATACCAGTCATCTGTACAGATGTGTCTGGAACATCCAGATGTTTGGAACTTATTAGTGCTCTGTTTGTTTTAACAATGCCTGTGCATGTGATATAGTTGCCAAATAGGCCACAGTGAGTGTACTGACACATATGACAACATCAGGTATAACATCTGACTGAAACAGTATACTGATACAATGTCTGCTACCCTCACACTTTTCCAGGCTTGTAGGTGCAATACATGAGTCCAGATCCTTGGTTTTACAAGTGAACTGTTCATATCATGGGTCACATTAAAGGTTGGGAAAGGTGTGGACTAACATATTGTGGTCTAAGTCAGTATATATCAGAAACAAATGGCATCTTAACAGGTGTGTGTATACATTTTATATCAACTGTATAGCAGTAATGTTTCACACATGTCCCTACCTTAGTCAGTTTGTCCAATACATTTTGCTGTTGTCTGTCCAGATGTCTTGCACTGACAGGTTGTGAGGTATGCTACATAAATGTTATATTCTCTTCAGATAGGCCCCTGTGGTGACCACTGTGATGAAATACAATTAACCCCACCACAAGTGAACATGCACATAAGCAAATATGGCTATTAGTCACAGTTGTGTGCATGGTAACTTGCATGCCCTCCACATGCCTGGGATACTGCCAAAGCACAACTAAACAATTCCATATTAACCAGCTTCAGGCTGCTATTCCTTATGCAGACCAGAGTGACCTATGTAGTTGTGGGAGAGATGTATTGTCAGCAGACTCATACGTGCCCTTGGAAAAGGATGGTTACAGCATGTCTGCACATTTACAGTACAACACCCAATACTACACTTGCTGTCCTTCACCATAGATTTGCACATCTACGCATTAGAAATCATTATCCACAACTGCAATCATACCTGGCACATGCATGTTGATACTGTACAGATACAAGTATGTCTCATACAGTAGTCTACTAATCCCCACTGGGACCTTACCTGGACACTCCTTGTCCATTGTGAGAGTGCCACTCACCTCCAGCAAGAGGGACTTTGTACCCTGGTGTTGTACTGTGATGGGTGGCCCAAGCTTGGCAAGGAGCTCTTCATTTTATGTCAGTGGGGGCTGCATGGCTGGTCTCCCACCTGTGGTTGTGGGGTCCCTGGCCATGACAACAGCCCTTTGCCAGGTGGTTCGGTGGCATGATGCCACACTTGCTCATATGTATGTGTGTGCAGGCCCACCTAATTTTCCCTGTGGACAGGGTCATCCCACAGGGTGGTCATCTCAGATGTTGCTGGCTTTGGCCTAACAGTACTGTGTGGTTCTGTATTATGGTTTCCATTATCAGGTTGCATTCCACTTGTGAAAAGGTCTCCCACCAGTGATTTGACATTGCACTGGGTGACACTAACAGGGAAACACATCTCAGGACCCCATACATTTGGCAACGATATGTCCAGTACCTGCATATGCACCTTGAATACCAGTAGCCAACACTCACAACCATACCAGTAGCCAACACTCACAACCACACCATACCCCTGTAATCTATCAGCACATTATCAGCGTGCATTGCACTCCTGGTCCTGATGAGTCATATTGCCCGCAGTGAGGGCAAGTTGTTTGCATAATCCATCATTCCTCATTCAGGTCTGTGTAAATGGATGACATTAGCCATCTTTCATGGGGATGCTATGTGGATGGTGCTGTCGCTTGGTGTGACTACAGTGTGTAATGCAGCTGGGAGCACATGCCTGAGTTCATGTTGGATGCAGACAGGGATGATATGACATGCCATGAATACTTACATTTGTTGGCTTTCAGTAGGCAATATAGGTTCATAGGTTCATAGGTTCATACGAGGCTATCTGCCCTAGGGCATTTATAAGCCTAGCCAGGGTGTGTTTGGCTTTCGCCACCCATTTTAAATTCATTTTGCTATGCCCATTTTCGAGGTTAGTATACTGTGCTTCTGTCTAACAGTGACACAGAAGTGATACCCGGGGTAAACCTACGATCCCCCATCCACTTATCAAGATTCCTCTTGAAGAGAGTCAATGAGGAACTCTGCCTAACCTGGACTGGGATTTTATTCCAGAGTGAAGGGAGCCTCTGGGTTATGAATCTGTCCCTCCAGCATGTCCTATTTATTTCAGTGCTGAGGTTCAAGTCTCTCGAGCGCATAGCCCAATGGGATTTGGATTTTTTGAGGTGTAGCATGTCCATTAATTCCGGGTTGGACATGGCTTTATACGTCAGGCACAGATTGCCTCTGAGCAGGCAGTATGCCACTGAGTAGAGCTGGAGTTTCTTTAACCGGGCAGCATATGGCATCTGTTTGAGCCCTTTGATCCTCTTGGTGAGGTACTTTTGGGGTCTTTCCAGTTGCTGCAGGCATCTGGTAAGGTACATCCCAAAAGGGGCATTGTACTCAATTATGGGCCTGATGAGGGATGTGTAAAGAGGCACGATGACCTCCCCTGATCTAGATGTGAATCCCTTCATGATTAGGTGGGCTATATAAAATGTTTTTCTAACCACTTTGGCCATGTGGTTGTCAAATGAGAGATTGCTATCAGCTTGGGTCCCCAGGTCCCTAATTACTTTTTCTGTACTTAATGGATTACCACCTATGTGGTAATTTGTGGGCACTTTGTTTTTGCTAAAGGGGATGACTATACACTTTTTGGCATTTAGCTTGAGGCCATGGCTCTGGCACCAGTTGTCTGTTACTATGAGGCCATTTTGGAGGATGCTTGTGTCGGCTGGAGAGTTGATTATAGCTCCCAGTTTGCAGTCATCTGCGAAATTGGTCAGCCACACTCCTTCTGTGTTGGCCTGTACCTCCGAGAAATATATACCGAACAGGAGAGGTCCCAGGACTCAGCCTTGTGGGATGCCACTTGTAACTGGTTTGGAGTCTGACATGGCTCCAGCAATTCTAACCATGTGGGTTCTGTCCTTGAGCCAGTTTGCAACCCATTTAGTGACACAGGGGGTTATATTTAAGCTGGTGAGCTTATCTATAATGCCCAAGTGAGGTATTGTATCGAAGGCTTTTGCGAGGTCCAGGTAGGCTGTGTGGACTACCTTCCCCTCGTCAATGGCCTTGGTGACTGTTTCAAAGAAATCAACCAGGTTTAAGAGGCAGGATCTGCCCTTAACAAAGCCGAACTGGGTAGGATCCAGTGTCTGTTGGTCCACAATATATTTTTTTATGAGGTCCATGATGATCCTTTCCATAGCTTTGCAGACCAAGCTAGTCAGGCTTATGGGGCGATAGTTTCCAGGATCCGTTGAGGCACCACCTTTGTGGAGAGGGACCACTGTTGCTGTACGCCACTCTTTGGGTACATATCCTGTGGTAAGGCTGAGATTGAACAGTAGTTTTATGTTTGAGTTTAGCTCTTCTTGGAGTTTATGTAGGACGCAGCCCGGGACACCATCTGGTCCCATTGATGCTGTGTTTTTTGTTTTGGAGAGAGCGGCTCTTACCTGAGCATCTGAGATGTCAGGGGGGCAGCACTCTGCTGGGATAGATATTTGCACTTTTGGTGGGGAGTGGGGGGAGAAGTTTGTGCTGAACCTGTCAGCTAGGATGTTGGCAATGTCTGTGGGTTCGGTGTATTTTTTGTCATTTTGGACTAATTTTGAACATATCTGGGAATTCCCACCCAGGTTCCTAACATAATTAAAGAAGGCCTTGTGATTATCCTTAGTGTCTTGTGCAATTTTTCTCTCGAAGCTGGCCTTAGACGATTTTATGAGTGCCCATAGTTTTTTGCTAACACTGATCAGAAATGCCTTCCCTTTTTGGGATTTTGCTCTATCATGTAGTAGCTTCCTCCTTCTATTGTATAGTTTGTTTATGGCTGGGGTCCACCAGACAGGACGTCTGCCTTTGGAGGATTGGGTCTTGGTTTTATTTGGGATTGCATGATCCATGCATTCCTGAAAGTGTTCATAGAATGCATTTATAAAGGATTCTGCAGTCTGGGCCGTATTTTCCACAGGCCCCGGGGCTTTTGAAGGATTCCACCTCAGTTTTGAGGAGTGTGAAGTTTGCTTTAGAGAAGTTTTTCACTGTGGTTTTCTGGGCAGGGGTTGGGGTCGTGATGTGAATATCCAGTGAGATTAGTTTATGGTCTGATCTTACCAATGAGGGATACACTTCTGGTCTGGTGCATAGAATCCCCATGTTGGTGATGATCAGGTCCAGTATGTTTTCCCCTCTTGTGGGAGTGGTAACAAGTTGTTCCATAGCATTTGAGTTTATAAATTCTAGGAACCTTTGAGCTAGGGTGTTGGAGCTAGAGTAATGCTCCCAGTCTATGTTTGGCTAGTTGAAGTCGCCCAATATAATGGTGTTTGGAGAGACCTTCATATTTTCCAGTGTTCTCAGGAAGGCCGAGTGGGGTTCCTGGGTCTGTAGCAGGCTATAAACTGGAAGGCAGTTTTACCCACTGTTAGTTGCACATGGATAGTCTCTGATGTGCTGCCACCAACCTGAGGAGGTGTGTGTAATTTATCTCCTGAATTTTACCTCTCTTTTCCAAGTTTGGGTAATTTCTTTATGGTATGAGGTATAATTGAGAATAAAAGGGTAGTGCTGGGGTGCCTTGAACCAGGTTGAACCAGGTTCTGTTACTGCACAGATATCAATGTTCTCCATGCTAGGGAGAGTTTTGAGTGCATGCAGTTTAGACTTCTTGATTAGCATTGAGTAGCATTATGTATCTTTGTATTCACTCATGTATGATGAAGGGAGGGATGTGTACATAGTACATATTCAATTAAAGTATTCAGCCAGGATGTTTGTTTTAAACCCCTATCTGCATCCATCTGTTTGCCTGTTATGTTTGTGTATGTGTGTGTGATCACTAGCCCCCCATACACAGGTTGGTTGGTAATGTTGCCTCCAACTACTTTGCCCTGTACAGCCACTATAGGGACCAAGTCTGTTGTTTGTGTAATGCTGCTGTCCAGCAAAGGGGATTACTGTACATTGGTGGAGGCAGGTATGACAAGTAAGGTATTACTGAGTCCATACAGCCATGTATGTGTTCAATCTGTTGTTTGTAGTGGGCATGGCCCTAAAGTCATAACACAGTTGGACACCTCTCCAAATTAGTAATGACAATCATGCTTACTGTACTAACCATGGCTGTGCCAGGGCAATGCAACAACCAGTAGCTCTAGAAATGTCACTCTTTTGGGTGCACAGTAACTAAGATTACACACATATGCAACATGTACAGCTCTTTTAACTGACATTTTGCATCCCGTGTCTGTTTTCATGAGGTGGACGCACACATCTACTCATACTGACATGTGCATAACTAATATCTCACATACATGTCTGTTCTGTGTCAGTATGGCACACTAAATTCCCACTCCTGCTGTGCAGTCATCCCTTTCAACCTGTTGCAGCAGGACATCTGTAGGATGCCATACATACATGGGTGCAATGGGGCAAAATCAGTGACAGCATCTCAATATTGCTGTAATATACTTGAGTCATTCAATAGCACAGAATCCTTTACACTGACAGATATCCCCTGGAGGATGTCCAACAGGCATATGGCAGAAAAAGAGGGGAAAGGCTAGAAGGGTGGCATTGTGGGTAGGAATTTTTTAAAATTGGCAGTATGAGTAGTACAGGGACCAGGCTAGCTGATATGATGGCCATGGGATGGTTGGCATCTTGTGTGTTTGCAAGAGACCACATGGAAGGGGATTATGGCTGGGTGTGTGGTAGTCAGGTCACAATTGTGCTATCAAGGTGTGGACTGGAGGTGGAAGGGGGTAGGGCTTCTACTGAAGGAACAGTATGCCAAGAGTGATTTTTGGAGGATGACATAAGTGTCTGATAGAGTGATGTTTCTGAAGCTGTAAGCTGATGGTGTAATGATGACTGTTATTTGTGCATATGCTATGCAAGTTTGTTGTGCAATGGATGAGAAAGAGAAATGTGACGTCAGTTGGATGATGTGCTGATGACTGTACCCAAGGGTTACAGACTGGTCATTGCAGCAGATGTCAATGGGCATGTTGGTGAAGGGAACAGAGGGGATGGGGAGTTGATGGGTATGCATGGTGTTAAAAGGAGTGAAGACGGTGAGATGGTGGCGGATTTTGCAAAAAGGATGGACATGGCTATGGTGAATAAACACTATAACATCAGGGAGGAGCATAGGGTGACATACAAGAGTGCACACAGGTGGAATATATTCAATGCAGGAGGGCCAGTTTGAACAAGATTGAAGTCTGTAAAGTGGTGACAGGGGAAAGTGTATTTAGGCAGCAGGGAATGTTGGTATGTGAGATGATGTTGGTGATCAAGATGATGAGGAGTGTGGGGGCAGCACCAAGGATCAAATGGTGTGACTTGGAAAAGTGAGTTTGTGAGGTGGAGTTCAGGGAAGAGTTGACACAGGCACTGGGTGGCAGTGACAATCTAACAAATATATGGTTAAGTACAGCAGAGCTGGTAAGGGAGACAGCTAGACTGGTGTTTGGGGTGACGTGGATGGAGGAAGGAGTACAAGAACACCTGTTGGTGGACTGAGGAAGTGCTAGACAGTAGACGGAGACAGAGGTTGGGTAAGAAGGAGTGGGATTGTCATAGAGATGAGATAAGTAGGCAAAAGTATGAGGAGATGATGTGCATGGCAAATAGAGAGGTGGCAAAGGCTGAGGATGGGCATATGAAGAGTTTAATGATAGGGTGGACACTAAAGAGGGATGAAAGGAATTGTGCCAATTGGCTGGACAGATGCACTGAGCTAGGAAAGATGTGGAGCAGATAAGGATGATAAAGGATGATGAGGTATATGTACACACAAGCAAGGAGAGTGTGTTGAGCACATGGGCAGTGTACTTTGAGAGGATGATGAATTAAGAGAATGAGGCAGAGAAGGTTGGATGATGTGGGTATGCTAAATAAGGAAGTGCAGTAGCTTAACAAGGAGGATGGAAGGATAGCTATGAAGAAGATGAATACTGGCAAGCCTATTGGTCCACATTACACCCCTGTGGAAGCATGAGGTTGTTTAGGGGAAATGACAGTGGTGTGTTAGCTAGACTGTTTACTGATATCTTGGGCAGAGTGAGTTTGCATGGGGAGTAGAGAGAAAGTGCTTGGGTATGGTGTTAAGAATGAGGCTGATGTTCAGAGCTGTGATAACTACAGAGGGATAACACTGACCAGTCACAGCATTTAGTTATGGGTAAGAGTAGTGGAAGTTATGTTACGCAGGGAGGTGAGGATTACTGGTCAGCAGTATGCCATCATGCATGGAAAGGGCACTACCAATGTGATGTTTTCTATGAGACTGTTACTGGTGGAATATAGACAAGGTCAGGAGTTTCTCTGTGTCTCTCTGGATGTACAGAAAGCATTTGACAAGGTGCCTAGACAGGAGTTGTGGTATTGTATGATGAAGTCATGAGTGGGAGATATATGTAAGAGTGGTACAGGATATGTACAAGGGTGGTGTGACAGCACTGAGGTCTGCATTGGGATTGGCAGATGTGTTTAAGGTGGATGTGGAATGACATCAGGGATCAGCTGTGAGCCCTTTCTGATTTGCAATGGTGATTGACAGGTTGACAAACAAGATCATATGGGAGTCCCCGTTGACTATGTTGTTTGTAGATGACATTGCAATATGTATTGAGAGTAGGGAACAGCTTTTGGAGACCCTGGAGAGGTGGACGTATACTCTAGGGAGGAGAGAAATGAGGGTCAGCAGCACTAGGACAGAATATACGTGTGTGAATGAAAGGGAGGATAGCGGAATGTTGAGGATGCATGGGGTACAGTTGGCAAAGGTGGATGTGTTCAGATGATCGAGATCAACATTTAAAACTAATGAGACTATGGAGGATAGGTGTAGAAGAAAGTACAGGCAGGATGGAGAGGGTGGAGAAGTGTCAGGTGTGATATGTGACAGGCGAGCACCAGTAAATGTGATATGTAAGGTCTACAAGAGGTAGTGAGTCCACTTATGTTATATGGGTTTGAGACAGTGGCATTGACAAAAAGGCAGGGATCAGAGCTGCACATGGCAAAGTTACAGATGTTATGTTTTGCACTGGGTGTGACACGGCTGTAAAGGTTTAGCAATGTGTATATGACAGGCTCAGGCCATGTTGAATGGATATGAGACAGTGTTGAAAAAGCAGCATTACATCAGTTTGGACATGTGCTGAGGAGGGGTGCTAAGTATATTGTGAAAAGGATGGTAAGGATGTTGCTACCAGGTAAGAGGAAGAGAGGAAGGCCTCAGATACGGTTTCTGGATGTGGTGAGAGAGGACATGGAGGTGGTTGGTGTGAGAGAGCAAGATTTGGAGGACAGGCAGAAATGGCAACAGATGATCCACTGTTGCAATCCTGAATGAGAAAAGTCAGTGGACAATTAAGGGAGATGGTGTAATGTCAGTCTTCATAGATCTGGCAAGGATTTGACTGACACAACACAACTCTATGGGTAAATGACTACAAATATGAGGCACACATATGGTCAGTGTGCAGAGCACTGGACAGTTGAGTGGTGTGATCTCAGTATATAACATGCAGTTCAACACACATCTGTAGCAGTACTTTACTTGGCACATGCTCTGTATAGTTGTCTTATATTTACAAGACAAAATGTGTATCATAGCTATATGCACAGGTAACATATGCATATGTGCAACATCCCAGCAGCTGGCCTAGTCACTACAGACAGAACCACATGCTATGGCCATCAGTGCTGTTCAGCAGTACATCAGTATAGCAAGTCTTGTTGAGGCATATGCTTTCAAACCCCTATTTTCTATTATTACAGACAGCCTACTGCATTCAGTTACAGGCTTACTTGTTTCACATACCTCTTTTTCTGGATATGTCACAGATATATCCTTTCTTATTCTTTTTTCTCACAATACTTCAACTTTGCACTGATGGGCTGTCTAAGACAGAGGTGGTATGAATAGATGACAGCTTGTCTTTTTTAGGTAATGCTCTTGCCCATGTGGTGGCCTGAGCACCAATTGGTGTTCTCCAGTTGCTGATTGCATGCAGAGCAGCTGTGTAGTTATTCCAATAGCCAATGTCATGGTAACACACTCCTATAAATGAGTACTCTGTGTCGGTGTTGGCACTTTCCCTTGCTTGTGAGGAAGAGATCATGGAGGTGTGTGTGCTAATACTTCTTAGAACAAGACCTGTGGAGACAAGCCAACCAAATGGTGGAGAAGATTCAATACCTAGGGGCAGAATGTGAGTAATGCTGTTATATGTTTTGAATACTACTTGTTTAACCAGGGTTTATCTGAACATGCTACTTCTGCATGGGTTTCAGTCTGACAAAGTTCTGTGTTTGCATAGTTGTCAACTGTAGAGCTAGCCACATAATGGCCAGAGGTTTTCCTGTTATGTTTGGTCTGTTCCCCAGACAGGTGTTGTCCTTGCCAAATCAGTAGCATACTCTGGTGATTGCGATCAGTACATGCCTACGTCCATTTGTGTTTCAGACTTTATATCCCTCAGAAAAGTTATGTCATGATAAACCCTGTAACACCAGCAATTTTTGTACAGTATAACAGCAATATTTCAGGCGTGGCCATGTTTTTGGGCTTCAGTCCCAAATTATGTCAGGCTTGGTACAGATGCCATACAGTAGGAGGTTGATAGGTAGGGTCTACCATTATTATGTTCTGTCATTCCTGCTGAGGGGAAAGGGTGGACAATATGTGGGGCTCTCTACATTCAAGAAGTTGGTGTATGTAGAAAGCTCTTAGATGCCCTTGTACCATATTTTATGTGGGTCAGAGTAAGAAGTGTTTTAAAACTAGGCTTTTAGAACATGTGACAGATATTACTGATGAGGAAGAAGGCAGTTCTACAGCTGCACATTTCAATAATTCCCACAATGGGGGTAGTAGTCCTGAAAGAAGAATTGTTATGTACAGAATCAGTTTAAATTCTTAAATGTGATACTTTATCCCCTAGGGATTGAATGAGTAGTGTAATTGGAGGCTGTGTATATACATGTAATTAAATGTAGTGGGTTACAATGTACTGCTTTGGAAAAAGTCTTTTTCTCAGTTTGGTCAAGCAGTCATTAAAGAACAATTGTTATGTACAGAATCAATGTATGTTTTTAAATGTGATACTTTATCCCCTAGAGGATTGACTGAGGAGTGTAATTGGAGGCTGTGTATTTAAATGTACTTACATGTTAATTGCTTCTTCTAATTAAGACAAGTATTTCTTGTAATGTGTTACTCCTTGAAGGCTTTGGCAAAGACACCAGAGTAAAATGAAGTGTGAATTACTGGGTGTTTGTATTTTTGTTTACTATCTTAACTCGTAGTTGTGTTGCTAAGTGGTCACTGTATATGTCTGGCCATTGTGGGGGGGGGCAGATGTGAGAGTCATGGGGCCTTTCGTATCAAACTGTGCATGCTGCCCCAGTTATGGGTGGTCTATTAGAGACATGTATGCATATATCTATCTATCTATCTATATATATATATATATATATATATATATATATATTTATGTCTAATGTATATATTTGAAAACTCACTTTGAATATAAACAGTAGACCTGCGGTTACGCAAAAGTGCACTTCAGCAAAAGTGCACTTCCACAAACATTGATTCAAGAACAGATAAAGAACACAGTAACATTGTTTCTGCAGGGGGGCAAGCCCCCCTGCACCCCCCATGTGCAGGGCTGTGGTACCTACACCCCCCTACTTATATATAACAACTCTGAGATCACACTACAGTGGGGAAACACATAAATTCTCTTTCCCCACTGTAGTGTGCTTCGGCACCTGTGTTCCTTAACGATTCGTTGAACTGTTCTTTGTGGAAGTGCACTTTTGCTTAAGTGCACTTTCGCGTAACCGAGAATCCACTGTTCATTTTCAAACAAGTGGAATTTCGTTTTTTTTCAGTAGACCCAAGTTTTAAAACATCTAATGTTCTAATATCGACACAAAAACAGCTAACGTTGAAAATAACAAAGCTGCAGAATACTGAATCTTTTCCTAGGGAAAGAATTTGGTTGGCCATTTCTGTGGCTTCAGTATTTTCAGCACTGCGGTGGAAAGTTATGGGTCGGGTTCAGGTAAGTGTTCAATTGTGCGGACATTAGGGTTAAGGTACGGGTTAGGTGTGTTAGGGTTAGGGTGTGGGTGAAGTGAGTGTGCGATAGTGACAAACCTTAGCGATAGGGTTTGGGTTAAGGTAAGTGGATAGATAGTAGTGTATGTACAGTTTAGTGCAGGGTTAGATGTAGGATTTCAAGTGTATGTGTGTGGATTGCTGTTTTTTTTGGTGTGCTTGTGTTGTGTGCGTGTTTCTTGAAACAGTGATTTTTTTCCCAGGGAAAAAATTTGCTGTTCTGAGCTTTCATTGATATCATATTTCGAGATTCCAAGGTCGAACTTATGGTGTTCAATGTTTTGGAATTTTGATAATATGATATATATATATATATATATATATATATATATATATATATATATATATATATAAATATATATATATATATATATATATATATATATATATATATATATATATATATATATATATATATATATATATATATATATATATATATATATACACACACACACACACACAGACACACACACACACACACACACACACACACACACACGTGTCAGTATTTCTTGTTAATTTATCTGTATATTGTTATACTTATATAAGTATCTCCACACATATCTATCTCTCTATATATGTAAATATTTTTTTTCATGTATATATTTATAGATAATCATTCTTAATTGCACAGTGTGTCTTCCCAGTTGTAAACTGACTGTACTGCATGATATGTTGCAAAAAACATCCAAAGGTTTCATTGCTAAGATGACCTAGTGGTAAATTGCTGTTACTATGATGTATAGTATCCCGGGCTCAAGACTGAGCATGGTTGATTATTTTTTTGCTGGCCAGAAGAGGGGTTGCTGGATATAGAGTGATTGAGGCACTTTTAAACAGTTGCAAATGGGTTTACATGGCAGTAAGCGGCTCTAAAACACGGTTAAACCAATAGGTGCTTAAACTGTGTAGGCTTCGCTTACCGATGTTTACCAGTGTGCAAATACGCTTATCAAGGCTTAAACCAGCTAAGAAAAGCTTACAGTTGCAAAGGATTTCTTATATTTTCATGCATAAGCAATCCTTAACTAGTTTCAGCAGAGCTGCAGCAGGCTTAGCTGGCCACAAATAATTATTTAAAAAAAAAATGGAAATATTTTTTTACATTTCCATATGGCATTTTCTCACCCCTACACTACCTTACGTGAGGCATATGACTTACAAATATTATTCGAATTCATAAAAATTAATTTACAACTGCTTCCACATGTAAAATACATCAGCCAAAGCTGGGATTCAAACCATGCAGGTTTTGCATGCAAAATCAGAGCTTTAACTAATACACTACATCAACAATGAGGGTTATGCCTTCACAATTCTATTTGACTCTCAAACAGCATTTAATCTGGGCTGAGCAAAGTGCCACGGCACACAAACCTGCTGCACTCTGCTTAAACTTTCTTTTTTATTATAAAATAAATAAAAAGAAATATTAAATTATTATATATATTCATCAGCAGGTTGCAGGCATGTGGGCAGGGAACTGGTCATGGCGGAGACAGTCATGTACTGTGCGGGCTACTTCTTTGAGATTGTGTGCTTTTCTTTTTTTTTCTCTTATTTCAGTGTCCACAGATACTGACATGCTCAGTTTTACATTTCAGTGTCTGCAGACACTGAAATAATGCATAATATTAGAGCCAGGTTCTAATATTATGCTACTTCCTTGTTTGAAAGTGCGGTACAGCACTTTCTGAGTCCAGTGGGCATGTTTAAGTGTCCGTGCAGGACTTATACATGCCCGCTGCACTCATACACAGATCATGCAGGTGTAGGAATACAGCACCGCATCCTCATTAATATGTAGGTCGTGCTGCTGCTGTATTCCTACATGGAACAGTCTGTGCAAGAATAGAATATTCTTGCATTGACTGTTCATGAATCTGGGGGTAAGAAATTCAAAAACATAATTATGTTTGACTAATTTCACCATATTTTTCATATTTTTATGGTCTTTGTTCATGTGATAATGTTTGCCTTATGGGCAGGATTGTGGCTGAAACAAATGTTGAATGATTGGACTACATGAAAAGAGACATAGAGGAGCTCTCTGATTATGTAGCCCAAGCAGGTATGACCCTGACCTTGAGCAGTATCCTACCTTCACCAAGAATGATGCCACAATACAGAGATAAGATGATCAGCTTTAACAATTGGCTTAAACTCTGGTGTCATTCAAAGGGGATCCAATGTCTGTCTGCCTGGGATGACATGCTGGACAAGCCACGCTGCTTTGCAAGGGATGGCTTGCACTTGTCACCCCTGGGATTCCGGATTTTGGCAAAGGCTCTTGCCACCCCCATAGTGCCTTTTTTAGGCACGGCCCAAATTCTAAACCTACCACCCTAGAACAGAACAAACGAAAAAAAACTAAGGGTAATCCTGCTCAATGCCAGAAGTCTCAACCTCAAGATGCACGCACTCGAGGCCCTTCTCTGTATGGAGAACATCGATGTCTGTGCTGTGACAGAAACCTGGTTCAAGGCTCCTGAGAGCACCCCAGCACTATCAGGTTTTACCTCATATCATGCGTTCCGGCCCCAAAACCTGGACAATACCAAGAAAGGAGGAGGGGTATCCATATTCATCAAGGACACCCACACCTCAAGATTGGTGGCATTGCACAATGCATCGGAAACCATCCAGGTGCAATTAACCATAGGCAAGACTGCTCTGCAATTTGTAGCATGTTACAGGCCACCCTCGCAAACTCAGGAACCTCATATGGCCTTCCTGAAAACACTGGAGGGGATAAATGTATCTCCGAACACCATCATACTAGGTGACTTCAACTACCCTAATATAGACTGGGAACACTACTCAAGCCCAAACACTCTAGCCCAAAAGTTCCTGGAATTCATAAACTCAAATGCCATGGAACAACTAGTCACCATCCCCACAAGAGGAGAAAACATAGTTGATCTCATCATCACGAACATGGGAGCACAATGTTCAATGCCGGAAGTATACCCCTCACTGGTGAGATCTGATCACAAACTAATCTTGCTGGAGGTCCTCATCCCGCCCCCACCCGAAATGAAATAGACCACAGTAAAGAACTTCTCGAAAGCCGACTTCACACTTCTAAAGACTAGTGTGGTCTCCTTTAAGGCCCCTGAGCTGGCGGTTAACATTACTCAAACCGCTGAATCACTTACAAATGCCTTCTACCAGCACCTGCAGGGCTGCATGGATCAGGCAATCCCAAGCAAAACAAAGACTCTTTGTACCAAAGGCAAGCATCCAGTCTGGTGGACCCCAGCCATAAACAAACTCTACAACAAAAGGAGAAAGCTACTACAAGATAGAGCAAAATCCTTAAAAGGTAAGACACCACTGATCACTATAAGTAAAAAGCTAAGAGCTCTCATAAAATCATCCAAAGCTAATTTTGAGAAAAAAAATAGCTAAGGACTCTAAAGACAACCATAAGGCATTCTTTAGCTATGTCAGAAACCTAGGAGGAAACTCCCAGATATGCTCAGAATTAGTTCAAAATGATGTGAAGATTACTGATCCTACAGACATTGCCAACATACTGGCTGAAAGGTTCAGTGCAAACACCACCCCAAAGGAGAGATATCTATACCAAATGATTGTAGCCCCCCAAACATCTCTAACGCCCAGGTGAGAATTGCTCTCTCCAAGGCAAAGAACACAGCATCCATGGGACCTGATGGTGTCCCGGCTGTGTGCTCCATGAACTCAACGAGGAATTAAACCCACAGTCAGGACAGCTGTCTAATCTTAGTCTCACCTCCGGATACATGCCAGGAGTGGCGCAGCAACTGTGGTCCCACTCCACAAAGGCGGTGCCTCCACCGACCCTGGAAATTACCGTCCCATTAGCTTGACAAGCCTTATCTGCAAAGCCATGGAGAGGATCATAATGGATCTCATAAATAAAGACATAGGGAACTTGCAGACTTTGGATCCAACCCAGTTTGGCTTTGTCAAAGGCAGATCATGCCTTCTAAACTTGGTTGACTTTTTGAAACAGTCACCAAGGCCATTGACGAGGAAAGGCAGTCCATACAGCCTACCTAGACCTGGCGAAGGCTTTTGATACAATACCTCACTCGGGTATCATTGAAAAACTCATCAACTTAAATGTAAACCCATACATTACAAGATGGGTTGCAAACTGGCTGAGTGACAGAACCCACAGGGTCAGAGTTGCTGGCGCCATGTCAGACTCAAAGCCTGTCACAAGTGGTGTCCCACAGGGCTCAGTCCTGGGCCCACTCTTGTTTGGCATCTACTTTTCTGAAGTACAAGCAAACACAGGAGGGTTATGGCTGACAAAGTTTGCAGATGACTGCAAACTGGGGGCCGTAGTTGAAAACACATCCGACACAGATATCCTTCAGAAGGGTCTCACAGAAATGGATAACTGGTGCCAGAGCCATGGCCTAAAGTTAAATGCCAAGAAATGCATAGTCATACCCTTCGGGAAAAATAAGGTTACCCCTAGCTACCATATAGGTGGCAATCCCTGAACACAGAAGAAGTTATTAGGGACCTGGGAACCCAGGTTGACAGTAGCCTTTCATTCGACACTCATATTGCTAAAGTAGTTAGGAAGACCTTCTACATTGCCCACCTTATCATGAAGGGATTCACATCTAGATCAAGGGAAGTCATAGTCTCCCTATACTCATCACTCATCAGACCAATGATCGAGTACAATGTCCCATTCGGAATGTATCTGACCTGACACTTGCAGCAGCTGGAGAGGCCACAAAAGTTCCTCACCAAAAGGATAAAGGGTCTCAAAAATCTGTCTTATGCTGCCCGACTGAAAGAACTCCAGTTATATTCAGTTGCTTACCGCTTGCTCAGAGGTGACCTATGCCTGACATACAATGCCATGTCAAACCCAGATTTGATGAACATGCTTCATCTCAAAAAATCTAGATCCCTCAGAGCCACAAGGGCAGGAGACTTAAACCTCGACACGGTTATTAATAGGACATGCTGGAGGGATAGATTCATCACCCAAAGACTCCCTATGCTGTGGAACAAAATCCCGGTTTATGTGAGGCAGAGCACCTCGCTGGCCTTGTTCAAGAGGAATCTTGACCAATGGATGGGAGATCGCAGATACACCCCAGGGGTTACCTCAGTGTCACTGCTCGACAGAGGCACAGCAAAATAATGGGCATAGTTTCTCCAAACTAAAGGGGTGGCGTAAGCCACAAAACTACGGGCTAGGCTTATAAATGCCCTCGGGCAGATAGCCTAGTATGAACCTATGAACCTATGAACCTATGAGTGAATAATGAATGAATACATAAATAATACTTTCTATGATAAGCACCCTTTGTGTTGTCACTTTTACATACTTTCAATATTTGTATACTACTGGAGCTTTCAATGGTACCAGTAAAAGAATTTCACTAATTCACTTAAGCAAAAAAGATAATGCTAGATACATACTTAGGCCTAACATTGTGTCTACAAACTACATCCAAACTTGTGTACATATAAAGCTGATGTGTACGCTTTTTTTCTGAAATAATTAGTTTTTTAACAGCCATCACTCTGCATTATTTCTAGCATTTTTCAGGTTCTGTAGTGTCAGTGCTTTAATAACTTTTTCTATAAATAATTACAGTTATCATAAAATGTTTTTCTACCTTCTCTTTTTCTAGTTTTGTCTTTTAGTCTCTCTTTTCACTCTCTGTGAATCTGATGTTAATGTTTTTTTTTCTAATTCTTTGCTGCTAAGCATTTATGATAGTCTTTCCTTATATATCCTGCTTTTTTTCTGAACAGTAATGGCATTCCTTTCATTTTTTGTTGGCCCTTTTTTAAGATCCACAGTGAAATGTCTTTTTCTGTCATTCTAATTTCTTGTCAGGCATAAATGCTTCTTGCTTGCAGAAAGTGCTGTTCAGATAAATAGGACATCCACATCTTTGTTACTCAACACAATACAAGAGAGCAAATGCTACCCTAATGTCTGAGCATCAATTCAGTCATTGTTTCAGCACCACTTGTTACTTGCCTGCAGGAAGCCATATGGTTTGCAAGGACACAGCATTTGTTAAGTTAGTGTCATATGCAAAAATAGAATCTGCCATCACATCAGAACTAGAATACAGTGAACCAGAACTTATACCTGATTTGTTGTGACAGCGTGCAGATAATGCTATGGTGCACAATGTCCTTTAAATGTAAATTTTAAAAATATTCCTTTTGTTGGCAGTTACAAAATATGTAGCCATTTGAGTTGAGACTGTACTCTTCTGCAAGCCATGCAATATTTGTCTATGCAGAAAAGTAACTTGCAAGTAACACGTTTTATCTGTTCTGTCTTAATGTTAAACATAGTCATTACAGATGCCAAAAGTGTTAGATGTGGCTTTTCATTTTTTCTGAATGTGTTATTAATTATTGTTAAATAGTATTTTGTTATTTAATTTTAATATTTGAGTAACACACATATATATATATATATATATATATATATATATATATATATATATATATAATATATATATATATATATATATAGAGAGAGAGAGAGTGTGCTCCTTTTAAAACAGTATTAAAAGAGCGTGACTACTGTTTTTGTGGACATAGTGAACATTCACCTGACCTCTAAAAATATGAAAGGATAGATATCAATAGTTTTAGAGTCAAAGAACAAGGTAAATATTTTTTTCAAGTAAACCTTTGAAAATAAAGAAAAATTAAAAAAAGCCTTACGCTATTTTTTTTCTCTGCATAAAATTACCAACTAAGGTGATATGTAATTGGTACCTTGGATGAATGATCAGAGTTTAATGTTATTACATTACAAAACAAATGGGTTTTAAATACTTGTTGTTAGTAGCAACTTAGAAAAAAGAATTAAATATCCATGCAAATATATGATGCCTACATGTATATGTGATCATGCGCACGCGCACACACGTGTGTGCTTGTGTGTGTGTGTGTGTGTGTGTGTGTGTGTGTGTGTGTGTGTGTGTGTGTGTGTGTGTGTGTGTGTGTGTGTGTGTGAGTGTGTGTATATGTGTGTTTGAGTGTATTTGTGTATGTGTGTTCATGCTATCTGACTACTGGAGAAAGGAAAATGATATTGCCGGGGAAAGATACTATGAGTCTGAGAATACCAGCAAATGCAACAAATTAACATTCATAGAGCTAGAAGACAAGAATATGTATTCACTCAGAAGCCAAAATAAAGCAAACAAAAATAAAAGAAGGTAAGACAAGGAACAGCATGAAAAAGTAATTATGTGAGGGAACGTAGTTTAGATTTTAAGAGGTTTCTTAAGACAAAGACGTCTGTTAAGACCACAGGGATCACAGGGATGCTGGGTGCCAAAATGAATAATATATTTGGCTGAACTGTTTCGTCTGTGGTCAGAATCATGAAATCCTTGCTGAAGAACACAGGCAGTCATTCAATGACAAAATATAACACTGGTGGCAAAAAGGGATAGAACAGGTTTTTCACGGCCAGTAGTCCTGACCACTGCTGTGCACTGTTTCGAGAATCAGTCAGCCATATTTCCAAAGTTGCTTTAACATAAATAATTAACATTGCATGCATATAATGCATTACATTTTATCACCAGGTATGCAGGACAAAAATACATCACTTGATTTCTGAATTGGTGTAATAGTGGAAGTATATTTATAGCTTTTATGGCAAGTTCAGTTGCAGGGTTTGGTACCATATTAGGTGTGGGGGGATATGTGGTCATTTTTTTAACAAGAAAATTCCACAGTCTAAGTACAGGGGAATAGGAATACATTTCTGACTATGTGACGTATACATTGATATCAGCGATGACATTTAAATCAGTAAAGCTAGTCATTATGGGCATAAGTTGTATTATTTAACTGTAGTACAAATGAGCATTATTGTTGTGGCACTCAAGATTCTGGGGCATTTTTCTGAGTTAGTAAAATGGTCTTTCCACTGTGCTTTCATTGTGGTTAAAATATTCCTTCAAGAATTGTGTGTACCCATCAAAGTGATCATCTTCACTACATAACTACAAGAGTCATTGAAAAACTGAGTGTGACAAATTCTCCTTTACATGTTTGGCTAATTACAGCTGTGATAAAGAAAGCTGTATGAATCAATGGATTTAAGTTAAAAGTATAGCAGAAACTATAATCAGATAGTTTAATATTCTGAAAAAAAGTGCTGCAGAGAAGGATATTTTGGAAATATACCAGACAACAGGAATTACAATCAGATAATTTAATTTCCTGAAAAATGTGCTGCAGAAAATGATATTTTGGAAATATACTGGATAGTAAAATAAACATCGACAAATGTATTCATTTACATAAAACTTTCAAAGCTTTGACACCGTATCTGGAAGTGAAAAAAAAAATTATACCCACAAAAAGGCATGAAAAACTACGACTCTTCTTCTACCGAAGGTGACTCCTGCGATATGTTAAAAATGGAACTGAAGGAAAAATCAAATATTCTGTTAAGAACTGTTACATGGAATTGTGTGTAAGCACAGGGATTACTCTGTCTCAAAAATAATGCTCTGCCATTAATCCTTCATTCTGGCGGAATTACCATATACAGTGATTTGATATGAATACAGAAGATGTAGCATGACACTATGTCTTTTTTGTTTAAGCATAGATAGAGTAGCAGTTATGTTAAACTATAGTTTGTTGTACTGCAATAAAGAAGTGCTGCACCGGAAGGAACTGCAAAGTAAATTCTGTCAAATATGGCAGAAGTGAAGTCAAATAAAAATGCAAGCTTTGCAAAATGTATTCTAAACATGTCATGTCTGAGAGCATATACTACCTTTCAGTGGCAGCTGTATCAACTAACTATGTCAAGGGCCAGTTAAAGAAGATAAAGGGCTAGATTTAACAAAACCTACATTGCTCGCTAAAAATGTGTGCTCATTTTGGCACTTGGCATACACGATGGAGTGCCAATTTGTATTCAGTAAGCTATTCTTGTATTCAGAAAGCTAATCTGCACAATGTGTAGAGCGTCACAAGCATGGAAACTTCATGGCATGCTAATTGCAGAATAAGCAGCTGAATTGTATGCTAAACAACCAATCCGAGATGGCGGAGAAATTCAGCAAACAATTGTGTACAGCCATGGAAACTACACTAAACAGGAAAAATGTTTGGGGCTGCTGCTGCTTTTCTTCATGTGTATGTGCAACTGGCTCAAGTCTTTGCTGCTGTTGCTGCTGATAGAACTCAGTCAAGGAGGAGAAGGGTGTTTATAAACCATTTAACTTTTCATGGTCTGCATGAGGTAGAAATAGCAGAGTGCTACAGGGTGGATAGATACACACTCCAGAAATTCTGCAATCTCTGTCATCCATAATGGAGACCAAGGGCATACCAAAGGAAACCAATACCTGTGTGACCAAAGTATATGCAGCACTTAGAATTTTAGCTTCAGCAACCTTCCGCAAACCGACAAGGGACATGCTGGAGGTGTCACAGAAATCAGCATCCAGGATCCTACATCAGTTCCTGAATGCTGTGCTACAGCATTCCAGTGACTATATTTATTTTCCCAATATACCCCACTGCGGATAGAGCCACAACTATGTAGGATTTCTACCCCACTGCACACGTCCCTGAAGTCTTGTATGACATAGAATGCATGCACATTGAGATCAAAGCACCATCTCGGGAACAAGAAACAGACTAGATAAACAGAAAGGGCTTCCACTCCATTAACTGCCAGGGAATCACCCTGAATGTGTGATCTGGCAACCCTGGCAGTTACCATGACTGCCATATCTGGCACAACTCACAGTTCTACCAGAGGTTTTCCAGGGGGGGATATCCCACAAGGCCATTTACTGGGGGATACAGGGTATGCACTCAAACTATAGCTGACAATGACCATCAGAAATCAATGCACACCCATAGAGAAATGCTATAATGAGGAATACCATCTCTCATGAAATATCATAGAGCTTGTGCTTGGGCTGATGAAGTCATGTTTTCAGTACCTAGATACATCTGGGATGCCCTGCAATATGATCACAATACATTTGCTGAAATTATCACTGTCTGTGCTATCCTACACAATATTATCCTGAGAAAACAGCTGCAACAGGAACACCAAGGGAAAAAGGCACACATTTCACCAGCACTTGGAACAGCCACATACAGGTTTGAGGTCTGACTGGAGAACCACCAGCTGCTGTGGATGTAGGTAGAAGTTGGCATGCACAATATGCCCTTACCCTAGCCAAGAGGAAATGGATAGTGTATATGCTGACCACATAAGTGGTACAACTTTCATCCCATGCACATAGATATATTAAAGTTGATGCCAGGCAATGCATACAACCTTTACTTACCCATGTAATGGATGTGTACTGCTAGCATCAGACAGAGTCAGACCTGAAGTACAACAATTTTAACTGCAGGAATATCAAGGTAAGTGTTGAACCTGGTACAGGAAAATAAACGGGGAAGAGCACAAATGAATGGCATATACTTGCATACTGTTGTTTGTACATAAGTAGAATGTGTGTGAGTTGTCCAGCAATGATATCATATGTGATAGGATGCATTTCTACCTCATGCATCGAAAATACACAAAATAGAAAAAGCCGTCCAAAGTCTAATTATCCCTACATTCTCACAAGTGAAGCAATAAGCCTCAGTGATGTATCAACAGTTTCAGGGTAGTAATCATAACATTTAAAAGGCTGTAAGAAATCAGTTAGTTTCAAAATAACATTACCAATATATACACTAGGCACTCAGTTAGCTATGCTCCCTGTGCATTAGAAAAAATACATATGTGTCTCTGAATCCAAAAGATAAATCAGGGTGATGGCACAGTTATCATCATTTGCACAGGGTGAAGTTTGGGGGGGGGGGGTAGGAGAAGAAGGCTGACACAAAGGTAGTGAGTTTGTGTGTGTAAGAAAGACAGGCAGGCAGAAATTTAGATAATTATCAAATGGTCGCTGAGACAGGATGGCCTGAAACCTCATGATTGCCTCATGTGCCTGTTACGTGCATTGCCTATATGGCCACTTGATGTGAAATGTATGTGTGAGTGTCTGCATGAACATAACAAAGCTCTGTGCCAGCTCTACATCCAAGCATGTTGGACAGATGTGAGCTGTGCATGGGAGAGATATCTGCTCATCATCATTGCCCCTGACCAGGAGTTGCATTGGCACATCCATGCCCATGGCCAGATGTGCTGGTGCTACCTGAACATAAGTGATGTCTGCTGGATAAGCTCTCCTCTCGACTACACCCAGATTAATGACACTATGGCCTACCATGTCTGGGTGTTGACACCTTAACCACTGATGAAGCAGTGGAAGTTGTGCCACTAAGGAACTGTGGTCATACATGGCCACATTGGCTAACAGCAGATAATGTTGCAGATTTACAGTCACATGTATGCTGTCCCCTTGCCAGCAGATGATCCACCACAGATAATGCCCATTCCATCATGTCATTCATCAGATCACTTGAAATGGCCCCACAGTTGATGCAGTCATGCCTGTCAGCCTATGCCACATCTAGAACCCTAAGCATGTCCTCGGTGGCCGTAGTGGAATGTGTCTGTTTCTCCATGATGGCCCTAAGCTTATGTACAGTGGCACATAATGACACACCAGGATCAGGTATAGGGTGACAACAGGCCTCCTCTGAGCACCCCTTCCAACTCTCCTGAATGGCACCTCACCCAAGCTTTGGCTATGGCCTGAGTCAACCAGCACGTGAAGCCTCAGAAATGACACTACCTTGATCAAGTGTGTCATCCTCAACCTGTTCAATATCTGAGGGCTCAGTGGAATGGGCATTTGTATGCAAGCTGACTGTTTCTGAGGGAAATCCAGTGGATGTGTGAGTCACAACATCAGTATCAGATTCAAATTCTGCACCCCCGACTATGCCTCCATTTGGCCACCATTATCATCAGACCCTACCAATACTCTGACATCAGGTGGTAGGAGTCCTGAAGTTCCACTGCCAGGACCACCTTTGAGAATAAGCAACAGGCACAGGAAAGAAATAACTCCTACACTAAATAACCAAAACAGATGATGAAAAGGAATGATCAAACATTTGCAAATTGTAAAGTAGTACAGACACTCATTACAACAGCCTCACACATACAGATAATTATATATCTAAATAAGGCTTAGTAATAAGAAAATAAACATTTGCTTACCATATACAATCACATATATATCCTGTAAGAAATAGCTGAAACTGAAACTTGGCTGAGATGTCCAGCCATAGCCATGTATGCTGTGCAACTCTCTTGTATAACTCAATTAATAATAGGTACAGATACAAAAAAAAATTCACAGAAAGTTGTCAAATTATATATTTTATTCTAGAACTAAATGTAAAGGTTGCCTTATGTAAGCTTACCTGGAATCTGCTCCTGGCATTTGTCCTCTGCGTCACATCAGCACCAACATCAAGCACATGGTGCGCAGTCTCCACTGAGTTGTTTGGATCTCTGACAGTGGACAGAAACTCCTCATTAGATGTCAGTGGTGGCTTGGTAGCAGGACCACCCCACAATCACCAGCTGTTTTTGAGCAACTGCAGCTGCCCTCCTCCTGGCTCATGAATTCATATGAGTGGCCTGATGACACACCTGATCATAATTGCAGCTGTAACAACAGACTGTGTTTATATCATTGATTAACTGTTTCCAAATCTCCTTTCTGGCAGCCATATCCCCATGTCGTCTCTCAAGCAGAAAGGCTCCATGGTACCGCAAAGCCTATATTATCACCTCATTTCCAACATCACTGAAAGGGGTTTTTTGTGCATTTGTAGGCTTGGGTGCCATAATATTATGTGACATAAAACAAAGAAGGATAAAACAGAAAAATTTCACATAACTAATATATTACTTACTGAAAATAATCAGTCTGTGTACCCTTTTGTCAATATTAAGCACTTGAAACACACTCTTCATTTGGCAAACTGAAATGTAGGTGATTGTCCCGCCTCTCTCCTTACACATAAACAAAGGAATACATAAGTAATGTATATATGTCTTCCACAGAAATATCAGAATGTCTACACATTTTCAACAAAAAAGCACTTGAAACACACATTTGTTCTTGGACCACAGAATGGTAGGTGGAGCCTACACCCCCAAAACACCACAGAAACAATAAATATATGCTTTCTACATAGTTATCAGGATGCGTACACATTTTAAACAGAAAAGTCAATTTATGAATACCAGTCACTTCACATTGTGCCCACCATTCACATGGAGGTCATTCTGGACCATCTCAGAAGCACAACACCAGTGAGTGTTTTATGTTCTTCTCCAATAACATAGAATATTGAAAAAAATCAAAATTTAAAAAATAGTAGTCATGCTGAAAGTATAACTCATCTCTGAAATGTATATGCCTACTTAAAATGCCTGTGCTAACAGTGAAGTATAAGAAGTGCATACAGATAAAAGTTCAATTTTATAGGTTCATAGGTGTTTTCTAGGCTGATGACCACAAGGGTCTTTTTAAGCCTAGTCATGCATCCCAAATTTCAGGAAGTTCTGATACCCTTGATAAGTGTAAGTAGGGTTTGGGAGATGAGTCATTTGCAGGTTACCTGTATCCATTAGAGACATAGGTGCCAAACCACGGATGAATTTCTTGTTTCCCATCCAATTTTCCAAATTGCACTTAAATTGGGTTAAGAAGGAACTCTGCTTTACATGGATGGGAGCCTGTTCCATAGACGTGGTAGTCTCTGGAATATATACCCATCTTTCCAGCAGGACCTATTTATATTACAAGCAAAATTTAAGTCTTTAAACAGGTAATTCTGGTGCTGTTTGTTTTGTTGATATGCAGGAGGCCATCAGAATGGGGTCTGTCAATGTCCTGTATACCAGGCATAGATCTCCTCTCAAAAGCTTGTAGGAGACAGAATACAGGGATAGAACCTTGAGGTGGTCTGCATAGGGCATTTTACTTATCCTCTTGTATTTTTTTAGTGAGGAACCTCTGTGGGCATTTCAATTGTTGGATATGCCTGGTTAGGTGGATACCAAAGGGGGTACTGTACTCAATGACAGGTCTGATGAATGCCGAATACAGTGGAACAATGACTTCCTTGAACTTAGATGCCATACCTTTGCTTATAAGTTGATGGGCAAAGGTTAGATTACTAACAATGTGTGTCCGTAAGTCCATGACTACAGGGTCAACTCTAAGGGGTGTGTTGTCAATATGATAGTTACCAGGGATGGATGACTTCTCAAAGGATACTATTATGCATTTCTTGGCATTTAGTTTTAGCCCATGGCTCTGACACCAATTGTTAGTCTGTGTCAGCCCCCTCCTGGAAAACATTTGTGTCAGTGTGAGATTCAATGACAGCTCCTAATTTGCTGTCATCTGCAAATTTAGTCAGCTGGAGACCACTGACATTGGCCTTGACTTCTGTGAAGTAAATATCAAAAAGGAACGGTCCAAGGACTGACTCCTGAGGGACTCCACTTGTGACTAGTCTCTTTGTTGAGGTGGACCCCTCAGTTCTAAATTCCTGGGTCCTGTCTGTGAGCCAGTTGGCTATCCACCAGGTGACATACTGGTTTATACCTAACCTCTTGAGTTTGTCAACAATACCTGTGTGGGGTATTGTGTCAAAAGCCTTTGCCAGGTTAAGGTAGGCAGTGTGAACAAATTTTGCCCTCACCCATTGCAAAATTACATTCAAGAGCTGAGAGGATGATTCATCAGAGAAAAAGCAAACAGATGAAAGGTAAAAAGGACAATGTAGTATATTAGGAATTTTTAGATTTTTAGAGGTTTCTTAAGACTAAAGGCGTCTGTTAAGACCACAGGGATCACAAGGGATGCTGGGAGCCAAAATTAATAATATATTTGTAGCTGAACTGTTTGCGTCTGTGGTCAGAATCATGAAATCTTGCTGAAGAACACAGGCAGTCACTCAATGACAAAATATAACACTGGTGGCAAAAGGGATAGAACAGGTTTTTCACGGCCCAGTAGTCCTGACCACTGCTGTGCACTGTTTCGAGAATCAGTCAGCCATATTTCCAAAGTTGCTTTAACATAAATAATTAACATTGCATGCATATAATGCATTACATTTTATCACCAGGTATGCAGGACAAAAATACATCACTTGATTTCTGAATTGGTGTAATAGTGGAAGTATATTTATAGCTTTTATGGCAAGTTCAGTTGCAGGGTTTGGTACCATATTAGGTGTGGGGGGATATGTGGTCATTTTTTTAACATGAAAATTCCACAGTCTAAGTACAGGGGAATAGGAATACATTTCTGACTATGTGACGTATACATTGATATCAGCGATGACATTTAAATCAGTAAAGCTAGTCATTATGGGCATAAGTTGTATTATTTAACTGTAGTACAAATGAGCATTATTGTTGTGGCACTCAAGATTCTGGGGCATTTTTCTGAGTTAGTAAAATGGTCTTTCCACTGTGCTTTCATTGTGGTTAAAATATTCCTTCAAGAATTGTGTGTACCCATCAAAGTGATCATCTTCACTACATAACTACAAGAGTCATTGAAAAACTGAGTGTGACAAATTCTCCTTTACATGTTTGGCTAATTACAGCTGTGATAAAGAAAGCTGTATGAATCAATGGATTTAAGTTAAAAGTATAGCTGTAAGCAGGAACTATAATCAGATAGTTTAATATTCTGAAAAAAAGTGCTGCAGAGAAGGATATTTTGGAAATATACCAGACAACAGGAATTACAATCAGAAATGCTATAATGAGGAATACCATCTCTCATGAAATATCATAGAGCTTGTGCTTGGGCTGATGAAGTCATGTTTTCAGTACCTAGATACATCTGGGATGCCCTGCAATATGATCACAGTACATTTGCTGAAATTATCACTGTCTGTGCTATCCTACACAATATTATCCTGAGAAAACAGCTGCAACAGGAACACCAAGGGAAAAAAGCTGGAGTTCTAATCCAACTCATTCCACTTTTTATTATTGGTGTTCCACTGCAATTTTTAACAAAAATGGTAATATAAAGATAATCATGCATAACAATAACTATGTATAGTATATTGACTGAGCATATAAATGGTGTGATATGTATTATATGTGTAACTGGCGTGGCATGACAATTATGGATCTGTTATTATAAATGTATTTTCAAACCTGGGATGGATTTCATAGTTTACAGACAGTCATCTAAACACCTCCCATAACACAAGTATAGCTGTAAAACAGAATGTATTGTGTGGTCTGAATCAGAACTCAAAAACCTACTCTGAAATTAATACAAGTGTATACATTTCCAGTATATTGTCACACATTACTTTTGCATCACACCTTAGAATGCATAAGCTAGGACATTGTCATGTCACACACATACACGGTTAATCAAAGTATAGCACCACTCACTCTTTAAGGTATGCATTATTAATGACGGAATTTGGCAAATATGCCGTACATTAATGCCAACTGTCACATTTTCCTTCCTGTTTCATAAACTGGCTTCCTCTCTGTCAATGTTGCTCTCCACGCACCATTATGCAAACGTGTTTGGCTTTGTTGTGTGTACACTGGCTGTAAAATATGATGTTATGAATTGGTGGGAAACACTTTTACTGTTGTTGGAGGACCTATGTAGACATGGCAGGAGGTGGGAAGGATGGTGCCAAATTCAGGCCAAAAAGGTGGGGTGTGGAAGAGTCAAAAATATTTATTGCACTCCTGATAAAGTACTACAGCTGTAGGCTGCCGCAGGGGGACTATACTTGGTCTCAGTATGAGGCTGAGGCTTGGAACAGTCTAGACAAGGCTGTCTCCAGTGTGACTGGCATACCATGCACTGGGGAGCAATGCAGGCACCATTATAATGACCTGAAAAGGCACAAGTAGTGACAACTCAACCAATGGCTGGATGAGTTTAGGACTGCTGACATCCCACAGTTGTATACATGCACAGATAAAGCAACTTTAAATGTATGGAAAGCTGTAGATAGGCCAGACTGGTATGCATAATGCTGTCATGTCTCTTTTTCTCTCCTCCTTTGTTTTACAGCTGCTTAGGAAATTTCATTGAACAGGGAGGCACATGCTGAACGATTAGAATGGCTCAGGGAAAGGGTATATATGCAGCACAAATGAACATGACTGAATTAAAGTTATTGCTCTTTCATACATTACTAACAACTTAAGCATGCAGGTCTAACTGTAAGAACAACCATTCATGCTTTCTTCTGTAGCTCTTGGTAATTGTAGTAGGCAAATGTAATAATGCATTCAGATTTGTTGGGTTCCATTCCCATAAGTAGCAAATATGTTCAAATAACAAAAAAAAAAAAAAAATATATATATATATATATATATATATATATATATATATTTTTTTTTAATTCCAGCAAAATTGGCTTTAATTTCATGTTGCTAACTTATTCTGTGTTATTTAAAAGCATATATGCAATATCTTCATATCGCATGGATTTCTTGTTCCAATTCACAATGCTGTTTTGAATTTGGAAAGCTGTATAGCTAATATAATAACAAAAATATATTTATTATAAAGAATGTAGGTGACATATAAGGGATCTAATCATCTGTTTACTTTTTGTATCTCACCCCCACCCCTTATCGCTCCCTCTTTTTTATTTAATATATGTGAACACACTGTTTGGATGTCATACTTTTCTGTCAACAAATAAAATGATTGTAAGCACAGGGAGGTAGGCTAATCCCCGTGTCTCAGCCTACCAACCCTCCACCGGCTGCTGTACCAACACCCAGCACATCTGGGATGCAACCTAGCAGTACTGCCTCTGCTGCCCCTGCATTACCTGGCCCATCCATATCAGGTAGCACTGCCCCAGCTGCTAGTACATTGGTTCCCTCTCGGAGTATTGGTGGAGGTGGGGATTACATCACCCACTAGGAGCTGCCTGGGATGGTGCATGAGGTATTAGAAACTAGAATTAGTGTCTGCTTCAGCCATATGGAGAAGTGACTCCTTAGGATGTAAAAAGGACCCCCCAAGTCAAGCAATCTCACAGGGAGCCAAGGAAAGCAGCAGTGATGACAGATTTGAGGGTGAGGACTAGCTTCTGACTGTACCTATGCTTGACAGGCATGTGCCTCTGATGTCCCCTACCTTTCTCAATTCATGGTGCCCCCCCCAAACCTTTGTGTCTGTCTCCATCCCTATGTCTATCTTTTTTGTCCTATTTGTCTGCACCTGCTTCCTCACCTACACTAACTACTTGACCCTCACATTCCTATGTCCCTTCCCCAGCATTGCTCTCGTCTTGATATCCAGTAAAGTTGTCCCATACGTAGTTCTCCACTTTGCTTTGGCTATAAAACTTGATTGCCTTGTTGTCACCCATCTGTGTTGTGGTGACCGTCCAAATTCATCCAAATTTCTGTACATGTTCACATTACAGTGTTAAAGAAGCTGATAGCTATGGTTCTTTCCTAATTCTATCCTATAAATTCCTTTATTGTTTCCCCTTTGTTCTTCCCACTGCTTGCACCCCATTTCACCACTTTCCTATCTACCCCATTTTCAAACCTTTAATCTGGTCCATAAAATAGAATCACATACCACACATTTATTTATTTTTTTAATTTACATTTGTTGACTGGGATAGTCTGACTGGATACATGTCCATTTTCAGCGGAGGCCCAGGGAGAAAAGCTCCAAACATACAGACAAAAACATACATACATGCCAAGGGTATTACAAAGTCAGAAAGTTTTGGCATTCAAGAGGAATGCACAATTTTAATAGGGGAGAAATGCACCAATTGCGCAGATAAAAAAATACATACATGCCAAGTAAATATTACAAAGTAAGGTGTGTCCCACAAGAAGGATTCACAATTTTGCCAGTGTGTAGTAGAATATAAAATATTAATCAGATGGATTACAGCAACAATTATTATTTACAAATTAATGTTCAGGACAAGAATGTCACTTTAAGCATTTGTGGGCAAGAAGCTAATACAGTACTGTTAAGTTAGAGAGTTGTTATGGAGATTAATTGGGGTTGGTACATGGATAGAGCCAGTACATTTTTGTAATACTGTTTAAGGCCTTTTTTAAAGAGGCTTAGAGAGGGTTCCAGGGTAATGTCTGCTGGAAGTAAGTTCCAAGCTTTGCCAACAGAGTTGGCAAACAGAAAGTCACCAGCTGTTATTAGCTTTGAGTGTTTGGACTAACAGCTTGTTGGATAAGCATAATGGCCTGGAGTTACTATATGATTTTATGATAATTTTAAGTGTGGGGGTGTTTTCGGGTTGGTTGAGAATATTATGTGCTACTTTTTGCTGTCTGAACTGAAGTAAGCTTGGCAGTTCAAGCCACCCCAGGAGATTGAGGTTTTGGCAGTGATGTGTCCTATATGTGGATCCGATGGTGAATCTGGAAATATGGTGGTAACAGTGAAAGAGTTTGGTAAGCTCTGATTTGTTTAGGTTACAGAGTATAAGGGAAACATATAGAAGGGTGGAGAGAAGATGAGAGTGGGTGATTGCAATCCTAGCTGTTGGGGTTAGAAAAGGTTTATTTCTATATAATGAGCCAAGCTTCTTATTGTCGGTTTTGAAAGTCTTGTTGACAAGCAGATCGAATTTGAGATTATTATCAACTATTACCCCAAAGAGCTTAGTGTGGCTATCTGGAGAAATAGAGGTACTATTGTTTGATGTTGTAGTAAAGGAAAGTAGGGTGGACCTACACATGGGGGTAAAGAGTAACAGTTTGGTCTTGTTGGGATTCAACAGAAGACAGTGATTAGAGAGCCAATTTTCAACTGTGTTAAATGTATTCTGGTTAAGGTTTGCAGGGCTGCTGGGGAGGAGGCTGAGCAGATCAGAGTAGATTCATCTGAGTATTGAATGCAGATTGCATCTGGGATGGCAGCGTGGATGTTATTGATAAAGATAGAAAGGAGTAGAGGACTTAAAATAGAGCCCTGAGGAACTCCAAGGGTGAGAGGTGACAGAGTGCATAGCTTGCCCTGCCATAGTACTGCTTGTTGTCTACCACTCAGATAGGATTGGATCCACTGTATAGTATGGTTGTCCAGGGAAATAGATTTCAGAGAGTGAATGAGTAATTGGTGGTTGACCATATTAAAGGCCTTTGAGAGGTCTAAGAAGAGGGCTGATGATAGCTTATTATTATTTCTGTTTAGGTATATGGCATTGGTGAAGGCAAGGAATGCAGATGTGGTGCTATGATATGGCCTAAAGCCATGCTATAAGACAGCCAGTATTTGGTTCTGAATGAGATGGTGCATAGTTTGTTTGTGGATGCACTTTTCCATTATTTTGGCTAGTGGTGAAAGAATGGTGATGGGTCTATAACTGGATAATTCTGTAGAACTTCCACCTTTGTGGAGTGGGATAACATGGGATATTTTCCAGAGGGGAATAGTACCAACTGTTAAGGACCTATTGATCAGGATAGATATGACCCGAAATGACCACTAATAAAACCTTCACTTCTTGTCCTCTACATTTGTGTGGCATTTGGCATCAAGCACCAATGCCGAATGGAGGTGAATGGCTCTTCATGTCCTGTGGCAAAACCTGGTTAGTTTTTGCCATCATCTACATTAGTCCAGTTACCTCTGTACAATTCTGCTTAAACTCGCTGTGCTAAAGGAACACATAGTTAAACCAGAGTAAAGACAGTACTTTGAAACATTTACTATGGCAGTTATTTAGACTACTGAATGCAATAAAATGCAAAGTATACTGTGGAATATTGACATCAATGACTGCGCTGAAGATTTGTTTGACAATAACTTCAAGTGTTCAATTCCAGATACATCTCTCATCATTTCTTTGTGTGATGATATGGGTCCCCTTCACATGGTCGACAGTTCATTTGATCGACTTTTATTTGGTTGACAATTCATATGGTCGACAGGCATATTTGCCCCCCTCCCCAATCTTGTGCAACCCTGGAGTTGATATATATAGTTGGGGGGGTGTGGGGGGCACAGCACCCCACATCGGGGGGTGTGGGGGCAAAGCCCCCCACATAAAACTGCTTGACGATCAAATGAATTGTCGACCAAATAAAAGTCGATCAAATGAACTGTCGACCATGTGAAGTAGACCCGATGATATATATGTATGATATATTTAACCACCCACGTATTAAAAATTGCAAATGTTATGATTTTCCATGGAGGTATATTGATTATTGCCCAAAAATTAGTATCAGAATTGACATCCAAACCCCCCTGCTATCACATTTTTAGCTAACCTTGGTCTCCTTGTCATAAGCCTGTTGTCCCTTTCCTAAGTCTTGTCTAGCCTTATGTAACTCACTTCATACTTCACAGCATGTAATGTTAATAATGAAAACAGACCAAAAACATAATCATTAATGAGTCATTAAAAACACTGCTAGGCGAATGTTAATTTCTCCATGTAGTCATCCCATCACTCCAACTCTTTTGTATGTGTGTGTATCTATTAGATTGGTGGATGATGTCTGTAGACTGACTTGACTGTGGTGATGGTTAATGCTAACATGTTACCTTAGTTCAACAGTTTGTCATTTCGCATGTACTGAGGAACATTTTAAAATCATCTGTAGGATACTGTTTTTCTCATGTTCAGGTGATGATAGATGAAATATTCATCTAATGTGACATACAAACTGTCCTTACTATGACAAAGCATACTGCACTCACCTTTCAGGATATATGGCTATACACAAATAGTTATCATATCTGCTGGATCAGAAATAATAATTTCAAAACACATACCACCTGTTGTCATGTTTAGAAAGCTATACACTCAATTAAACTGTGATTTGCAGTGAGGTCTGCAAAGCAGCTAATAGTTGTACAACTATATAGAGGTAGACATTAATGATAAAAATTGTGAAAGACACAGGGCCGGATTCATGAAGGCTTGCATGGAGTCTAAGAGTAGAGTAAGACTCCAGCAAGCCAACATGTCTGCCGAGCGATCCAGGAACAGCCGGCAGGGACGTGCAAGAGAGCTCCTGAAATGACTCTTGCATGGACAGGATTAGTTTATGCAAATTACCTCATTTGCTGCTGAAAGCTATGCAAATGAGGTAAATTTGCGATCCGGGAAACACTAACCTGTCCAAGTAAGAGTAGTGTTATTTGCAGAAATGTACTCGGTTGGCAACTGAGTACCATTCTGCAAATAGCAAAACGGAGCCATGACAGCTCCAAATAAAGGATGCATCCAGTTGAGGAAGCATGCCAATGGCCAAATATATGGCCATTGGCATTTCTATCTGCTGCAAAATAATACATTTTTTTTTTCCACGATCTCCGGTGTTTAAGCATAGTGCAGCACCGCGCAAACATGCGGCGCTCTATAAACCAGAAAAACAAAAAATAAAAGCCACAAATAGGGATTATATTCAAAATATTCATCTGCCATGCAGGTGAATGGCAGGCTGAAGACAACATGGCTACTGAGTAGTGGTTGCTAAGGGGGGAAGCTCAGTCTGAGAGATGTAACCAAGCATTAGTAGGCAATCCTATGCAAATGAGTATAAGGATAGTGAATCCCAAATTCCCCTGCAATGTGAACCATGTCCGTAGAGTGTAAGAGTAGGATTAGGGGCGTAACAGAGTAGAAGATAGGTGACATCATGAGGGGGTATGTATCAAAAAGACTGTAAGCTTATTGGAGCAGAGTGGCATGTATTTGCTCTGAGTTACTCAGGACTGGAAGAGGCATGTCTACAGTTGTCTAAACTGAAACCCAGAAACCAAAGATGTACGCCATGGCTATCACTAAAGTTTCTTGCAAAGCTACTTACACTGTGTGCGTGCGTGTGCGTGCCCCTGTATACCGGTCTAAGCCTGTGTGCATGTGTGTGCACCCATGTAAGCCTGTGTAAGGCTGTCTAAGCGTGTATGCATGAATGTGCACACACCTAAGCCTGTGTAAGGCTGTGCGTGTGCGTGTGCGCTCGTGTGCGCGAGTTTAAGTGGCGCTACCCCCTGTGGAAATAGAAATAGGAAAAGGAAGGAAAGGAAGTAGGAAGTAAAACAAGGAGAACTAGCAGAGCTGCCAGGTGAAATCAATCAGAATCAGCCAATTACACGGGCAGTACACTAGCCTAGCCCAGCCCAGCACTTAAAACTCTGCAAACAACATTCCCCATGTTTTTCTCAGAAACCCTGCAACACTGCAGTCTACAAAGAGAAGTGAAAACTTAAAAAGCTTAACTGAGACAAAAGAATGTTAGGGGCTGCCATTGCTATTGTAAGGCAACATGTGCAAGATGCTGAGGGTGGTGCCATTGTGTATGCTGCTGAGCAACCCACAGTGAGGAGACAGAGAAGAGTGTACAGAGCCAGGGTAACCTACCAGGGGCTACATGAGCTGGAGATAGTGGAGTGCTATAAAGTGGACAGAGACCTCCTGCAGCAAATTGTTGAGCTGTGCAGGCCACACCTCACACACAGAACCAACAGAGGGGAACCCATCCCAGTGGGAACCAAGGTATGTGTTGGCCTAAGAATACTATCAACAGGTACCTTCCAGAGACAAACTGGTGATATGAAGGGGATTTCACAGGCATCAGCATTCAGGGTACTGCACCAGTTCCTGAATGCCATGTCAGCACATGTCAGGGATCATGTATATTTCCCCAATTCCCATGAGGTATTGGCCAGCAACATGCGTCTCTTCCATCAAATAGTGGACTACCCTGAGGTAGTGGGTGCAATTGACTGCATGCACATACACATCAAAGCACCAGATGGTGAGCAGGGTAGGGCCTACATCAACCGCAAGGGCTTCCACTCCATCAACTTCCAGGTTATATGTGATGCCCAGAGCATAATACTGAATGTGTGTGCTGGCTGCCCAGGAAGCTACCATGATTCCCATATCTGGCATCTGTCACAGCTGTACCAGACATTTGTCAATGGGGACATCCCTGACGGTCACTTAGTGGGGGATGCTGAATACGCACTGGAGCCGTGGCTGATGACACCCATCAGAAATACACACACACCTGAACAAGAACACCATAATGAGGTACACGCATAAACATGAAATGTAATAGAGCATGTGTTTGGGACGCTCAAGTCATGGTTCCATTGCCTGGACACATCTGCTGGAGCCTTGCAGTACTCACCAACTACATGTACCCAAATTGTCATGGTATGTGCCATGCTACACAATATGATCCTGCGAAAACAGCTGCAGCAGGAACAGCATGGGGCAGGGCCAAACAGCCCCCCAACAATGCCAAGGCCTGCACAGGCAAAGCATGATTCAGAGGAGGAACAACCTAAGCCTGCCACAGTAGGCAGAAGGAGGTGTGCCTTGGCCTTGGCAAAGAGGCAATGCATAGCACATACACTGGCTCAGTAGGAACCCTGGAAATGATACCTCTCTCTGCCTCACACATAAAATAAAAGGGATGCCTTTCAAACATGTATAGGGAGTGTACTATGTGCATCCAACATAGGCAGCCCTGCAGCACCACCTGAGGCATGATTGCCATGTTTTAAGCAATATAAAGCAGTGCTAAGCAGCCTTTACCAATATCTAGTATATGTCTACAAAATTACTTTTGCCACCTAACGCAACGTCGGGCAACGTTGGGCAAGGTTGGCCAAAGTTGAGCAAAGTCAGTTAAACATGCTCATATCTGCTGTACTGTTCCTTAAGCAGTCTGGTCTGCCCAGCATGACAATAAAAAGCAATGACAGGGCTCGAACCCAGGATACTGTGCACTGTAGTCACAATACTGAACCACTAAGCCATGATAGCATTTCAGTGGCACAGACACAGCAGGACAATTGTACACTAATGTAAACACAAAGAAATGCAGTATCATGCCCCTAAAGAGGCAAATGGGTAACCTCCCCCACACGCCTATGCAGACCGAGAACATCAGGCTAGGCGGTGTGATGTGGGTTGTGTAGGCTATGAAGTTGCAGTGTAATATACGTGACATTGGATAACAACATCCGTAGTACAGTAGTATGCCTCAAGCCACTACGATAGGCAACAGTACAGACTGAAATGGTGTCCAGTACATAGCAGTGCAGGCATAGCAAATGTGTATAAGTGTCAGGTAAAACCCACATCCTATGTACACCCACAGTAACAATCAGGTGTGCCCCCGGGTAGAAATGTGCAAAGAATAGCTGTTCCCCCTGTATGTAGAAATGTTGGTAAGTCTAGGCAAAGTGTTGCATGGAAGCCCTGCAGGCACAGCATGATCCCTGTTGATCTATGACACAAAGGTGAGCCCTGCTGTAAAAATACAACTTGATTTTCCATACACATATAGTATAAATGTCTATACTGGGCATGGTCACACACTCCAACAAATGTAGTGGATTCCATTCAGCATCACACTGAAAGGCCATACTGGGCATGCTCACACACTTAAAGAAACAAACCAAATGTCAGGCAGCAACATATCGAAAGGTCATACTGGGCATGCTCACACACTTAGGCTAAATACGGATGCGATAATCAGGGATCTATGGACAAATGTGGATAGTCATCGCTACTTCCAGAAACACATTGACAAAATGGTTGGAAAATCATGCTATGTGTTCACACAAACTGCCAAGGTCTGTGCATGTAGGTCAAAGGAAGTTCCCACTACTCAGCAGTCATCAGACCTGTCAGAGAGTACCACAACACAATTGCGATGAATCTGACTAGGCACATTCAGCAGCTAGAAAGACCAAATGAAGTACCTTAACAACAGGATTACTGGCCTCAAACTGTCGCCCCATACAACAAGATTGAATGTAACCCAATCTGTACTCTGTGGCATACTGTCTACTCAGGAGATCTCTGCCAAAAGACAGGTTCATGTCATGGTTACACTCAGATCTGTTCAGAGTTACAGCTCAATGGCAGTAAATGTACAGAGCCAACTGATATTGCCAACATCCTGGCAGATCGGATCACTGTTAACTGTACCCCCCTCTCACCCATGAAAGACCACATCTCTATAATGGAAGACTGCAAAGTTGCTGTCATCATGGCTGTACAGGTAATAAACACTCTTCAAAGCCAGTATCAGAGCAGCCATGGGACTAGATACCTTCCCAGGCTGTTGTAGTATCTACTTCCCTAAAGTAAACATTAACATGGCAGGTCTGTGGCAGCTGAAATTTCCAGAGGAATGCAAACCAGGAGCCAGAATGGTAAACACAAAAGATGTGGACATCCTACAAAAGGGCCTCACTGGGACAGATGGCTGTTGTCAAAGCCATGGGCTCTAGCTCAATGCCAAAAGGTGCATTGTCATCCCCTATGTTAAAAACTCTGTAGCCAAGAACTACAAAAGAGGTGGTAGTATACTTCACACTGAAAGTGTGACAAGAGACCTTGGGTCACAGGTGGACAGTCAATATAACTGTGATAATCACATTCCCACAGTAGTCAGGAAACCCTCCCATGTGGCACACCTCATCACAAAATGTGTCTCATGCAGAATGGAATAGGACAATGTTCCCCTCCACTCATCACTCACTAGAACTATAATAGAGTATAATGCGACTGTTGCTATGTACCTCACAAGACAACTACAACAACTGGAAAGCCATCAGCAATACCACACAAAGAGCATTAGTGGCCTGAGTTACATGCCATACACAGACCATCTCAAAATGCTCCATATGTACTCCCTTGCATATCGCCTACTCAGAGGTGTTCACTGCCTAACATATAAAGCTATGTTAAACACAGAGCTGTTGGATATGGTTCACGTAAAACACTCACAATCCCTCTGACCTGTGGTCCCAAAACCACAAGTGAAATACAAAAGGAAGGGGTGTACCCATTCACCCTATGGATGCCCACACCTTCAAGTTTGTGGCACAGCATGAGGCCTTGAAGACCATGCAAGTGCAGCTAACATTGGCCAAAGCTGGCCATCAGATTGTAGCCTGCTACAGATCACATACATTGTCTCAGGAACCTTACTCAGTATTCCGGAGGACAGTGGAAATTATAAAGGTCTTATCAAACACCATTATATGAGGAGATTACAACTACCCAAACAGTGAGTGGTGGAATTACTTGTGTACAACGTCCTTCGTCCAATGTTTCCTAGAGTTAAAAATCCCTAACACCCTGGAACAGCTGGTCACCATGCCCACTAGAGGTGACAACATACTGGACATGATCATCACCAACATGGGGTACCAGTGTTCCACTACAGAGATAACCCCCACGCTGGTAATATCAGATAATGAAGTAATCACACTGGACATCCACATCCAGCCCCCCAACTCAGTCAATGAAACCACTGTGAAGACATTTGCAAAAGCAAACTGCACACTACCCAAGACCAAAGCAAAGCGTTCCAAAGCCCTATTGCTATAGGATAATGGTATACAATCTGCAGAATCATTTACAAGTGCATCCTATGAGCATCTACAGGGATGCATGGAATGAGACATCACAAATAAAACCAAGATGCACACCTTCAAAAATAGGACAACAATCAGGTGGTTGTTGCCCATAAATAAGCTAGACAACAGAAGGAGGAAATGAACACATGATAGAGCCAACTTCACTGAAGGAAACGCATCACTGATCATTATCAGGATGAAACAATGATCGCTCATAAAATAATCCAAGGACAGTTTCTAAAGACAAATTGCCAAGGAAGAATAACAACCACAATGCCTTTGGTAGCTATACCAGACATGTAGGTGTCAACCTCCAAATATGCTGTCAGCTACTGAAAAAAGGAAAGAAATACACCAAACCAACTTTCATTGCCCACATCCAGGGGGACAGGTTCAGTATAAACACGCCCATCACCCCTAAAGGGCCAGTGCCCATCACAGACGGATGCAGAGCCCCAGATGTCATGGACATGCAGGTAAAGACAGCCCTCACCAAAGCTGAGAACACAGCATCAATGTGACTGGATGGTGTCCCAGGCTGCGTCATACACTAGGCCCATGAGGAACTGGTCCCTCACTCACATTCACTGTCCAGACACAAGCGCACCACAGGTTATGTACACAAAGAATGGCATTCACAAACAGTCATCCAGTTCCAGAAAGGGGGTGTCACAACAGAACACGGACACTATTGCCGAATATGTCTACTCAGCCTGGTCTACAGAGCTATTGAGCAAATTGTCATGGAACCCATAAACAGAGACATTGGAGACCTCCAGACACTGGACTCTCCACATCTTCACCTTGTGAATGTCAGATTCTGGTGCCTAAACCTAGTTGACTCATTTCAAACAGTTACCAAGGACATAGATGGAGGTAAAAGTAGTCCACACAGTCCAGCCGAACCTCACAAAGGACTTTCCACACCATTCCCCACTCTGTCATCATGGGCAAGCATACCAGCTGGAACATTAATAGCTATGTCACGGGATGGGTGGCCAGGTGGCTCACAGATCAAACACACATGTTCAGAGTTGCTGGTGCCATGTTCAACTCTAAGCCAGTCACAAATGGCATCCCATAGGTCTTGTTCCTGGGACCCCACCTGTTCAGTAGATACTGCTGAGAGGTACAGGCAAGCATGGGAGGTGTATGGCTGAACAGGTCTGCAGATGAATGGTAACTGTGGTCCATAATCGACTGCATGGCTAACACAGACATCCTCCACAAGTGTCTTACAGAGACAGATACCTGGTGCCACATCAATGCCCTCAAGTTGAATGCCAAAGAATGCATAGTCATCCCCTTTGGGTACAACAAAGTGCACACAAATGACCACATAGGTGGTAATCCAGTATGTACAGAAAAAGTCATTATGGCCCTGGGGACACAGGTCGATAGTACACACCCCTTTGATGATGACATGGTCAAAGTGTGTAGGCATTCCTTCAATGTAACCCACCTTGTATAGTCTGATGATGTCACCATCCTACAACTAAGCCTGTGTTAAGGATAACTCTCATGTAAATGTGTACCTTTGTAGTATCATAAAGTAGTTAGGTAGTGGTATGAATCCTGCACTTGACCAGTTTGTGTGTGGTCTCCTTGGGAAGGAGCAAATGTTTTGGAGAGTAGTAAAACATCTTAAAAGTGGTAAACTAATCTCTGTCAAGTCTGATTATGTCCCCATCCTACAAATATACCTGTGGAAAAGGGAACCCTCAGTGATGTGTATAGCGTGTTGTGTTAATGTGCACTCCTCTAGTTTCATGAAGTAGTTAGGCAGGGGTTTGAATCCTGCACTTGACGTGTGTGTGTTTGTGTGTGGCCCCCTTGGGAAAGAACAACTTTTAGGAGGGTCATAAAACACCTTAAAAGTGGTGAACCAATCTTTGTCAAGTCTGATGATGTCACCATCCTACAAATATACCTGTGGAAAAAAGAACCCTAGTAATGTGTATAGCGTTGTGCTAATGGGTATTTCTAGTATCATGAAGTAGTTAGGTAAGGGTTTGAATCCTGCACTTGACAACTGTGTGTATGTGTTCATGTGTGATCTCCTTGGAGAGGAACGACCTTCTTGAGAGTAGTAAAACACCTTAAAAGTGGTATACACATCTTTGTCATGTCTGCTGATGTCACCATCCTACAAATATACCTATGGAAAAAACAACCCCCAGTAATGTGTATAGCACATTGTGTCAATGCATACTCCTCTAGTATCATTATGTAGTTAGGTAGGGGTTTGAATTCTGCACTTGACCAGTGTTTGTGTGTGGTCTGCTTGGGAAGGAGCAACCTTTCAGGGAGTAGCGAAACACCTTAAAAGTGGTAAACTATCCTTTGTCAAGTCTGATTATGTCACCATCCTACAAATATACCTGTGAAAAAGATACTTCCAGTAATGTGTACAGCACAATGTGTTGATGCATACTCCTCTAGTATCATGAATTAATTAGGTAGGGGTTTGAATAGTGCACTTGGTGAGTGTGTGACAGTGTTTGGGGTTTTGCTTTTACTGCCGTGTGACATATCAGTAGGCATTGCACATGTGAGGCTGCTATGAGGCAAATACATATACATACATGCTACCCAAGTATTGCATGTGTGAGAAACCTGCTTTATCCAAGTACACAGTTGGCATCTTTGCCAAACTGTGCTGCTGCTTCACAGACCTTAGTTCACATCTGTATGCCTGTGACAAGGCCAGCCACTGCAGTGATGCCTCACCTAGGCCATCTGTGTCACACACACTATTGAATTGTGTGTGTGAGGGTTTATGGCTGAGGTATGTGTCAGACCTGTTCAAATGCAGCAGGGTCTGTCAATGGCGACTATGCATTATAGGGGTGCAACACCTTTGTGGACATGCATGCAGACCCCTGATTGCTTATGTGATCCACTGAGGGATTCAAAAATACCTTAGAAAATGTGATTATCAAAGGAGGGATGACATAACACTAGGTTGCATGTACACATCGGTACTTGTTCATGATGTTGGTGGCTACTACCTATGTGATACTGTGGGGATACTATGTTCCATAAAGGTGGATGACTACGCTTAGTTTCACCTATAGCTTTACAGCATGGGTTTGACAACAGGTATCTGTCTGTATGATACCCTTGTGGAGGATGTGTGTGTCCCTGGAGAATGCAGTATAGGCCACAGTATGCATGAGCACACGTGGACAGACATAACTCTACTGTGATTGCTTGTACCTAAGAGAGCCATATGCCGAACAGGAGTGGTCACAGTAATGGTGCAGCAGCTGAATACCACTGGTTACTGGCATTGTATAGTACCTGAAGGATCCAAATGTTGCTGTGTGTTCTACATCTGTGTGTCTGTTGTCAGGACATCTGCTAACGGTTGTTTATGGTCAGGCTGTTGCAGTCATGTATACTACCAGAATGCAAAACAATGACAGATAGTAACAGTATCACCCACAGCACAGTGTCAAACCATGTCATACACACGTGTAGTCAGGTTCCAAAATGTGTGTAGTACAATGCATACTGGCCACCAATAGAAACTATGGAGTGTTACTGTGTAATACAGAACATGTCACCCTGCTCATGTGTCCACTATGCATTACATGCAGACAGTGCACCTCCACCATTTCCACAACTGTACACTACAAATACATGCTACACACATCCCACACATACTGTCCACTCTCTAACACATGCTGCCAATACTGCACATATCAGCCAAGTGGCACGTGGGTGGACAATATACAATTGGAACTAACACTGCTGTAAACAACACTACAATGACAATCATAGCTTTAATGCATCATGCCTGCTCAGCTACACCTTCAAGCATATCATTACACTCTACTGCTGGCAACATGCTAACACTGCTATACTGCTATAAAGACACCCTGTGCATCAGCACCATGGTAGCCTGTTCCTGCATCGATGTTACAGATGACAGGAGGTGGCACAGCTTTCATCATATGCACAGGGTGTGTTGTTGGTCTGCCAGAGGCCTACAGTGAGCCATCCAATCGACATGTATGTGTGTGTGTGTGTGTGTGTGTGTGTGTGTGTGTGTGTGTGTGTGTGTGTGTGTGTGTGTGTGGCAAGAATAATGGTATGGGCCAATGTTGATGTAATGTGTGTGGGTATGTGTTAGCCTTAGGTGTCTGGATTATGTGTGTGTGTGCCTGCATGCACACAGTTCCACCATGTGGCTGCCACATACAGGTACTTGTGGGACAGCCACAGACTGTACGTGAGAGGCTTCACAGATCACCGTATCTGGCCACGGATATGGCACCTGTGCCTGGCAGGGGTGCTATTGACACTATCAGGTACCAAGCCAGACTGGGTACTATCCCCAGAGGCAGATGGATGTACACTGGACCCAGGTCCCTGCTGGGACTGTCCAGAGCTACGTGCATGTGGTCTTCTAGGACATTCTATGGACAGCCCACACCCAACATTGCTGGGGCTGGTACTGGCACTATGTGAGCGGCTGTTGCTTGAGGGACGTCCGCAGCGACTGCCAGCTGCTGATGTTGCTGGCATACGTCCACATCGACGACTCAACTGTCACGCACTGTCCTGACACATGGACATGACATTGTGGAGGACATCTAGTGCCTCTCCCCAACGTCTATCAGTGACCTCAGTGTAATTTCGGATGGCACCAGCTAGGTCACAGATACTGTCTATTACAGCAGTGTTATGTGCCCTCTGTGCCCTCAGTCCCTGTCTGGTGTACCATTCCATACATGCCTGTGCCTCCATGACAGCCTGGAACATGTGTGAGGTACTGAGACCTGTGGCACATCTGCCAGTGGCATGATGGGAAGCAGTGCTCCGACGAGAACCCCTGGACATCTGCCTATGTGGTACCCTTCCAGACATCTGGGTATGGCTGCTGTGTTGGGATGCATGTGCCATGGATACCACACTGTCTTGGCCAGTGCCGGCTGTATGCTGTCCCTCTGCTAAGGGCATTGGTGACGGATGTATTGGCAGTATGACTGTGTGCATGGATGGGGTGGACACTTGTGTAGTGTTGATTGGTGGCCCAACTATAGACCCTGGCAAACATGCCTGTGCCTCAACACACCTATCATCATTGTCACTATCATGCTCAGTGACATCAGTTTCCCTGCTGCATTGCACCAGCCCAGTATCAGCACCTGTGAGAGAGAGACAGGAAACACACTTTACGACCTGTACATGATGTCATCACACATGCACCTCACAAGACAACTACTTGTCCAAAACATTACAGAGTATTCAGGAACAGTGGAGGCCAAGGCTTATCAAACACCATTATGAGGATTACCTTCCAACAGTGAGTGGTGGAATTATATGTGTACAACTACCCACAGTCAATGTTTCCCTGAGTTAAAATCTACCCCCTGGAACAGCTGGTCACTGCCCACTAGAGGTGACAACATACTGGACATGATCATCACCAACATGGGGTACCAGTGTTCCACTACAGAGATAACCGCTGGTAATATCAGATAATGAAGTAATCACACTGGACATCCACATCCCCCAACTCAGTCAATGAAACCACTGTGAAGAACAACTGGAAAGCCAGCAGCAATACCTCACAAAGAGCATTAGTGGCCTGAAATACATGCCATACACAGACCATCTGAAAATGCTCCATATGTACTCCCTTGCATATCACCTACTCAGAGGTGTTCACTGCCTAACATATAAAGCTATGTTAAACACAGAGCTGTTGGATATGGTTCACGTAAAACACTCACAATCCCTCTGACCTGTGGTCCCAAAACCACAAGTGAAATACAAAAGGAAGGGGTGTACCCATTCACCTATGGATGCCCACACCTTCAAGTTTGTGGCACAGCATGAGGCCTTGAAGACCATGCAAGTGCAGCTAACATTGGCCAAAGCTGGCCATCAGATTGTAGCCTGCTACAGATCACATACATTGTCTCAGGAACCTTACTCAGTATTCCGGAGGACAGTGGAAATTATAAAGGTCTTATGAAACACCATTATATGAGGAGATTACAACTACCCAAACAGTGAGTGGTGGAATTACTTGTGTACAACGTCCTTCGACCAATGTTTCCTAGAGTTAAAAACTAACACCCTGGAACAGCTGGTCACCATGCCCACTAGAGTTGACAACATACTGGACATGATCATCAGCAACATGGGGTACCAGTGTTCCACAACAGAGATAAACCCCCCCGCCGGTAATATCAGATCATTAAGCAAACACACTGGACATCCACATCCAGCCCCCAACCCAGTCAATGAAACCACTGTGAAGACATTTGCAAAAGCAAACTGCACACTCCCAAGACCAAAGCAAAGCGTTCCAAAGCCCTCTTGCTATAGGATAATGGTATACAATCCAGAATCATTTACAAGTGCATCCTATGAGCATCTACAGGGATGCATGGAATGAGACATCACAAATAAAACCAAGATGCACACCTTCAAAAATAGGACAACAATCAGGTGGTTGTTGCCCAAATAAACTAGACAACAGAAGGAGGAAATAACACATGATAGAGCCAACTTCACTAGGAAAGGCATCACTGATCATTATCAGGATGAAACAATGATCGCTCATAAAATAATCCAAGGACAGTTTCTAAAGACAAATTGCCAAGGAAGAATAACAACCACAATGCCTTTGGTAGCTATACCAGCCATGTAGGTGTCAACTTCCACATATGCTGTCAGCTACTGAAAAAGGAACGAAATACACCAAACCAACTTTCATTGCCCACATCCAGGGGACAGGTTCAGTGTAAACACCCCCATCACCCCCAAGAGCATTAGTGGCCTGAAATACATGCCATACACAGACCATCTCAAAATGCTCCATATGTACTCCATTGCATATCGCCTACTCAGAGGTGTTCACTGCCTAACATATAAAGCTATGTTAAACACAGAGCTGTTGGATATGCTCACGTAAAACACTCACAATCCCTCTGACCTGTGGACCCAAAACCACAAGTGAAATACAAAAAGGAAGGGGTGTACCCATTTACCTTATGGATGCCCACACCTTCAGTTTGTGGCACAGCATGAGGCCTTGGAGACCATGCAAGTGCAACATTGGCAAAGCTGCTCATCAGATTGTAGCCTGCTACAGATCACATACCTTGTCTCAGGAACCTCACTCAGTATTCCGGAGGACAGTGGAAATTATAAAGGTCTTATCAAACACCATTATATGAGGAGATTACAACTACCCAAACAGTGAGTGGTGGAATTACTTGTACAATGTCCTTTGCCCAATGTTTCCTAGAGTTAAAAAACTCTAACACCCTGGAACAGCTGGTCACCATGCCCACTAGAGGTGACAACATACTGGACATGATCATCACCAACACGGGGTACCAGTGTTCCACAACAGAGATAAACCCCTCGCTGGTAATATCAGATCAAGTAATCACACTGGACATCCACATCCCGCCCCTCAACCCAGTCAATGAAACAACTGTGAAGACATTTGCAAAAGCAAACTGTACACATCCCAAGACCAAAGTGGAATGTTCCGAAGACCTCTTGCTATAGGATAATGGTATACAATCTGCAGGGTCATTTACAAGTGCATCCTATGATCATCTACAGGGATGCATGGAATGAGACATCACAAATAAAACCAAGATGCACTCCTCCAAAATAGGACAACAATCTGGTGGTCATCGCCCATAAATAAGCTAGACAACATAAGGAGGAAATGAACACATGATAGAGCCAACTTCACTAAAGGAAACGCATCACTGATCATTATCAGGATGAAACAATGATCGCTCATAAAATAATCCAAGGACAGTTTCTAAAGACAAATTGCCAAGGAAGAATAACAACCACAATGCCTTTGGTAGCTATACCAGACATGTAGGTGTCAACCTCCAAATATGCTGTCAGCTACTGAAAAAAGGAAAGAAATACACCAAACCAACTTTCATTGCCCACATCCAGGGGGACAGGTTCAGTGTAAACACCCCCCATCACCCCCAAAAGGGCCAGTGCCCATCACAGACGGATGCAGAGCCCCAGATGTCATGGACATGCAAGTAAAGACAGCCCTCACCAAAGCTGAGAACACAGCATCAATGTGACTGGATGGTGTCCCAGGCTGCGTCATACACTAGGCCCATGAGGAACTGGTCCCTCACTCACATTCACTGTCCAGACACAAGCGTACCACAGGTTATGTACACAAAGAATGGCATTCACAAACAGTCATCCAGTTCCAGAAAGGGGGTGTCACAACAGAACACGGACACTATTGCCGAATATGTCTACTCAGCCTGGTCTACAGAGCTATTGAGCAAATTGTCATGGAACCCATAAACAGAGACATTGGAGACCTCCAGACACTGGACTCTCCACATCTTCACCTTGTGAATGTCAGATTCTGGTGCCTAAACCTAGTTGACTCATTTCAAACAGTTACCAAGGACATAGATGGAGGTAAAAGTAGTCCACACAGTCCACCTGGACCTCACAGGACTTTCCACACCATTCCCCACTCTGTCATCATGGGCAAGCATACCAGCTGGAACATTAATAGCTATGTCACGGGATGGGTGGCCAGGTGGCTCACAGATCAAACACACATGTTCAGAGTTGCTGGTGCCATGTTCAACTCTAAGCCAGTCACAAATGGCATCCCATAGGTCTTGTTCCTGGGACCCCACCTGTTCAGTAGATACTGCTGAGAGGTACAGGCAAGCATGGGAGGTGTATGGCTGAACAGGTCTGCAGATGAATGGTAACTGTGGTCCATAATCGACTGCATGGCTAACACAGACATCCTCCACAAGTGTCTTACAGAGACAGATACCTGGTGCCACATCATTGCCCTCAAGTTGAATGCCAAAGAATGCATAGTCATCCCCTTTGGGTACAACAAAGTGCACACAAATGACCACATAGGTGGTAATCCAGTATGTACAGAAAAAGTCATTATGGCCCTGGGGACACAGGTCGATAGTACACACCCCTTTGATGATGACATGGTCAAAGTGTGTAGACATTCCTTCAATGTAACCCACCTTGTATAGTCTGATGATGTCACCATCCTACAACTAAGCCTGTGTTAAGGATAACTCTCATGTAAATGTGTACTTTTGTAGTATCATAAAGTAGTTAGGTAATGGTATGAATCCTGCACTTGACCAGTTTGTGTGTGGTCTCCTTGGGAAGGAGCAAATGTTTTGGAGAGTAGTAAAACATCTTAAAAGTGGTAAACTAATCTCTGTCAAGTCTGATTATGTCCCCATCCTACAAATATACCTGTGGAAAAGGGAACCCTCAGTGATGCAGGTGTTGTGTTAATGTGCACTCCTCTAGTTTCATGAAGTAGTTAGGCAGGGGGTTTGAATCCTGCACTTGACAAGTGTGTTTGTGTGTGGTCTCCTTGGGAAAGAACAACTTTTTAGGAGGGTCATAAAACACCTTAAAAGTGGTGAACCAATCTTTGTCAAGTCTGATGATGTCACCATCCTACAAATATACCTGTCGAAAAAGAACCCTAGTAATGTGTATAGTGGTTAATGCGTATTTCTCTAGTATCATGAAGTAGTTAGGTAAGGGTTTGAATCCTGCACTTGACAACTGTGTGTATGTGTTCATGTGTGATCTCCTAGGAAAGGAGCAACCTTTTTGGAGAGTAGTAAAACACCTTAAAAGTGGTATACACATCCTTGTCATGTCTGATGATGTCATCATCCTACAAATCTATATGTGGAAAAAAGAACCCACAGTAATGTGTGTAGCACGTTGTGTTAATGTGTACTCCTCTGGTATCAAGATGTAGTTAGGGAGGGGTTTGATTCCTGCACTTGACAACTGTGTGTGTGGTCTGCTTGGGAAGGAGCAACCTTCAGGGAGTAGTAAACACCTTAAAAGTGGTAAACTACTCTTTGTCAAGTCTGATTATGTCACTATCCTACAAATATACCTGTGGAAAACATACTTCCCAGTAATGTGTACAGCACAATGTGTTGATGCATACTCCTCTAGTATCATGAATTAGTTAGGTAGGGGTTTGAATCCTGCACTTGGTGAGTGTGTGTGACAGTGTTGATCAAGGCATTGGGGGTTTTGCTTTTACTACCGTATGACATATCAGTAGGCATTGCACATGTGAGGTAGCTATGAGACAAATACATATACGTACATGTACCTCAATTATTGCATGTGTGGGAACCTGCTTTCTCACACAGCTGTCATCTTTGCCAAACTGTGCTGCTGCTTCACAGACCTTAGGTCACATCTGTATGCCTGTGACAAGGCCAGCCACTGCAGTGATGCCTGGCCTAGGTATCCTGTGTCACACACACGGTTTCTGAATTGTGTGTGAGGGTTTATGGCTGAGGTATGTGTCAGACCTGTTCAAATGCAGCAGGGTCTGTCAATGGCGACTATGCATTATAGGGGTGCAACACCTTTGTGGACATGCATGCAGACCCCTGATTGCTTATGTGATCCACTGAGGGATTCAAAAATACCTTAGAAAATTTGATTATCAAAGGAGGGATGACATAACACTAGGTTGCATGTACACATCGGTACTTGTTCATGATGTTGGTGGCTACTACCTATGTGATACTGTGGGGATACTATGTTCCATAAAGGTGGATGACTACGCTTAGTTTCGCCTATAGCTTTACAGCATGGGTTTGACAACAGGTATCTGTCTGTATGATACCCTTGTGAAGGATGTATGTGTCACCTGGAGAATGCAGTATAGGCCACAGTATGCATTAGCACACGTGGACAGACATATCCCTACTGTGATTGCTTGTACCTAAGAGAGCCATATGCCAAACAGGAGTGGTCTTAGTAATGGGTGCAGGTGAATACCACTGGTTACCGGCATAGTATAGTACCTGAAGGATCCAAATGTTGCTGTGTGTCCTACATCTGTGTGTCAGTTGTCAAGACATCATCTAACGATTGGTTATGGTCAGGCTGTTGAAGTCATGTATACTACCAGAATGCAAAACAATGACAGATAGTAACAGTATCACCCACAGCACAGTGTCAAACCATGTCATACACACATGTGTAGTCAGGTTCCGAAATGTGTGTAGTACAATGCATACTGGCCACCAATAGAAACTATGGAGTGTAATACTGAACATGTCACCCTGCCCATGTGTCCACTATGCACCAAAAGCTCCAAAGCCCTCTTGCTATAGGATAATGGTATACAATCCAGAATCATTTACAAGTGCATCCTATGAGCATCTACAGGGATGCATGGAATGAGACATCACAAATAAAACCAAGATGCACTCCAAAAATAGGACAATCAGGTGGTTGTTGCCCATAAATAAGCTAGACAACAGGAGGAGGAAATGAACACATGATAGAGCCAACTTCACTGAAGGAAACGCATCACTGATCATTATCAGGATGAAACAATGATCGCTCATAAAATAATCCAAGGACAGTTTCTAAAGACAAATTGCCAAGGAAGAATAACAACCACAATGCCTTTGGTAGCTATACCAGACATGTAGGTGTCAACCTCCAAATATGCTGTCAGCTACTGAAAAAAGGAAAGAAATACACCAAACCAACTTTCATTGCCCACATCCAGGGGGACAGGTTCAGTGTAAACACCCCCCATCACCCCCTAAAGGGCCAGTGCCCATCACAGACGGATGCAGAGCCCCAGATGTCATGGACATGCAGGTAAAGACAGCCCTCACCAAAGCTGAGAACACAGCATCAATGTGACTGGATGGTGTCCCAGGCTGCGTCATACACTAGGCCCATGAGGAACTGGTCCCTCACTCACATTCACTGTCCAGACACAAGCGTACCACAGGTTATGTACACAAAGAATGGCATTCACAAACAGTCATCCAGCTCCAGAAAGGGGGTGTCACAACAGAACACGGACACTATTGCCCAATATGTCTACTCAGCCTGGTCTACAGAGCTATTGAGCAAATTGTCATGGAACCCATAAACAGAGACATTGGAGACCTCCAGACACTGGACTCTCCACCTCTTCACCTTGTGAATGTCAGATTCTGGTGCCTAAACCTAGTTGACTCATTTCAAACAGTTACCAAGGACATAGATGGAGGTAAAAGTAGTCCACACAGTCCAGCCGAACCTCACAAAGGACTTTCCACACCATTCCCCACTCTGTCATCATGGACAAGCATACCAGCTGGAACATTAATAGCTATGTCACAGGATGGGTGGCCAGGTGGCTCACAGATCAAACACACATGTTCAGAGTTGCTGGTGCCATGTTCAACTCTAAGCCAGTCACAAATGGCATCCCATAGGTCTTGTTCCTGGGACCCCACCTGTTCAGTAGATACTGCTCAGAGGTACAGGGCATGGGAGGTGTATGGCTGAACAGGTCTGCAGATGAATGGTAACTGTGGTCCATAATCGACTGCATAACAACACAGAAGGATGCACCTCCAGATGTCATGGACATGCAGGTAAAGACAGCCCTCACCAAAGCTGAGAACACAGCATCAATGTGACTGGATGGTGTCCCAGGCTGCGTCATACACTAGGCCCAGGAACTGGTCCTCACTCACATTCACTGTCCAGACTGCCACAGGCTATGTACACAAAGAATGGCATTCACAGTCATCCAGCTCCAGAAAGGGGGTGTCACAACAGAACACGGACACTATTGCCCAATATGTCTACTCAGCCTGGTCTACAAAGCTATTGAGCAAATTCTCATGGTACCCATAAACAGAGACATTGGGGACCTCCAGACACTCGACTCTCCACCTTCACCTTTGTGAACTCCCTAAACCTAGTTGACTCATTTCAAACAGTTACCAAGGACATAGATGGAGGTAAAAAGTCCACAGTCCAGCCGACCTCAAGGACTTTCACACCATTCCCCACTCTGTCATCATGGACAAGGATACCAGCTTGAACATTAATAGCAATGACACAGGAGGGGTGGACAAGTGGGTCACAGATCAAACCCACATGTACTGAGATGCTGGTGCCATGTCCAACTCTAAGCCAGTCACAAATGGCATCCCATAGGTCTTGTTCCTGGGACCCTACCTGTTCATTAGATACTGCTCAGAGGTACAGGCAAGCATGGGGGGTATGGCTGAACAGGTCTGCAGATGAATGGTAACTGTGGTCCATAATCGACTGCATGGCTAACACAGACATCCTCCACAAGTGTCTTACAGAGACAGATACCTGGTGTCAAATCAATGCCCTCAAGCTGAATGCCAAAGAATGCAGAGTCATCCCCTTTGGGTACAACAAAGTCCACACAAATTACCACATAGGTGGTAATCCAGTATGTACAAAAAGTCATTATGGCCCTGGGGACACAGGTAGATAGTAAACACACCTTTGATGACATGGCCAAAGTGTGGACATTCCTTCAATGTAACCCACCTAATGTCTGATGATGTCACCATCCTACAAATAAGCCTGTTAAGGATAACTCTCATGTAAATGTGTACTTTTGTAGTATCATAAAGTAGTTAGGTAATGGTATGAATCCTGCACTTGACCAGTTTGTGTGTGGTCTCCTTGGGAAGGAGCAAATGTTTTGGAGAGTAGTAAAACATCTTAAAAGTGGTAAACTAATCTCTGTCAAGTCTGATGATGTCACCATCCTACAAATATACCTGTGGAAAAGAACCCCAGTAATGTGTGTATAGCGTGTTGTGTTAATGTGCACTCTTCTAGTATCATGAAGTAGTTAGGTAGGGGTTTGAATCCTGCACTTGACAAGTGTGTTTGTGTGTGGTCCCTTTGGGAAAAGAACCTTTTAGGAGGGTCATAAAACACCTTAAAAGTGGTGAACCAATCTTTGTCAAGTCTGATGATGTCACCATCCTACAAATATACCTGTGGAAAAAAAAGAACTCCCAGTAATGTGTATAGCGCGTTGTGCTGCATTTCTCTAGTATCATGAAGTAGTTAGGTAGGGTTTGAATCCTGCACTGTGTGTATGTGTTCATGATCTCCTTGGAAGGTTTGGAGAGTAGTAAAACACCTTAAAAGTGGTATACACATCTTTGTCATGTCTGATGATGTCACTATCCTACAAATATACCTGTGGAATAAGAACCCCAGTAATGTGTATAGCATGTGTTAATGTGTACTCCTCTAGTATTCATGAAGTAGTTAGGTAGGGTTTGAATCTGCACTTGACCAGTGTTTGTGTCTGCTTGGGAAGGAGCAACCTTTCAGGGAGTACACCTTAAAAGTGGTAAACTATCCTTTGTCAAGTCTGATTATGTCACCATCCTACAAATATACCTGTGGAAAAGATACAGTAATGTACAGCACAATGTGTTGATGCATACTCTCTAGTATCATGAATTAATTAGGTAGGGTTTGAATCCTGCACTTGGTGAGTGTGTGACAGTGTTTGGGGTTTTGCTTTTACTGTGTGACATATCAGTAGGCATTGCACATGAGGCTGCTATGAGGCAAATACATACATACATGCTACCCAAATTATTGCATGTGTGGGAAACCTGCTTTATCCAAGAACACAGTTGGCATCTTTGCCAAACTGTGCTGCTGCTTCAGACCTTAGGTCACATCTGTATGCCTGTGACAAGGCCAGCCACTGCAGTGATGCCTGGCCTAGGCCATCTGTGTCCATGTTCAAGTGTCTTACAGAGACAGATACCTGGTGCCACATCAATGCCCTCAAGTTGAATGCCAAAGAATGCATAGTCATCCCTTTGGGTACAACAAAGTGCACACAAATAACCACATAGGTGGTAATCCAGTATGTACAGACAAAGTCATTATGGCCCTGGGGCCACAGGTAGATAGTAAACCCCTTTGATGATGACATGGTCAAATGTAGGCATTCCTTCAATGTAACCCACCTTGTATAGTCTGATGATGTCACCATCCTACAACTAAGCCTGTGTTAAGGATAACTCTCATGTAAATGTGTACCTTTGTAGTATCATAAAGTAGTTAGGTAGTGGTATGAATCCTGCACTTGACCAGTTTGTGTGTGGTCTCCTTGGGAAGGAGCAAATGTTTTGGAGAGTAGTAAAACATCTTAAAAGTGGTAAACTAATCTCTGTCAAGTCTGATTATGTCCCCATCCTACAAATATACCTGTGGAAAAGGGAACCCTCAGTGATGTGTATAGCGTGTTGTGTTAATGTGCACTCTTCTAGTTTCATGAAGTAGTTAGGCAGGGGGTTTGAATCCTGCACTTGACAAGTGTGTTTGTGTGTGGTCTCCTTGGGAAAGAACAACTTTTTAGGAGGGTCATAAAACACCTTAAAAGTGGTGAACCAATCTTTGTCAAGTCTGATGATGTCACCATCCTACAAATATACCTGTGGAAAAAAGAACCCCTAGTAATGTGTATAGCGCGTTGTGCTAATGGGTATTTCTCTAGTATCATGAAGTAGTTAGGTAAGGGTTTGAATCCTGCACTTGACAACTGTGTGTATGTGTTCATGTGTGATCTCCTTGGAGAGGAACGACCTTCTTGGAGAGTAGTAAAACACCTTAAAAGTGGTATACACATCTTTGTCATGTCTGCTGATGTCACTATCCTACAAATATACCTGTGGAAATAAGAACCCCCAGTAATGTGTATAGCACGTTGTGTTAATGTGTACTCCTCTAGTATTATGAAGTAGTTAGGTAGGGGTTTGAATTCTGCACTTGACCAGTGTTTGTGTGTGGTCTGCTTGGGAAGGAGCAACCTTTCAGGGGAGTAGCGAAACACCTTAAAAGTGGTAAACTATCCTTTGTCAAGTCTGATTATGTCACCATCCTACAAATATACCTGTGAAAAAGATACTTCCAGTAATGTGTACAGCACAATGTGTTGATGCATACTCCTCTAGTATCATGAATTAATTAGGTAGGGGTTTGAATATTGCACTTGGTGAGTGTGTGACAGTGTTTGGGGTTTTGCTTTTACTGCCGTGTGACATATCAGTAGGCATTGCACATGTGAGGCTGCTATGAGGCAAATACATATACATACATGCTACCCAAGTATTGCATGTGTGAGAAACCTGCTTTATCCAAGTACACAGTTGGCATCTTTGCCAAACTGTGCTGCTGCTTCACAGACCTTAGGTCACATCTGTATGCCTGTGACAAGGCCAGCCACTGCAGTGATGCCTGGCCTAGGCCATCTGTGTCACACACACTATTGAAGTGTGTGTGTGAGGGTTTATGGCTGAGGTATGTGTCAGACCTGTTCAAATGCAGCAGGGTCTGTCAATGGCGACTATGCATTATAGGGGTACAACACCTTTGTGGACATGCATGCAGACCCCTGATTGCTTATGTGATCCACTGAGGGATTCAAAAATACCTTAGAAAATGTGATTATCAAAGGAGGGATGACATAACACTAGGTTGAATGTACACATCGGTACTTGTTCATGATGTTGGTGGCTACTACCTATGTGATACTGTGGGGATACTATGTTCCATAAAGGTGGATGACTATGGTTTCACCTATAGCTTTACAGCATGGGTTTGACAACAGGTATCTGTCTGTATGATACCCTTGTGGAGGATGTGTGTGTCCCTGGAGAATGCAGTATAGGCCACAGTATGCATTAGCACACGTGGACAGACATAACTCTACTGTGATTGCTTGTACCTAAGAGAGCCATATGCCGAACAGGAGTGGTCACAGTAATGGGTGCAGCTGAATACCACTGGTTACTGGCATTGTATAGTACCTGAAGGATCCCAATGTTGCTGTGTGTCCTACATCTGTGTGTCTGTTGTCAGGACATCTGCTAACGGTTGTTTATGGTCAGGCTGTTGCAGTCATGTATACTACCAGAATGCAAAACAATGACAGATAGTAACAGTATCACCCACAGCACAGTGTCAAACCATGTCATACACACATGTGTAGTCAGGTTCCAAAATGTGTGTAGTACAATGCATACTGGCCACCAATAGAAACTATGGAGTGTTGCTGTGTAATACAGAACATGTCACCCTGCTCATGTGTCCACTATGCACGTACATGCAGACAGTGCACCTCCACCATTTCCACAACTGTACATGCAACTGTACACCTGCAAATCTGTGCTACTATTGAATTGTGTGTGTGAGGGTTTATGGTTGAGGTATGTGTCAGACCTGTTCAAATGCAGCAGGGTCTGTCAATGGCTGACTATGCATTATAGGGGTGCAACACCTTTGTGGACATGCATGCAGACCCCTGATTGCTTATGTGATCCACTGAGGGATTCAAAAATACCTTAGAAAATTTGATTATCAAAGGAGGGATGACATAACACTAGGTTGCATGTACACATCGGTACTTGTTCATGATGTTGGTGGCTACTACCTATGTGTGATACTGTGGGGATACTATGTTCCATAAAGGTGGATGACTACGCTTAGTTTCGCCTATAGCTTTACAGCATGGGTTTGACAACAGGTATCTGTCTGTATGATACCCTTGTGGAGGATGTGTGTGTCCCTGGAGAATGCAGTATAGGCCACAGTATGCATGAGCACACGTGGACAGACATAACTCTACTGTGATTGCTTGTACCTAAGAGAGCCATATGCCGAACAGGAGTGGTCACAGTAATGGGTGCAGCTGAATACCACTGGTTACTGGCATTGTATAGTACCTGAAGGATCCAAATGTTGCTGTGTGTTCTACATCTGTGTGTCTGTTGTCAGGACATCTGCTAACGGTTGTTTATGGTCAGGCTGTTGCAGTCATGTATACTACCAGAATGCAAAACAATGACAGATAGTAACAGTATCACCCACAGCACAGTGTCAAACCATGTCATACACACGTGTAGTCAGGTTCCAAAATGTGTGTAGTACAATGCATACTGGCCACCAATAGAAACTATGGAGTGTTACTGTGTAATACAGAACATGTCACCCTGCTCATGTGTCCACTATGCACGTACATGCAGACAGTGCACCTCCACCATTTCCACAACTGTACACTACAAATACATGCTACACACATCCCACACATACTGTCCACTCTCTAACACATGCTGCCAATACTGCACATATCAGCCAAGTGGCACGTGGGTGGACAATATACAATTGGAACTAACACTGCTGTAAACAACACTACAATGACAATCATAGCTTTAATGCATCATGCCTGCTCAGCTACACCTTCAAGCATATCATTACACTCTACTGCTGGCAACATGCTAACACTGCTATACTGCTATAAAGACACCCTGTGCATCAGCACCATGGTAGCCTGTTCCTGCATCGATGTTACAGATGACAGGAGGTGGCACAGCTTTCATCATATGCAAGGGTGTGTTGTTGGTCTGCCAGAGGCCTACAGTGAGCCATCCAATCGACATGGTGTGTGTGTGTGTGTGTGTGTGTGTGTGTGTGTGTGTGTGTGTGTGTGTGTGACATGGACATGACATTGTGTCAGCTACACCTTCAAGCATATCATTACACTCTACTGCTGGCAACATGCTAACATTGCTATACTGCTATAAAGACACCCTGTGCATCAGCACCATGGTAGCCTGTTCCTGCATCGATGTTACAGATGACAGGAGGTGGCACAGCTTTCATCATATGCACAGGGTGTGTTGTTGGTCTGCCAGAGGCCTACAGTGAGCCATCCAATCGACATGTATGTGTGTGTGTGTGTGTGTGTGTGTGTGTGTGTGTGTGTGTGTGTGTGTGTGTGTGTGTGTGTGTGGCAAGAATAATGGTATGGGCCAATGTTGATGTAATGTGTGTGGGTATGCGTTAGCCTTAGGTGTCTGGATTATGTGTGTGTGTGCCTGCATGCACACAGTTCCACCATGTGGCTGCCACATACAGGTACTTGTGGGACAGCCACAGACTGTACGTGCGAGGCTTCACAGATCACAGTATCTGGCCATGGATATGGCACCTGTGCCTGGCAGGGGTGCTATTGACACTATCAGGTACCAAGCCAGACTGGGTACTATCCCCAGAGGCAGATGGATGTACACTGGACCCAGGTCCCTGCTGGGACTGTCCAGAGCTACGTGCATGTGGTCTTCTAGGACGTTCTATGGACAGCCCACACCCAACATTGCTGGGGCTGGTACTGGCACTATGTGAGTGGCTGTTGCTTGAGGGACGTCCGCAGCGACTGCCAGCTGCTGATGTTGCTGGCATACGTCCACATCGACGACTCAACTGTCACGCACTGTCCTGACACATGGACATGACATTGTGGAGGACATCTAGTGTCTCTCCCCAACGTCTATCAGTGACCTCAGTGTAATTTCGGATGGCACCAGCTAGGTCACAGATACTGTCTATTACAGCAGTGTTATGTGCCCTCTGTGCCCTCAGTCCCTGTCTGGTGTACCATTCCATACATGCCTGTGCCTCCATGACAGACTGGAACATGTGTGAGGTACTGAGACCTGTGGCACGTCTGCCAGTGGCATGATGGGAAGCAGTGCTCCGACGAGAACCCCTGGACATCTGCCTATGTGGTACCCTTCCAGACATCTGGGTATGGCTGCTGTGTTGGGATGCATGTGCCATGGATACCACACTGTCTTGGCCAGTGCCGGCTGTATGCTGTCCCTCTGCTAAGGGCGTTGGTGACGGATGTATTGGCAGTATGACTGTGTGCATGGATGGGGTGGACACTTGTGTAGTGTTGATTGGTGGCCCAACTATAGACCCTGGCAAACATGCCTGTGCCTCAACACACCTATCATCATTGTCACTATCATGCTCAGTGACATCAGTTTCCCTGCTGCATTGCACCAGCCCAGTATCAGCACCTGTGAGAGAGAGACAGGAAACACACTTTACGACCTGTACATGATGTCATCACACATGCACACATGAACACATGCACACATGCACACATGCACACAAATACACTCCTCACTAGTACAGACACACACCACACACACGCACACATGCACACACACACACACGCACACACACACACACACACACACACACACACACACACACACACACACACACACCACCAGCAATCCCGAACATACTCAATAGCGTGTGATGTTGGGGTACAGTATCACAAGCCAAACATTTATATCAAACATGACAGCATGCAGGACGTGTGTTGCTCAGCAGCATGTAGTGTGAGTGTAGACAGCCATTGCTAATAACAGTATACATGGCCTTGATGCATGTGTGTTTTGTTCAGTGAATGGCCTCACCCTGGAACGCAATGTGTACATGGACACAACATTGCTGCACAGGTATTAAAAGCCCTGCAATGTCCTGTGCACCATCAGTCACAGGTATACATACCATGGCTGGATGTGTATCAGTGTGTCACATAGATATCCATTTTTGATTAGAGCATCTGTGTCTTTAGCAGATGATTGTGGGCACAGGTGTAGCACATGCATGCTATGTATACACACAGGATGAGTGGTGCATGTACACCTGATGGAATACCATTGCTCAACATAGCCATTGTACAGTGGTTATGGTGAGTGTAGGACATATTGCGGACATGCCAGTGCCAGCCATGACATGGCATGCTACCACACAACTGCAACATGAAACATCACACGTACACAATGTGTGTCATGTGACCTATACACCCCATAGCATTACAAGACTTATGTGTGTTACTTACTACAAATGGGGATTGCTATGCATATTGCGTATAGGTGCATATGTCTGCACACACACAACAATAAGGTGCATAGCAATTCATGATATGTGTATTACTGTGGCCACTGTAACTGGATGGGGTGTAGTACCATGAGCCTTCATCATGCAGCATCATGTGGTCACTCAAGGCTACTCATGTGTGCCAGACCGGCACATAGCATGCTGTACCTGAACTGCAGTACCATGGCTACATTCACCATTTCATGTCCAGTTGTTACATGGGTTTGTGAGGTGCCCAATAGGGTTCATTGACTAACATGAATGTGTTATGTGTTGAAGAGTGTTGCACAGCCACATGTGAGGCATCTACCCCTCAGGTATATTACGTGTGTTGTGTGGATGAGGTTTGGGATACTGTAGTGTGACCTTACAGCGGGTGTCTAAATAACGTTAACGTGTAGTGTGTATGTCAAAGGTGTGTATGTTGTGTGCATGTGTATCGACTCTGCTTATCCAATGTCCACTAAAGTGTTGCCAATATTGTGTGGGATGCTCTTTATATTGTATGTATTTTAGGCAGCTACCCACATTATTAGGATGTGCATAGTCTCACAGCAAACATGCACAGCATGCGGTATGTGTAGGTGAGTTATGTGTACATAGCCTAGACCTCACCTATGATGTGCACATTTAATTAGCAATATTAAAGGTATAACACACTCACCAGCATGGCTCTGCTGCCTTGCTGTCACACCAGAGGGACCTACAAGGATATCAGACGCTTTCTCAGTGACAACAACTGTGGCATTGCTACTGTGTGTTTGCAATCTTACAATAGTACAACGGTGGACAGTCACAGGCCTACAGATTATGTTCATAATTATTAGTATTGCACAACACTAGGCACCACATCATCTAACTACACAGTACACATCTCACATAAGCATGCTCTACCAATAGAGGTAACAGTATTTTACAGCTATGCCATGTTACCTGCACGCTCCATGTCAACTTGCTGGGTGGCTCCGACCTCCATGATGATACATGTCAATTGTTATGGTTGTTGTTGGCCAGGAGACACCTGGCTCAGGAGCAGCTCCTCCACTCTGGTGAGGGGGGATGGATGGCTGCCCCCCCCACCTGTGGCAAGCTGTTGTCTGCGGATATCAGACGCATGCTGCCGGACATGTCTAATTAAATCACTGCAGTGATGGCGTCCCTGCTCATATGTCTGGTTATGCATGCCTATGTCATTTACCCTACGGACAAGGTCTTGCCACAGCACAGCCTGTTCATGCTGGTCCTGGCTGGTTCTGGAGAACAGCAGTGCATAGTGCTGCACCAGGCTTGCTGTGATCGCTTCCTCCTCGGCCGTGCTATATGCTGGGTTACGGTGGTGGGACATCACCCTGGAAGACTATTAAACAATATGTGTGAGTAAGTCATGTGGCACATGTAATATTCTAAAGTACAGATATAAATTAACTGCCATATATAGCAACCTATTGGCTGTTAGAAGACACACACTTTCAATACCACATATCAGTTCTCAACACACAGATACCGGACAGTGCCTGGCACACTCTATATAACAAACCATGTTTTGCACAGCAACTAATTTATAACAGTTTGTAAGACTACACAACAGTACATGGCACACTGTATGTGACACAATGCACCACCTAGCCACAGGAGGTATATATCATGCTAATGCATCATGAAATATGTAATCCATTGCAATGAATGTAAAGTCCACTGACAGTATTACCAGAATACCACACTAGTCATTGATGGCGGACCCCTGCCTAACATATGTGCACATTCGTTGATATAGGTGGCATACTGCTGTACTAGACTATCCATGTTGCTAGATACGCAGTTATATCCTGTAACACATATGACCGAGGACATGGTACAGGCATACCCACACACACAGCAGACATACATAACAGCCACAAAGATATGGCAACCCAGGAAACCTTTACCTGTGTACCTTACAGTACTGTGTGTCAGTAGTTATCAGACCTTATGCCTGAGGTATGTAATCTGTGAGGAATACAGGGAACACACATAACAGTGGTTCCAATAAATGTGCACGTACACCATACTGTGCTGTTTATGCATACAGCTTCAGGTAGTACTACAGTTAATACAGGAGTTGGATTCACCAGCAGTAACACACAATAAGCATACATGTACTGTTTTAGCCTACAATGGGACACCCCAGTCATCAGCAAGGGACTATGTCAGACCGTATGGTATACTGCTTTTTCTGCCTACCAATTGCATACACATCTTTTGCTGGGATCACAGCTAGGACACATAATACCATGACTGAAACAGTTTTCCATTAAGCTATCACACATATACCAAACTCTGACACATTCACCAACACATTCACCATCTCACTCAGTCAACCTCACATATCGATTATTGCAACAAGTACATGTGGGTGTGTAGCACTTCATAGGTAGGTAAGAGGCTATTGGCCCTAGGGCCTATAGAACTCTAGCCATACACTACCCTGGCCTCTGACACACAGGTATTTAAATTACACGTGGCACAGTCAAGCAGGGACACTGAGGTGATTGCCTGGGTGTATTCATTATCTCCCATACAATCTCCAGGATTATTTATGAAGACTGCTAATTAGGGGTTTTGTTTGCTATGGATACTTGGTTAGTTCCAGAGTATGGGATGTCTCTGAGATAGGAATCTATCCCTCCAGCATGTGCTGTTTATTGTGGTCAAATGGTTTGGGTCCCTAGAGCATGTAGCTGGTGCAGATTGTGATCTGTTTACGTGGAGCATGTCCAACAGATCTGGGTTTGACATAGCTTAGTATGTCAGGCAGAGGTCACCTCTGGGTAGGTGGTATACGACACAGTCTAGTTGTGGGTTTGTGGGACGGTCTGCATAGGGCATCTGTTTGATGCCGGTATCACTCTTTGTGAGGTATGTCTGTGTCCTTTCCACTTGCTGTAGATGTCTTGTGAGGTACATACCACATGGGGCATTGTACTCTATACTGGGTTTTATGTGTGTGGAGTAGAGGGGAACACAGACCTATTTTTCCATGGATGACACACCTTTTGTGATGACGTGTACCACATAGACGGATTACATGACTAGTGTGGCACTGTGACTATCAAAGGGGAGACTACTGTCCACCTGTGTCCCATGGTCTCTTATCACACCTTCGTTGTTAGGTAGACTACCACCTATGTGGTAGTTCATGCGTACTGCGTCTTTGCAAGGAGGGATGCCAATACAGTGTCAACATTGAGCTTGAGTCCATGGCTTTGTCATCAGGCATCTGTTGCAGTAATTATGACTCTCTCTCTCTATATCTATATATATATATATATATATATATATATATATATATATATATATATATATATATACACACACACACACATACATATGAACATCCATTGCTGTACATATAGATATGCATATAGGCACTTATAGAGTCCACCAGTCATGGTGGGTATATCAAGTATGGGAAGGTTATGACGTATACAGTTATGTTATAACATTGCACAGTGTTGTGCAGAATGCGTTGAAGGTGTTTTCAGCCCATGTAGCTTTAGCAGGCCTCACTGGCTGCAACACTGCAAACCTGATGAACCTACCCACAGCGTTTAACCACCACATGTCATATACCAGCACTGTATGCTGTCTGGTCTGCCACACACTACAACCTACATAGAAATATGCACATAACAACCTTCAACAACATATATATATCCACCTTTCACAAACAGTTGCTGTATGTCCCTTGCTCAATGCACATGTACAGATGCTAATATATCTGACATGGACAGTTCCCTCCGTATGTGTGTGCCATACACATACAAGGACCACATTGTTGTAAGTACATGTACCTCACGGCTGACCTGGTGGGTCTTGCTGCAACATGAACGGGTGTCACATGTGAGCACACAGTAATATTAGAGGGTGTATACATAGCTGCTAATACTGAATTAGCATACTAGCCTGGTACAGCTGTTGCCAATGCTAAGCTACACATTAATATGTCTATCATGCATTTGTTACTCTGTCACATCCATATTTGCATAACCATATGGGCTACTACCCCAAACAGATATTGTACACACTACTGTACAGAACACAGATAACATGGATCAGATGTTTGACATTTAATGCTGAACTACATATGTCACCGTCACATCCCACTGCTTACAGCAACACACTCATTTCCCCATGCCAGTGGCTATGCAGGGCATCTGTGCATCTATACGTACTGCTGCCGCATATGGATGATTCCAACTATATAGAGTACCCTTCATATATATCTACTACATTCCAGTAAATACATAGCTGTTACATACTTTTCCTTTGTATATGTTCGTATATGTTGCTATATATCCTGGTATACTTCTTTTAGCAATATACGTTTTGCCGTCAATATTTCTTTTACTGTTCAAGATGTTTTTTTTTTATAGATATATATTTCAGAATATATTGGTTTTCAATTTTTTTCAATATATTTTTTGTTCAGTTTCTTTTTCTATATATTTATCTTTCAATTTATTTTTCAATATATTTTATTTCAATGATATATTTCAATATATTTTCTTTTCAATATATTTTTTCAATATAATTTATTTTGTCAGTATACTGATTTTTCAATATTTTTTTTGTTATATTTCTTTACTTTACCTCATGTTTTCTTTTCTTTTTTTTTTTTTTCTCTCTCTCTCTTTCTCCCTCCATACCTGCAATGGAATGATTGCATGTGTGGACAGCAAGTACAGACTTCTTTTATAGGTATCTGCACATGTGCATGTGATGGCCTCTGTACCAATTGGTGGCCACCATTTGGCAATTGCATGCAGCCTGCTGTGTGGTACTTGCAGTACTCACTGTCATAGCAACCCAGTGCTATAAATTGCTAGGTCAGGTAGGCGTAGCCTTTTCAGAATCCCAGAGTGGGGACCATGCTTGTTTGCTGTGGACACCGTTGTATAACTCAGAAGGTTGGTATACTTCTTCTAACTGTTGCTAAGGGTGTAGCCAGTTATTTGTATATTGTACTCAGACCTGAATGTTGCCTCTTCCAGTACATAGTTGACAGTGTAGAATTGTACTCACCCCTAGAAATGCTAACACAAGATACATGGGAGTATGGTGTTTCTTTACAACATCCACTATTAGCTGCCATACATAAGTAGTCATTGAGATGTTTCCATTTGGCACATGAACAGTTGGGGAACAGCTATACTGTGGATATTAATGTACTCACTTCAGCACTGTTTGTGCTTTTTATTTTGTTGACATTATCACAGGATGCTCATGAAACTGGACAATTCCAGTACTGAGTATGCCTTGCTGTACCTTGAACACACTGGTATTTTCTACATTTGGGTGGATATTGTCCTGCTATGATACTGTGTGGGGTTTGTGAAGTGCTGCTGTAACAGTATTTACTGCTAGAATGTCTGGTTCTGTTATCACAGTCATGTAATGCAATTCCACAACAACTGCTGGTAAAGTTCCACAGAACAGGTTTTGTGTTATGGCATTCCTATCTTTCCTTTACATTCACACATTCTGATGCATGATTTTTATATATATTTCAGCAACATCCTGCTGTAAATCTACTGTGGCCTAGTGGTACTTCATGCAGTCTAGTGTGTCCAAGGTTCAGGGTTAGAGACTGACAGTGGTGTTTTATTTTGCTGCTGAGCAGAACAAGGCCCCTCATATGCAGGGTGACTAAGGCACTGTTAAGCAGTTGTAAGCGGGTTTGCGTGGGTTTGTGTGACACTTAGCAATACTTAGCTAAGTGCACACATGCACACACTCACTCAAACCTGCTTACTGCTGCTAAAAAGTGTTTACTCCCGATAACCCCTGCGCTCATTTCTTTGAAAGAAAAGAAAATGGGGAGATAGGAAAGTGGTGAAAAAGGGGCACGAAGAAGGAAAGACAGTAGGGAAAACAGCTTGGGATGTGCAGGATGGGTGTAGGGAAGGTCCATAGCTGCCCATTTCTTTAAAAGCAACAGCTGTGCATATACAAGTAATTTGGAGGGAATTTTGAAACCTTCCACCCCTGAGAGAGGGGTGAGAACAACAAAGTGTGTTGTACTGCCAATTGAATTTCAGTTTCTGTGTCCAGCAGACATCTGTGCAAAATGGGCAGCTATGTATGGGGCGTAATTTTTTTTTGCAGGAACAGATTGCCCTTTTTTTTTTCAGGTGAGAGTGGAATGTGGGGTAAGGGAAGTAGGTATGTTTTGGGAGGTAGGTTGGGGAGCTAAACAGACAAGACAAACAAGATGCATACAGGGGCAGAATACTACACATGGGGTGGGTGAACACAATTGATGGGGAAGGATGTTTGGAAATTGCAAGCCCATGAGCCCACAGATGGTAACAGTGGAACTGAGATCCCCACCCATGGGCAGTCAACACTGCACCTTCACAGCCTGGCGGGTGGCTGTGATGGGGGCTGTGTAGATGGGGCAGGCTCACCCATGAGTCACGCCACTCTTGCCTCGAACTGGCATAGGGGATCAGCGACTGAATGCTGGATCTATCTACGCACCACAGCCCGGACCATTCGGAGTGTGACAGGTGTCTCTCCTCCAGCCATGCTTGCACAGGGGGGATGAGCCCCATCCCCTGCAGCGCTTCCACCTGAAGGTGGCACAGGGCCAACGGAGGAGGAGGTCCCGGGCTGGGCACCGGACTGGCTGGTGCCAGGTGCCAACGCCAGCTAAGGTGGGACAGGTGGGTCCGCTGGGACCGACCTTCCCATATGTTCTGTGTTTAGGTGAATTTAATGACAATATAGCCAACAGCATCCAAAATTAGTTGTAACAGCATGCAGTAATATTCCCATTAACCCAACACACCAGAGTTCCAACAGTTGAACAGCAAGCATAACACATGCATATATTGAACAACAGTGGACATTCCAACAGCATGTAGGAATGAGTGGTGGCAACAGGCCACCAAGATTGTGGTGTTTGAACAGGGCACATGCATCAAAGTTATGCAGATATTTATGAAACAATAGGACATATGTCCCAACAAATGTTATGAGATTACACATACCCATTGAGGTGTGGAATTGATTGTTTATGCACATACAGTAGGGTGTAAAAAGATACCTCCATTAACAACTTATATGAACTTATAGTTTACACTACATTCCTATTGACTGCAGGTATATATCCGCTACATGTATTATTACACTAGGCAATGTCCAGTATGTTGTGGGATGTGTTTTGCTAGTTCATTTTGTACCTGACCTGTATCTAATATACAAACTGTCCAGTATGCAGATGTTACTGCTACGTATTTATATATTTTATTTATATTCATATGTCTACATATCTGGATGTGTTCAGGTGACATTATCAGTTATATTTTAACAACCCCCTACATTTCTAGCAGCACACTGACATTTCCGGTGCACACGATTACAAGCTACTCATGTGCCAGATTTACCTATATATGCCAGCCTTGAAACTACAGTTGGGGACTGTATATATGCTTAAGAGATACTGGCACTCCCTTCGTACTTCTATGGGCCTACCCAAGTGTGGGTTGACAGCACTTAATACAACACTACTAGTTCTATACTGCAAGAGTACATCTACATTTCAAAGAATGTGACACGGACACACTACAGCTGTTATACCTTTATTAATTACATTACACACTTTTTTAGTGGCTCTCTCATTTATTTGTTATTACGGTGCATGCAGACATCTTATTCAGGATGTATTATACCTTCATTTAAGGTTTACAACACTGTTTCTGGCTCTCTCACTTATTCGATATAACAATACATGCAGAGAAATAATTCAGGACTTATTATACCTTTATTAATGGGTTACAGCACTCTTTTTCAGGCTCTCTCGCTTATTTTACATAACAGTTCATGCAGAGAGGTTATTCAAGCCTTATTATACCTTTATTATTGGGCTGAGACACTTTTAGCCAGGCTCTCTCACTTATTTTATAAAACAGTACATGCAGAACAATTACTAACCTGCCTGGTGGTGCAGCCTTAGCAGCCTATCTGCATAGGCTTGCTGATTCGCAGCACATACACCTGCAGCTGTGAAGTAAATGAAGTGATATTGAGACATATACCTATCCATACTATCGACTACACTAGCAATTTTTACATACTTCAGTCCATGGCTACCTACTCAGTAGTGGGGCATTTTGCATCCCACAGGCCTCTTGTATCCATTGGTTCAGTAGGTCCTGCTTACGTCTCTTCAGGTCTGCATGGTGATATCTGACCTGCCCACCAGTATGAGGGATGCCTTTGGCACTGGTAAGTTCATGTGCAAGATGGTTCCAGGCCTTCGCTTTGTATTCCATGCCCTGGAACTGGCCCTGCAGGAGTCTAGCATCATGATGATGGACGAGGAGCCAAACCATCAGTTTTGACTCCTCAATGCCCCACCGTTGTGCTCGGAAGCAAGAGCCCTCTCCAACACCAGCCATTGCTGCCTGCAGATGGGAGCTGCAACCAGTTATGGCGAGTATTCCTGCCTATTGAGCTTATATATGCCTCATTTCCCACACTTATTTGTGATTGGCCGGATTTGAAAATTCTCAACTGAGTGCACACCTGCTTAGCACTGGATACACTTTGATTCATATGTATATGTGTGTTGAGAGTCCATGAACATCAAATGCTGTCATGGCTTAGTGGATTAGTACTGTGATTATGGTGCACACTATCCCGGGTTCGAGACCTGTCATTGCTTTTTTATTTTGCTACTGGCCTGAACAGTAGGGGGTGTGGCTGTGTTTAGCTGACTTTGCTCAACTTTGCCCAATGTTGCTCGACGTTGCTCTAAGTTGCACTAGTTAGCACGGTGCGCACCTTCGCGCAAACATGTTTGGTTTTTGCTAGTTGGTGCGATGCGCAGCTCCGCGCAAAGCTATTGCGCTAGTTAAAGCAGTGCTTAGCTATGGGCAATTATATTGCGCTAGTTAAAGCAGTGCTAATCTATGGGCAATTATTCTTAACTGTGCTTAATACTGGTAAACTTTGCTTAGCAGTGCTTCACATTGCTTAAGATAGGTTACTTATGCATTCATTATTATGCATGACTGTTTCACTTTCTTATATATATTTAAAATATCGTTCAATACTACATAGGCCATTTTGATGCATTTTAATATAATTTAAAAGGTAAATGTCAGGATTTATATTTATGCACGGATTTCCTACTGAAAAAGGAGAGGGGAGTGGTGGGACTCGAACCGGGAATGCCTCTTCTTTGTGCGAAGGCTCTACCACTACACTATTTCTATTGGGCTTAGTTTGCATATAAGTGGTTTATTATCCTCTTCGATGTCTAAACTGCTGACTGTAGCTAAGCAATGGGCACACCCACGCACACACGTGCAAATACGGGCAGCTATATGGTGAATAATAAAAAAAATTGTTTTACATTTTATTTAATTTATACAGGGCTTTTTAACGTGGGGGAGTGTAGTGTTGATGGTATACACATTTGAGCGGACTCGCTCATATCTGCTGACTTTTGCAGAGTTAGGCACTTGCAGGGGCATGGATATTTGGACTGTTCGGCAGTCTGTCATGCCCCCTGCACTCCTACATGCTCCGTGTTAGCCTGGAAGTTGAGTCAGTGCACCCTCATGCATATGCATGATGCGCTGACATCTAACTCTTAGATGGCAGTCTCAGAGTAGGACTTTGTTTCTCCTACACGGAGGATTACTGAATCCCCCACATACTTTATTGTAGTCATTGCTTGTGACTTTTGAAGTAATTATCACATTTGCTTTGGTAATGTCATCCTGACACCATCTATAAAAAGTAAATAAGCTGAATTTGTACCCTGTGCTAGCTGTACTGTTATAATGATCTTACCACTCTTACACCTGCTGACACATGGAGGACTGGTGTATATTTTACACTGAGTACTGTACATATTGCCGATGGCCACACATTGTCACTTTGTGCAAGAAGGAAAGTGAACTGCTAGAAATATTAATATTTTTTCAGTTAAGCAGAGAACCGCATCTGCTCATAACTTAACTCCATGTATATGGGGAAGGCAATAGAAACAGTTCTTCATGTTATAAAAGTTATGGCAAAACATTTCTAATGTAAACTAAAGTATGCTCAGCATTATATTTGTCAGATACTTCTCACATAACATGCATTCCTAACAAATTCTCAAGTTCAAGTTGCAATCATGAAATGGGAATCTCGTATGCACTAACACTTTGCCATTGTTCATGCAAATAAATTTCTCTGAGATGTGCTATGTTAACAGGTATCTGATGTGTATTACTATGGCCATTTCCCAGTTGTCATACATTTTATCAAAAGGCATTCTTAAACACAACAGAAGAGAAGGGACGTGTTATTCACTGAAGTCATACATAGACTCGTGTGCCCTGAAGCAATGCACTTGCAAATGATATCTCAGTAATAGGTCTAACTGTATTGTTACATTTGTTATGGGTTTATACTGACACTAGCCTTTGGTCATCACTGATCAAAACACATAGATATTGTCTAAATAATATAGTTCCGTGGACAGGAATTCATCAGAATATGAACACATACATTAATGCTTGCATTCCTGCAATTTCCAAAGTGTGTGTGTGTGTGTGTGTGTGTGTGTGTGTGTGTGTGTGTGTGTGTGTGTGTGTGTGTGTGTGTGTGTGTGTGTGTTTGTGTGTGTGTGTTATGTAAACAACAATTTGAGAAACAGGTACATGTATGTCTTATTTCAGCAACATGCATTCATGACAGCTTATTTCAGCTATGCTATCAAGATGACTTTTACTGAGTTTTTGCACATTCCCAACACAAAATCAAATCTGAAGTCCAGAGTTTGCACCAAGTCCCATAACAGCATGTGTTACCTGCAACATTTTGATGATGTCATCCTCTATAAAGACCACTATAACAATGAAAATATCAGTGATGGCATGAATGTTGATCACTGTGTTTTGAGTCTGGACTAATTAGTGGGGCAGGGGTTCAAACTTCACAACAGTCAACTTGTGTGTATGTCTGTATGAGTAAATGCATGTGTGCATAGTAAAAAGGGCATGACTCTATGTCCTAATGTCATCACTCAAGTGTCATTGAGAAAAAAATTTACAGTGGTACATGACTACATGGCAATGACTATGACTGTCTTGATATTTTTCATGGACATAAAGCGCAAGACTCCGATAAAATAGTATTTTCCTTATTTCTAGACCTATCAAAGGCTTTTGATACAGTCTCTCACCTGTTACATCTAAATCAACTCTCAAAAATTGGTGTCAACCCTCCCTCTGTTACCTGGTTCTCAAGTTACCTTTCAGACAGACAACAGGCATTCAAACAGAAAAACTCCCTCTCTTCATATGGTAACAACCCTAATGGTGCCCCTCAGGGCTCTATATTAGGACCCCTCCTCTTCAGCATCTCTATTAATAGTCTCCAGTTCTCATTCAGTCACTGGTGTCTGATACAATGCACTGATAATTCTACTATTATTTGCTATTCTCATATCTGCTGTAACCTCATATGAGCCTGCTGCTTTCCCTGACTTCATTTTCCTTAGTGATGTTCTTACTTCTAGTGTGGGTTCCTCTTCTTCTCTCATCGTAGACTGTTTCTGGGGTAGTACAGCCTCTGTGGGGTTTTCTTCATTCAGAAGCTGCTGGAAATATTCTTTCCATCTCCCTTTGATGTCCTGTAGACTAGAGAACAGGTTGTTGCTGGTATCTCTTATGAATGGTGTCTGACTATCTTTCTGTCTTTGCCTTGCAACCTGATATAGTTTCTTTCTTCCACTTACTGAGTGTCTTTCCAAAAGTTGGTAGATTCCCTCCAATGCCCTATTTTTTGCTATTGAAACTTCTTTCTTAGATTTTATGTTAGCCAACCAGTAGCCTGGTCAGTCTTTTCTATCTCCCACTTCTTCCTGCACTCCTTCTTTCTTTTGATGACTTCCTGGACTTCTGCATTCCACCACCAGCTTTCCTTATGTATGTTATTTCAATACCTGGCTCAGCCACATATCTTTTCTGTAGTTCTAACACACTGTGTTTTTAGGTGCTGCAATTCTTGTTCAACTCCACCTATTTCCTCCTCTTCTTGGGGTGCTAGAGCCCTGAATAATTCCTTGATCTGTTGTACTTTCTCTCCAGTCAACTTCCAGATCTTCAGCCTGGTCTCTGTTGCCCTTAGAGCCTTCTCTGACCACTGCTTGCAGCTGATTGTGGAAACTAGTGGTTTATGCTGTGTGCAGGTCAACTGTTTCACTGGGGATGACTTTTCAGGCATAGATTCTACCACAGTGCCTTTTCCTTACTAGGAAGAAGTCTACCTGAGCTGCATGTTGGCTACTCTTGTCTGTGATCTTGTGACTGTCTCTCTTTGGCTACTATTAAGCCATTCGCCAGACAGAAGTCTAGAATGGCTTCTCCTACTTTATTACTGTTGCCCCACACATGTGGACCCAGGCAGTCCTCATATCCTGTTCTGTCTGTCTTGATGTGTCAATCTAAGTCACCCATTATCAACACCAATTCATGTTGTTCTGCTTTATCTAGTATGTCCTGCAATTTTTGCCTGAATGCACTCTTTTCCTCACTATCACAACCCTGCTGTAGGGCAAAGGCTGAGATTATGAAGATGGCCCTAAATTGAGTCTGATTGCTATGAATCTATCATTAATTCTGATGATATCCCTCACTGCCTTCTGAAGCTTCTCTCTCTCACCACAATTCCTACACCATTTTTAGCCTGTCCCCCTCCTGAGTAGTAGAGTCAGGATCCCAAGACAATCTTGCCTCTTGGATACATAGAATGTCCAGCCTCCTCTGTATCATCATGTCTTCCACTTCATCATGTTCCACATCATGTCAGTGAACCTACATTAAGTGTAGCAATTCTCAGTTCATGTTTGGCAGGTTGGTTGGTTTTACATCCAGTTTCAGTCAACAGAGCTATCCCAGGTAACCCAGGCTGGGCAACTAGACACTGGCCAGCCTGTAGCTTACTGACCCAGGGCTTTATGGCAGGCACACACTCGCCAATAGAAAACACATATCCCTCCCCCATTAGCATGGGTCCCTGGCATAGGTTGGAGTAGGCCAGGTCCTCGACCCACTTATCACCGGTAACTACCCATGCCCATTTTGGCAACATAAGTCAACATGCCAGAATTACCTAGAGCCATATTTTACACCATCGAGTGGCTAACACTGCCAAGGTGCTCAGTCTGTGATCCATTTTTACCTATCTTGAGGATACTGTGCACCACAGTAGATGCCCAAAGAGGTTGGTCTGGACAAGCCTTCCCCCTGTAGGGCATCATGTACAGTCTGTGTTGCTGCCCACAACTCCATTCATTGGTGAGTTTTAGATGGAAACACTCAGCATGTTTTTTGGACATGGGAGGAACCCCATGGAGACAAAGAGAGAATATGCAAGTTCACAACAGGCATTGGTCAGAGGTCAGGATTGAACCTTGTCCCTTGTGCATGGGAGGCAAAGACCTTAACCATTACGCCAACTGGTCTCTCAGATGAGGTTACAGCAGATATAATAAAGATGCTGGGTGAGATAGGGGAGAGATGGCTCCTGTGGGTACACATAGCAGTGTGGAGAGAAAGGCTTATTCCAGATGACTGGAGAATAAGCATACTCATGCCAGTGTACAAGAACAAAGGGGACATCCACAACTGCAGGCAGTACAGAGGTACCAAACTCCTATCACATTGCATGAAAGTTCTGGAGAGGGTGATTGATAAACTAATATGCAGAGTAGTAGAATGTAAGATGGGAGAGGAGCAGATCGGTTTCAGATCAGGCTGCAGCACAATTGATCTGATCTTTGCAGTGAGACAGATACTTGAGAAGAAGCTAGAGATAAGGAGAGAGTCCATCTGGGCATTCTTAGTCTTGGAGAAAGCATATGACAAGGTCACAATAAAGCTGGTCTTGGCAGTACTGTGGTGGTTTGAAGTCTCAGAAACATTGGCAGAATTAGTGCAGGCTATATACAAGGACCCAATGACTCAAGTACGAGCAGTGTTCAGCCTCACAGAGGGGCTCCCAGTGGGAGAGGGTTACACTAGAGTTCAGCTTTGAGCCCACTGCTGTTCATACTGGTGATGGACTACATTAGCAAACAGATTGGAGGGGACAGATCAACAAAGTTGCTGTATGCAGATGATGTGGCATTACAGGCAGACTCTGAACAAGAACTTCAGCAAGGGATAGGAGAATGCAATGCAAAACTGAAGGCACATGGGATGAAACTAACACATATAAGACAGTGGTAATGGCAGCACATTGGGGAAATCAGAAGATGTTGAGAATAGAGTTAGAAAGGAAGATAGTAGAACAGGAAAACAGCTTCAAGTATCTGGGAGGGGTGGATGAGGAGAAGGGAAGTCTGAATGAAGAGGTCAAAGCTAGAGTCAGAGGGGCTGCAGCTGACTGGCATAGAGTGTCAGGTGCAGTCTATGCCAGAAAAATGCCAAAGAAGCTGAAAAGTAAGGTGTACAAGACAGTGGTGTGACCAGTGATACTGCATGATATAGAAACTTGGGCAGTAAAGGCAGAACAGTTAAAGAAGCTAGAGGTGATGGAAATGAAGTGCCTGAGAAGGGTGGTAGGATGCACACTTTGGGACAGATGAAGAAATGAGGACATAAGTGAAGAAGCCAAAGTAGCTCCAATTGCAGAAAAGATCAAAGAAAACAGATTACAGTGGTTTGGGTACATGTGTAGAAAAGCAGAAGACTATCTAGTGAGGAAGATTTGGGACAGACAGGAAGAAGGTAAGAGGAAGCGAGGATGTCCATCAATGAGGTGGATGGATTGTGTGAAAGAAGATCTGCGACAGTCAGGTATGAGTGTTGAAGACGGCAGGAGTGTGGCACTGAATCAAGAGAGTTGCCGAGAGTTAACACGATACCCCAACCCCATGTAGAAGGAATGGGAAAAAGGTGGCTGATGATGATGATGATTTGCTCTTCTAACTCCATATCTAATCTGCAAGATATCACTTAAATGGCCTTTGCCTCCATAGAGACCTGATCACTTGTCACTTAATCCAAATAAAGGCAAGCTACTTCTATTTACCACCAAGAAAAAAAACCTTACATAAAATGCCCAGTTTACCATTGTCTCTCAGAGTAAAACAATAATATAAGTTGTTAATTATACTAAACTAATGGGAGTAATAAGAGATGAAGAGCTAAAATTTGGCATTCGCATGCAAAATAATGTTAACAAAACACACCAAAAACTAGGTATTCTTTATAGGCACAAACACTTTCTCAGCCTCTCCATTAAACAAGCCCTCGCTACCACCTATTTATTTCCCTGTCTTGTTTATGGTGCCCCATTACTTACTAACCTACAATCCTCCCTAAAAGCAAGCTTGAAATGTGTTACAACAAAATTGCCAAGTTTGCTATAAATGCTAAATATTCTACCCATCACTGTGCAGCGTTACACTCCATTAAGTGGTTTGAACTCTCACACTATGTCTCCTACCTCCAACTAACAACTGTGCATAAATTAATTTACATACCTTTAGTTTGTCAAGCCCTCACCTCATTATTTAGCAACTATCAACCCAATGGGTGGCTCAGATCTGAAAATCAACGCCTTTTACAGGTGCATAAACCTCACCTACCTGCTGGCCAGCTTCTTTATACTTGTTCTGTATCCAAAGCCTGGAATGTTCTACCATTAGCAATCAGATGGAACCAAAACCTTGCATTATTCAAACATTGGGCCGGATTCACGAAGGCTTGCACGGAGTCTTAGAGTAGAGTAAGACTCCATGCAGCCATCATGTCCGACGAGCGATCCAGGAACAGCCTGTAGGGGTGTGTCAGAGAGCTCCTAAAACGGCTCTTACACGGACAGGGCTGGGATATGCAAATTACCTCAATTGCAGGTGAAAAGGCATGCAAATGAGGTAGATTTGAGATTCAGGAAACCCAAACCTGTCCAAGTAAGAGCAGTATTATTTGCAGAAATGTACTCAGTTGACAACTGAGTACCATTCTGCAAATAGCAAAACGGAGCCATGACAGCTCCAAATAAAGGTTGCATCCAGTGCAGGAAGCATGCCAATGGCCAAATATACGGCCATTGGAAATGTTTCCTGATGCAATATGAAAATAAAAATAATTTTTTTTCGCCGATCTCTGATGTTTAAGCATAGCGCAGCGCAGCACAAACGGGCTGCCCTCTAAAACCCAGAATACTAAAAATTAAAACCCACAAATGTGGATTTTATTGAAATTGTTAATGTACAATGCAAGGGAATGGCAGGCTGATGACAACATGGCCACTGAGTAGAGGTTTCTAAGAGGGGAAGCTCAGTCTAAGGGATGTAACCAAGCATTAATAGGGAATCTTATGTAAATGAGTGTTAGGATAGTGAATCGCAAGTTTACATAGAAAATGAGCACAGTCAGTGGAGTGTAGGAGTAGGATATGGGGAGCAACAGAGTAGAAGATAGGTGACATCACGAGGGAGGTATGTATGAAAGAAGTAAAGCTCATTGGAGCAGAGTGGCATGTGTCAGCTGTCATTTATACATCATGGAAAGAGGTGTGTCAACAGGTAGGCTAGGGAAAGCCAAGAAATGGAAGGTGTATGCCGTGGATAACACCAAAGTTTCTTGCTGAATGGGTATGCATGCGTGTGCACGTGTGTAAACCTGAGTTTAAGCTGGAGTAAGCATGTATAAGGCTGTTTAAAGAGTTGTAAGTGCATTTGCGCTGGTGTGTGCACGTTTTAACCCGAATAAGCAAGTTTTAGTCCATGTAAGCATGTGTGCGCGCGTGTTATCTGCTGTGCGCGTGTTTGCACTTGTGTGTGCGGCGCTCCCCCCCCCCCCGAGGAAACAGAAAGGAAAAAGGAAGCACAACAAATAGTAGGAAGCTACCAGGGAGTACTAGCAGAGCTAGCAGGTGAAAACAACAATCAGAATCAGGCAATTACACAGGCAGTACACTAGCCCAGCCTAGCACTTAAAACTCTGCAAACAACAGTCCAGTATGTCTCTCACAACAGATACTGCAGTAAGCTAATAGAACTGAGACAAAGAAATGTTAGGGGCTGCCATTGCTGTTATAAGGCGACATATGCAACATGCTGAGGGTGGTGACAATGGAAATGCTACTGGACAACCCACAGTGAGGAGACAGAGAAGCATGTACAGGCCCATGGTAACCTACCAGGGGCTACATGAGCTGGAGATAGTGGAGCGCTATAGAGTGAACAGAGACCTCCTGCAGCAAATTGTTGAGCTGTGCAGGCCACGCCTCACACACAGAACCAAAAGAGGGGAACCCATCCCATTGGAAACCAAGGTATGTGTTGGCCTAAGAATATTAGCAACAGGTACCTTCCAGAGACCAACTGGTGATATGATGGGGATATCACAGGCATCAGCATCCAGGGTACTACACCAGTTCCTGGATGCCATGTCAGCACATGTCGGTGATAATGTATATTTCCCCAATTCCCATGAGTTGTTGGCCAGCAATATGCATCTCTTCCAGCAAATAGCAGAATACCCTGAGGTAGTGGGTGCAATAGACTGCACGCACATATGCATCAAAGCACCAGCCGGTGAGTGGGGTAGGGTCTACTTCAACCGCAAGGGCTTCCCCTCCATCAACTGCCTGGTCATGTGTGATGCCCAGGGCATAATAGTGAATGTGTCTGCAGGCTGCCCTGGAAGCTACCATGATTCCCATATCTGGCATATGACGCAGCTGTACCAGACATTTGCCAATGGGGACATCCCACATGGTCACCTAGTGGGGGATGCTGGCTATGCGCTTGAGCCGTGGCTGATGACACCCATCAGAAACGCACACACACCTGAACAGGAATGCCATAATGAGGCACAAGCATGTAATGTAATAGAGCATGTGTTTGGGCTGCTCAAGTCATGGTTCTGGTGCCTGGACACATCTGGTGGAGCCTTGCAGTACTCACCAACTACATGTACCCAAATTGTCATGGTATGTGCTATGCTACATAATATGATCCTGTGAAAACAGCTGCAGCAGGACCAACATAGGCCTGGGCCAAACAGCCCCCCACCATTGCCAAGGCCATCACAGGCAGAGCGTGACTCAGAGGAGGAACAACCTGAGCCTGCCCCAGTAGGCAGAAGGAGGTATACCCAGTATGCTTTGGCCTTGGCAAAGAGGCAACGCATAGCACATACACTGGCTCAGTAGGAACTCTGGAAATTATACCTCTCTTTGACTCGCACATATAGTAAAAGGATGCCTAAGTTGACACTACCTGCTTTCAAACATGTACAGGGTGTGTAGTATGTGCATCCGACATAGGACGCCCTGCAGCACCACCTAAGGCATGATTGCCATGTGTTAAGCAATATAAAGCAGTGCTAAACAGCATTTACCACCATGTAGTATATGCAAACAAAATTGCACACACCAACTAGCACAACTGTGGTCAATGTTCAGTAATATTGGGCAATGTCCAGGAATGTTGGTGAATACTGAGCAATGTCAGACAAGCCTGGTCTAAGTAGGGCATAGCTGAACAAAAGCCAACATGCTCATATTTGCTTAATGGGCCCTTAAGCAGTCTGGTCTGCTCAGTATGAAAATATAAAGCAGTGATGGGCCTTGAACCCAGGATACTGTGCACTATAGCCAAAATACTGAACCACTAAACCATGACAGTACTGCAGTGGTCAGCCTGTATGAAGGAATGTTGATAAGTCTATGCAAAGTATTTCATGGAAACCCTGCAGGCACAGCATAATCCTTGTTAAGTTATGACACAAAGGTGAGTCCTGCAGTGAGAACAGAACCTGACTTCCAACACACACAGTATAAATGTTAATATCGGTAATGTTCGCACACATCAACCAATGTAGTGGACCTCAGATAGCAACATACTGAAAGCTCACACTGGGCATGCTCACACACTTGAATAAATGAGACAAATGTCAGGCAGCAAAACACAGAATGGCAGAACTGGGCATACTCACACACTTGGGCCATGTCTGAGTACAGCAGTGGGCCATGCATATCTGGCAGTTGCATGTGTTAACCCAGGAACCTGTCACTATACAGCAATCCACCCTGTGCACACAGTCATATGACAACAGACACATCTATAATATAGTGGAACCCTGTCATAATCAAATATGTTCTGCAGATACCAAAGTTGTTCATAGAAACTGGTAAAGCAAACATGATAAAGACCTGCAAATAGTATCAGCAATAAACATTGTGAATCTTGAACATTAGCATAGGTTCAGAGGTCGATACTAGGCTATCTGCCTTAGGGCATGTACAAGCCTAGCCAGAGTGTGTTTGGCATTCGCAACCCTGTCAGATTACTACACTGTGTGTGTGAATAGTAGGTCACACAAGATAGCCCATGTACGTTTAGGCTAGTGTGCCTCTATCTAACAGGGACACAGGAGATATCCCAGGGGTAAACATACGATCACCCATACAGTCATCAAGATGTCTCCAATAGGTGGTCAGTGGGTGGCTCTGCCTATGTGAAACTGTGATTACATTCTGGAGTGAGTGGAGCCTCTGGGATAAGAATCTGTCCCTCCACAATGTCCTATTAATATCTGTGCTGAGGTATACGTCCCTGGAGTGTGTAGCTCCAAGGGAGTCGGATAGCCTGAGTTGGAGCATGTCCAGTAATTCTGGGTTGGGTATATCTGTAAACAACAGGCACACATCATATCCGAGTAGGTGGTAAGCGACTGAGTAGAGCTGGAGTTACTGCATCTGAAATGTGAAGGGCATCTGTGTGAGTCCCTAGATCTGCTTGGCCAGTACAGTTGCTGCAGGTGTTGGGTAAGGTACACCCCAAATGTGGCATTGTAACCAAGCATGGATGTGATGAGTATAGGGGCACAATGACCTCACTCGATCTAGATGTGAAACCATATGGGATAAGGTGGCCCACATAGAAGGTGTATCCAACCACTTTGGCAATGTGAATGTCAAAGGCGACAGTATGAAAAGGTCATGTCCACAAACCCCTAACAACTCCTACCGTATGTAATGGAGTACCACATATGTGGTAATGTGTGGGCATGTTGTTATTCCCAAAGGGGATGACTATACAACTAATGGCATTTAGCTGTAGTCCATGGCTCAGGCACCAGTCATCCATCTCTGTGAGAACCTGTTTGAGTATGCATGTGGCAGCTGGAGAGTTGATCATGGCACCCAGTTTGCAGTCAAGTGCAAACATGTTCAGCCATATTCCCCCTGTGGTAGCCTGTACGTCAGACAAATATATACTGAACAAGAGAGGTCCCAGGACTGAGCCGTGTGGGATGCTGTCAGAAAAATATGTATTAATGTGTGTATTAGTAATATGCTTAGTGCATTTAGAGCTTGAGGGTTAACACATTTATTCTATTTCATACTGCACAAATCTGTACAAACTGCAGTTGCTTTTTGACCTTGTATTGTTAGCTAAAATCTTGCTTGTGCCTTGGAAATTTACTGAGAAGCAGGTGATTTCTGCTTGTGTTAGGAAAATAATGAATAGAACAATACTACTTGTATGAAACTTAGACAAGAAGTTCCGTTCTGTGCTGTGAGAAAATACACAGCTGTAGAAGTTACAGATAATTAGGACAAAGCCTGTTTGAAAATATGAACTGCAGTCAGCATTTGCTTGTATCTGAATTAGAAGAGTACCTTGAAAAGTAACACTGTACAATAGAGGCTTGTAAATGGATTAATGGTCACCAAGGCCAGGTTGTTTTTCTCAAAAGTTTCTCACTAATCTAGTCATGTCAGCAGAAAATCTGAGAAACATCTGCTGTAGAACAATACTAAAAGTTGTGTTTGATTACGTCAGCTTAGAAGGCCATGTCTTGTAAAACAGTATAAGAAAGAACATGCTTCCTGTTAATAGTTAGACAAATCCTTGTATTTGCATGTTTTTGTCTCCTTGTGGCAAGTAAATTAAAAGTGCCTTAACTGAACCTTACATGTACTGGTCTTTGAAGTTTTTTCCTTTGACAGATTGGTCCTTCGGACCGGAAACCCTCACTTCACCTCGGATCAGACAGGCCAGGTGGTTTGAAACCGTACGGAGAAGAAACCACATTGGTTCTTCTTGAAAAGCCCTCCAACTGAATTGTCGTACAAAAGAGGCCAGCCACTTTCTGATCTGTGACTGAAGGACGGGTTTACTCGAACCAGGAGATCAATAACAAAGGCTCAGGTAAGGTGAATCCAACATCTTTTTTTCTGTTTTAGATCAGGGACTAGATTTGTATTTGTTCTGTTAGAGACTTTGTTTATAAGTCAGGGACAGAAAGATTACTGTCTTGTCATAGATCAGGGAAACAGAGCAAGTAGGCAGTCATTCTGAAGAGACTATAAAAAACATCCGTGGTACCATGCTAAAAATAAGGTGTTACGTAACGATTAAAAGGGTAGAACAAAATGGGTAATAATTGTACAAAAAGGCCCCAAAATCCGCCGTTAACAGAAGACACAAAATACATGCAGTCACAGCGTGCTGGTAATATTAAATACTACTCAAAATGGGTTAATAAGTATGAATTTGATGGAAAATTAGAAAAATCCTCACTTGTCAAACTTGTCAGACAGCTTAAAACCGATTCTAGAGGTTGGGTAAAAAAGCGACGTCAATTAGGAATTCCTCAGGCACACAGGTGGATTGAGGAAGTAAACCGAAGGGAACCGAAGAATAATAAGTCAAAAGCAATGTTTTTAGATAAGGAGGACAATAATTTAGTAATAGCATCAGCCCCTCTGCCTCCCTTACCAGAGTATGAGGCAAGTGAACAGGTTAGTCCACCCCTGCGATATCCTGCTGTCTCTGAGAGTAGAGACGCTACAAAAGTGAAACTGTTTATTAGAGATCCCGTCGAGACCAGGTCTTGAACATGGGCAGGAAACTCAAAAGGAGACATTGAGTTATATCAAATGGGTAGAAATTCACAATTTATGAGTGAAGAAAAAACATGCCCACTTATAGAAGTACCTAATCCTCAGGCAGGGGAAGAAGGTCAGGTCCCAACTATTCTAGTGTATAGACCCTGGACTCCGGAAGACATCCAGAAAGCCACTGAGGGAATTCCCCATCCAAAAGTTAATTTTAGAAAGTTCTTAGAAGATTTGCAAGGAATGAGGCTAAGTTATAATTTAAACGGAGAAGAGATAGAAAAAGTAGTCAGACAAATTGTGGGACCAGATTGGCACATGATTAGTGGCGACTGGAATCCCCGTGATGCTATGCTCAGACCCCTCCCACATAGTAGCACAGAATTAGACAACAGAGTAAAAAGTCTTACAGACCGAATCTCTGAAAAATGGAAGCCTAGGGCAGACTAGACTTGCATTAATCAATGCATCCAACAGGAAGGTGAAACTATTGACAGATATTGTGCCAGTTTATTAGAATGTTTTAATAACCATTGTGGAATGCAGGTTCCTGAAGATCAGACACATGATTCCCCATATGAGCAGCAGTTAAAGTGCATTTTTGAAAGGCAGTATTACACCCATAAGCAGCTTTATTACAAAGCACATGGTAGATCATCGTACAAGCAGATTACAGTCATTACTTGAATATGCTAGGCATGCTGAAAGGCATTTTAATAGCAAAAAGAAAGCCCAAGTATTTTCTGTGGAAGATGGAGCAGAAGTTTATGTAGTACAGTCTGGGAAAAAGGGCAAGAGAAATGCTCAGGGAAACAAACAATCTGTTCAACGATCAGAGGACTTTGAATAGCGAAAGAAAATGGGTGAATGTTTTAAATGCGGTAAAAAGGGACACTTGGCAAGGGATTACAAGAAAAACAAGAAAGCAACCACGGAAGATAAGGAGGGTGAGGACTGACTATATGATAGTCAGGAATCACTAGAAGGGGATAGTAGAGAAAGGACAAATGAGAATGTGATAGAGGGAGTAGAAAATGTGACAGAAGAAATAGAGGAAGTGCAGGAAGTCACAGATAGTGAAGAAAATGAAATATTGAATTTGGCTCTATTAAGCTTAGAGCTCTATTTAGCAGACACAAAACCAGAAGTTACACTCCTGGTAGAAGGGAGGGAAGTCATATTCTTGTGTGACTCAGTGGCATCACGGACCCTGATACATCCCTCCAAACTGCCAGAGAACTCAGAGTCACCTGATTACATACTAGTGAAAGCAGCTAATGGAAGCTGTATCGGGAGCCCCTCTCCCATAATATTGCAATAACTGATCCTGTTTCAGGATTGACCCAGAAAAGCAAAATTGTTGTTTCTGCAAAATGCCCAGTAAATCTCTTGGGCAGAGACCTTATGCAGCTATTTGGTATAGCAGTAGTTCCGACTATGCAGGGTATGGAAGCACAGCGACAAATTGATACATTTGCAGTGCAAACGGAGGGTAAAACGTGTTATTGGTACAGACAGGACTTGGTTACGACTGGTCCAGGGGCAGTGACCGAAGAATTGATGAATGTAGCCATCAGCAAGTTCCCCTCTCTTGACATTGATAAACAGCATTTGTTGCACTGTACTTTGTATTATTGTAACACACCAGGACCTGATAAGGTATATGAGCAAGAATTGTTTGGAAATTGTGCAAACAGATTGATATTACGTAATCTGTACTGGGACACAGAAGGGAACAGTGTAGCCAGCTGTTCATTGCCCCAGGAGTTCTTTGCACTCTATAAATCTAATCAATTACCACATGTTAGCTTAACTAAGGACAAGAATGTAAAATGGGTAGACTTAGGAGAAAAAGTCACAAGATGGGAAAAACAGACAGAGTTAGAACTGTCAGAACAGGGAATACAAATGCAGAAGTTGAATTGGATAACTCAGACCCACCCAGCTGTACACTTGCAGTCTAGCAAGGACAGCTGATTAGCACTCCTATTGAAGGAGGAAGTGAATGCCTTACAGAATATACCAGAGGTCAACAGAAAAATCAGATGTAGGACTTATTCGTACAGCGGGACCAGTTACTATAATGCCAAAGTCAGCATTTAGACCACAAAAAAGACAGTATCCCTTAAGAAAAGATGCAGAGGTAGGAATCAAACCTATTATAGCAGCTTTACTTAAGGAAGGGGTGCTGGTGGACTCTCCTGATTCACCATGTAACACACCCTTATTTCCTGTTAAGAAAGCAAATGGAGAGTGGCGTATGGTCCAAGATTTACAAGCTGTAAATGACACAGTAATACGAAGGGCACCTACGGTGCCAGACCCACACACCCTGTTGAATGATTTAAAACCTCAACAGAAATATTTTTCTGTGGTAGATATCAGCAATGCGTTCTTTTTGATACTGATACACCCTGACAGTCAGCATTGGTTTGCATTCACATTTCAGGGGAAAAGGTATACATATACGTGACTATCACAGGGGTATTGTGAAAGTCCAACAATATTCTCACAAGAAATGGCAAGCAACTTGGTGGGATTTACCCCACCAAGAGGTAGCCAAATTTTGCTTTATGTTGATGATATCCTGCTGGCGTCCCCCGCCCAGCAAGATTGTAAAGAAGATACTATAGCGCTATTACAATTTTTAGCCACTGAAGGACATAAAGTAAACAAAAATAAACTGCAGCTTTGGAAAAAACAAGTTATATAATATCCAAGGAGGGTAGGACATTAGACGAGGACAGAAAAATAGCAATTTTGCAAGCACCAAAACCCACCACCAAGAAGGAAATGATGTCCTTCCTGGGCACGACTAATTTTTGTCAGACTTGGATTCCAAACTATGCCTTGGAATCTGCACTGCTGACTAACCTGATTTATGGAAAGCCTATGGCAGCACAGGATTTGTTACAATGGGCACCAGAAGCAGAATCTGCTTTTTGCAAACTGAAACAGTTAATAGTGTCCTCGTTAGTTTTGGGATTACCAAACTATCATAAATGTTTTTTCCAAACTGTAGATTGTAAGCAAGGTTATATGACATCAGTGTTAACACAGCAGCATGGGGACAAGCAACGCACTATTGCTTATTATTCATCACAACTGGACCCAGTGGCACGGTCTTTACCTCACTGTGTACAAGCAGTAGTTGCAGCTGCAATGGCAGTACAGGTGTCGGCCTCAGTAGTGTTGTTCCACCCTCTCACACTGAGAGTGCCTCATGCAGTCGCAATTATTTTACTACAAGAGAAGGTAGCATATCCTTCCCTTGCTAGGCATCTTTCCTGTATGACTATACTGTTAAGCCAACCTCAAATGACAACTGAACGATGTATGACTTTGAACCCTTCTACCTTGCTCCCAACCCCTGCAGATGGCATACCACACAGTTGCCTGCAGGTGATTGAGCAAAAGACACTGCCTAGAAAAGATCTTACGGATGTTCCCTTGGATGATGCCGAGGTGACATACGACGTGGATGGCTCGTGCAAAAGGGGTCCTGCAGGACAGAACCTAGTAGGATATGCAGTAGTTTCTGATACTGAGATTATAGAAGCAAAATCTTTACCACACAATTTATCTGCACAGGCAGCAGACTTGATTGCCTTGACACAGGCATGTACCTTAGCAAAGGGTAAATGTGTGAATATTTTTACTGACAACCAGTACGCCTTTTCTACTGTACATGTTTTTGCACAACAGTGGAAAAAAATCAAGGAATGATAACATCTACTGGCAAACCAATCAATCATGCACAGTTTATTTTAGATCTTTTTAGAATCTATTCAGTTACCTCAGAAAGTAGCTATTTGTAAATGCACAGCTCATACCAAACAACAGGATAGGATTTCAAAAGGTAATGCGAGAGCTGATACAGCTGCAAAGCAGGCAGCTTCAGAAGCATTTCTTTTGAATGAGGAATTACAACCCTCTGAGATTTTAGACTTAGAAATGTTAAAGACAATGCAGACACTTACTACGCAAGCTGAAAAACAAAGATGGATAAAACGAGGAGCAATTCTTGAAAAGGGGCTGTACATCTCTAAAGAAAGAAAAACTATATTGCCATCTAATTTGTTTAGATATGCAGCCTTGTTGAGCCATGGGCAGTGCCATGTCTCGACAGGGGGGATGGTACAGCTGGTGAACCAAGTGTTCATGACGTACGGATTTACAAACTACTCTAAAAAAAAGTGTTCGTTATGCCACATTTGTAATAAACATCATGCACAAGGGGCATTAAAGCCCAAGCAAGGGAGATTCCCTACACCACCGTATCCATTTCATACTATCTGTATGGATTTCATAGAGTTGAATAAATGTGAAAATAAGAAGTATTGTCTTGTCATTGTAGATATGTTTTCCAGATGGGTGAAAGCCTTTCCGACTAAAAATCCAGATGCTATGACTGTGGCCAAAGTTCTTGTTAAAGAAATAATCCCTAGATTTGGCATTCCGGAAAGGATCTACAGTGACAATGGCACACACTTCGTAAATCAGACCATACAACAGTTAAGTAGACATTTTGGTATTTCTCTGAAAAATCATTGTGCATATCACCCTCAATCTGCAGGGCTAGTAGAGAGGCATAATGGGATTTTAAAAAGTAAGCTAAGAAAATTAATAAAGGAAACACAGAGAAATTGGGTGTAGTGTCTGCCCCTGGCACTGTTGAGCATGAGAACTGTTCCAAATGCAAAAGGATTGACTCCTTTCGAAAAACCCTTTGGAAGGGCTTATTATATACCTCAGTGGAAATCTCAAATGCCCGCAGACCAGGAAGCTGACAGTACATTAGCTGAGTATATGCGAAACCTTTTAAATTCTAAACATTTGTTGCAGTTAAATTCTGTTTCAGATAAAGAACGAACCAGACCATCAGAAGTGGCAGTGCCCCCTGGAGCGTGGATCTGGCTGAAGATAGTTAAGAAGAAGAATTGGGCATCTCCAAAGTGGGAAGGTCCATACCAAGTACTTTTGTCAACACCCACTGCAGTCAAAATCGCGGAGCGTGCCTCCTGGATCCACCTGATGCACTGTAAATTAGTTAAAAACTTTAAACTGGACAAAAAATCTTGTTACATGCCAAGAGCAAAAATGATAGAGTCCAGAAGAAACAGGAATGCAGAACAACCCTTTCCTCAGAAGTATTGCATAATCATCCTGTTAACTGTACTAGTGACAATAATCTTTTTGTTGTGGCCTTTTCTTTTTCCAGCCACACAGACTGAACTGAATAAACGTGAAGCATTACTCATAAACTGGCATCCAAACTTTAACACTTACCAGGCAATTAAATATGTGTATGGTGAGACTTTCAGTGTTTCGAATTGCTGGATTTGTACAGCTTTGCTGACAGCATACGGGGGGGGGGGTTATTAATGACTACAGTCCCCCTAGGGGTCAATGAGACCTGGGAGAACTTGATTTATGATACCTCAACCATTACAGCACAAGATAAAATAGCATTGCACATGTCTGTTCCACAAAAGGGAACTGTGTGTTTTTATAAAAATGATACTGTTCAGGTGGGTTGGAGCAATTGCAATTTGACTGTTCCTTATAGATGTTACACTAAAGGTAACAATGTAGATCTTTATTGTAATACAAACTATGATTCATTTCTTGGATTAATGCACAAAACACTTGATGAAGTAAAACATAGTTCTGTTCTTTATAAACAGCTGTCTACAATTGATAGAATAATGTTTCATGCAGGGTGAGTGTATATTCATAGCAAGGTTACTACTAAAGTAGAGGACTGTTATTTTGTGTGTGGCAGAAAGGCATACAAATGGTTACCTGAGAATTGGTCCGGCAGTTGTTTTTTGGGATACCTGGTTCCGGCCATACGACACACTGCAGTTTTGCCTCGAGAAAAAATTTGAAATGTCCAAGAGGTCATCAAGAAACCTGTAAATCCAGTGAGACAAATCAATGCATGTTGGAAAGACCTTCATTCCATAGGCAAAGGACTGACACATATGGACTTGAGTGATAGCATTATATCGTGGGCAGGCATATTACCAGCATATGGAGCAATGAAATCGATCTGGGAGCTGAGAAAACTGTCGAAACTTCTCAAAGTAATGAGTAATGCAACTTTTTCCGCTCTTGAATTGGTGACTGATGAACTGAATGCTATGAGAACTGTAGTGCTTCAGAACCACATGGCTCTCGACTTCACCCTAGCGGTGAGAGGTGGTACTTGCGCTTTAATCCAAGAAGAATGCTGTTCATATATTCCTGACCATAAACACGAGATAGACAATCATCTTGAGGTAATTCAGCAAGTGTCGGCCATGATCAAACCAGGCCCAAACCCACTGACAGACTTTTTCCAGAAATGGTTTGGGGGATGGCGGTACCATCCTAATGAACATCCTGATTGCCATTTCTGTAGGTATGCTCCTACTGGGAGTATGTGTTTGTTGTGGTATTCCCTGCATGAAAAGACTGATTAAAGACCTTATAGACATGTCAGTTTCTAAAACCTTATATCAAAGTACTGAGTTTGAAGAACTGTTAAAAGACTGGGAATGCTTTCATAAGTTTAAACTGAATGACTCTTTTAACTGCAAATCCTGAGTGGAAGAGGTTAGGAGAAGAAAGCAAACTGTTTATGCTTATTTTGAAAGTAGAATAAAAGTAATAATAGGGGGAAAATGTCAGAAAAATATGTATTAATGTGTGTATTAGTAATATGCTTAGTGCATTTAGAGCTTGAAAAGGGTTAACACATTTATTCTATTTCATACTGCATAAATTAGTACAAACTGCAGTTGCTTTCTGACCTTGTATTGTTAGCTAAAATCTTGCTTGTGCCTTGGAACTTTACTGAGAAGCAGGTGATTTCTGCTTGCATTAGGAAAATAATGAATAGAACAATACTACTTGTATGAAACTTAGACAAGAAGTTCCGTTCTGTGCTGTGAGAAAATACACAGCTGTAGAATTTACAGATAATTAGGACAAAGCCTGTTTGAAATTATGAACTGCAATCAGCATTTGCTTGTATCTGAATTAGAAGAATACCTTGAAAAGTAACACTGTACAATAGAGGCTTGTAAACAGATTAATGGTCACCAAGGCCAGGTTGTTTTTCTCAAAAGTTTCTCACAAATCTAGTCATGTCAGCAGAAAATCTGAGCAACATCTGCTGTAGAATAATACTAAAAGTTGTGTTTGATTACGTCAGCTTAGAAGGCCATGTCTTGTAAAACAGTATAAGAATGAACATACTTCCTGTTAATAGTTAGACAAATCCTTGTGTTTCAATGTTTTTGTCTCCTTGTGGCAACTAAATTAAAAGTGCCTTAAATGAACCTTACGTGCATTGGTCTTTGAAGTTTTTTCCTTTGACAGATGCTACGTGTAACTGGTGTATAGTCAGACATGGCACCTGCAATTCTGACCATGTGGGTGCTATCCCTGATCCAGGTATCAATCCATCGTGTGAGATATGTGTCCATATCGATGCTGGTGAGCCTATGCATAATGGCCCAGTGGGTCATTGTGTTGAAGGGTTTTGCAGGGTTCAGGTAGGTTGTGTGGACAGCCGTCCCTATGTCAATGGACCTGTTAGCCATTTAAAGAATACAAACAGGTTCAAGAGGCAAGATCTGCCCACAACAACGCTGAACTGTGTAGGACACAGTGTCTGTAGGTTCTCGATGTCTATGTGTATGAGTCCCATGACAATACGCTCCATAGCTTTGCAGAACAGGCTACTTAGGCTTATAGGGCGATATTGTCTGTGGTCTGTTGTGGCACCAACTGTGTGGAGTGTGCCCACTGTCGCTGTATGCCATTCCTTGGATACATATCCTGTGGTAACTCCAATATTGAACAGTGATGTAATGTGAGGGTTGTGTCTGTCATGATGCTCGTGTAAGATGCAGGCTGGGACACCATCTGGTCACATTGATATTGTGATGTACGCTTTGGGGAGGGCAGCACTCACCTGTTACTGTGTGATGTCAGGGAGGTTATTCTCTGTTGGGATGGATAGTTGCTCCTTAGGGGGGATGGGTGGGAGACATCTGCACTGAACCTGTTTGCCAAGATGTTGGCAATGCCAGTGGGTTCAAGGTAGGTTTAGTCAGTATGCAGTAACTCACAGCATATCAGTGAGTGTCCACCCAGGTTCCTGACATAACCGAAGAAGGCTGTGTGATAGTCCTATGTGTCTGTTGCAATTGTCTGGTAGAAGCGGCCCTTAGAAAAGTGCATGAGTGATCGTAGCTGTCTGCTAGTACAGATCACAGATGCCTTCCCAGTCTGGGATTGTGCTCTATCACGTAGTAGCTTCCTCCTGATGTTGTACAGCTTATTAATGGCTGGGTTCTACCACACAGGTCCCCTGCCATCGGAGTAGTGAGTCCTGTTGTTATTTGGGATAGCACAATACATGCAGTCCACTAGGTATCCATAGAATGTGTATGTAAAGGATGCAACAGTGTGAGCCATATTTGCCACTGTCTCAGGGTCTCTGAAGGATACCACCTTGCTTCGGTGATGTGAGACGTTGGCTCATGAGATGTTCACCAAGATTACCCAGGATGGGTGTGTGGAGGGTATATGTATGTCCAGTTAAATACATGTATGTTCTGACCTTACCAATGAGGGGTATATTGTTGATGTGGAACATAGAGTCCCCATGTTGCTGATGATCAGGTCCAATATGTATTCCCCCTTCTGGCTGTGCTGACTGGTTGCGCCATAGCATATGAGTCTACAAATTGTAGTGACTGCTGGGTGAGGGTGTCGGGGCATGAGTAGTATCCCCAGTCAATATTTGTGTATATGAAGACACACACAATGTAATGGTGTTTGTGGAGACCTTCATATTCTCCATAGTTCCCACGAAAGCCAAGTGTGGTTCCTGAGTTTGGGAGTGTGTTCTGTAGCAGGCAACAAACTGAACGGCAGTATTGCACAATGGTAGTTGTATATGTATGGTCTGTGATGCTTTGTGCAGTGCTACTAACCCAGAGGTGTGTGTATCTGTGATGTATATGGATACTCCCTCTAGTTGTGTTGTCTGTTCCAAGTCTTGTTGTCAGACAGCATGGTATGAAACATAACCTGGTAGTGCTGGTGTGCATAAGTGAGCCTGAACCAAGCATCTGTCAGTGCACAGATATCACTATTATCCATAATGAGGTGAGTCCTCAGTGGCCGCAATATGAGGTTAACACAACTGTTGTTGAACAGAATTACCCTTAGTTTCATTTAACCTGTAATGTCTGTGGAGGTGTGTTTGTCTTCTGAACCCTGCTTAAAAAAGGCACTATGGTGGTAGCAAGAGCCTTAGCCAGCATTCCAAAGTCCAAGTGTGACAGGTGCAAGCTGTCCATAGTGAAGCTACATGGCATGTTGAACATGTCACCATAGGCTGACAGACACTGTATCCCCTATGGATTAAATAAATTTGTTAGGCAACTGCTAAATGTGATATGTGTGTCCGTATACTGTGACATCATAATTGGTGGGTGTAAGATGCTAGACAAGGTCAGGGTCATACTGGCCTGGACTACATGATCAGAGTGTTCCTCCATGTATCATGTCATGTGGTCCAGGGAGTAATGTCTCAGGTTGTACACACCAGCATGGACAATGATGGTGCCAGTCCTGTACTTGCTTTGGAGTGACCTGACTGCCTGTGTTATGCGGCAGATCCTGGCACCCAACAGACAGCCCAAAGTGACTATTCCCTTGTTAGGGCTGGTGAGTGGTACGTCAGTGTGTCTGACAATAAGTGTCACCTATTACAAGTGTATTAGGTGTGTTGTTTAGCCCGAAGGGCAGTGACTGTGTGGCACACTGACATTGTGAACTATGTGATATGTGGGTATTGTAGTGGGGTAGCAGGTGTGTGTGTGTCTGCTTTGGAGGTCTCTGCTGCTTAGGTAGAGTACATTTACAGCATCCAAGTATGTCTATGTGTGATAATGTGGTTTGAGTGCTGATATGTAGTGTGTGTGGTTATCTTCACCACCTGATAGACTGTGCCAGTCATGGGTAGAGAGAGTTCAGCACCTTGTATGTCTATTTAGGTGCATCTCATACATATATCTGAGTTTGTCGGGAGGAGGAGAGGGTTGTCTGTGTACATGAGACAGATGTGACATTGTGTCAATATCACAATATCCACCAGCTGGAATGAAGAGTACACACGAAACCGACCCCTGGACATGCCAGGATATTATCATGACATACTCTGTAGCCTGATCACAAAGGATCAATAGGGTGTTAAGCATGTAAAAGAGTATAACAGGGATTAGTGCTCATGTTCGTTGGTGTTTTGTAAAGAGTAGATGAGAAGGAGTCCAGACTGAATCATGCCACCTCCTTCAGCTATGTCATAAATAGCAATGTACATCCATATATGTCCTGAGTCAGGGCCAACTGTACCTGAGTGACAATGCCGACATCATGACAGACAGGCCCATATGTACATACCCATCTCCCACTGACAATAGTCCACATCATCATACCAGGAGATATCACATGTAGAATGGATGAGCAGCTACCCCCACTGCCAAAAGCATGGCAGCAAGTGGAATACATTGATTCCCAATATGTGTCATGCACAAACTACAGAACAAACAGATCATGCACCTGAACAGTCAGCTGAGCCTCACCCCTACAAAGGATGTGGAACCGTTGAATGTGTCACAGCTACATATGGCACTCCCCACAAGTGTTGGTGCACAACACACCATGGGAAGTCAAGTCCAGTACGCCTATGAAGTCTGATCTGCAAGGTCATGGAGTCCATCATGGTTGCAGTCATAAACAGAGCTATCGGAAGCTGACATACACACAACCCTACAACCGTGATATGTTCATGTGAGGATCATGCTTCCCAAACATGCTAGATTGTTTGCAAGGCAGCAACCCAGGACATACATCAATGAACACATCTACACATGTGTCACATAGACTTTGAATAGCCTTTTATCAACATCCCAGACACATGTAGTATCCACAAAACCAACAAGCTGTGCATAAATATGTGTTGACATATGACAGAATGTCAATGTGTCCACAGATAGATCACACAAGGTAAGGATTCTGAGGTCTTGTTCAAGCTGTTGACACCTGCTGACCCACATGGACCATTCCTGTAATGGCATAAAACAAAGTGTACACACATCACCATGTCCAGTCTGATGAAGTCACCATCCTAAAAATATAGCAGGAGAAGAGAAACCAGCCAGTAAAGTAGCCGTGTTAATGCGTCTCTCTCTCTAGTATCATAACATAGTTAGGTAGGGGTTTGAATCCTGTAAACAGTGAGTGTGTGTGTGCGAGGGGGTGTATGTGTGCAGTTTCCTTTGAGAGGTGTCCCCTTTTTGGAGACTGGGAAA
>NC_056731.1:1041576411-1041608911 GCF_019279795.1 Protopterus annectens
AGGGGGCCCCCCGGGAGGCTCTAAAATAAAAAAAAAGCCAAAGAAAAAAACCCCTCCAAAAAAAACCCGGGGAAAAAACCCCAAAAACCCCCCAAAAGCAACTCCCCCTTTACCCCACAACAATATCCATGTATCACATAGTTCACTAAGTCAGTGTGCCACACAGTCACAGCCCTTAAGGCTAAACAACACACCTAATACACTTGTAATAGGTGACTCTATTGTCAGACACACTGACGTCCATCTCACCAGGCTGAGCAAGGAGAAGGTCACTGTAAGCTGCCTGTCGGGTGCCAGGATCTGCCACATAACACAAGCACTCAGGTCACTCCAAAGCAAGTACAAATATGACTCCGTCATTGTCCATGCTGGTGTGAATGACCTGAGATGTACCTCCCTGGATTACATGAAAAGAGACATAGAGGAGCTCTCTGATCATGTAGCCCAGGCCGGTATGACCCTGACCTTGAGTAGCAGCTTACCCTCACCAAGAATGATACCACAGTATAAAGATGAAATGAGTAATTTCAACAATTGGCTAAAGTATTGGTGTCACTCAAAGGGGATACAGTGTCTGTCAGCCTGGGATGACATGCTAGACAAGCCACGTAGCTTCGCTAGGGATGGCTTACACCTGTCACCCCTGGGTTTTTGAATACTGGCCAAGGCTCTTGCCTCCCCCATAGTGCCTCTTTTAGGCAGGCTCAAAAGACAAACCCACCTCCTTAGACAACACAAGGAAAAAGAAACTAAGGGTAATGCTGCTCAGCGCCAGAAGTCTAAACCTCAAGATGCATGCACTCGAGGCTCTCCTCAGTATGGAGAATATGGATATCTGTGCAGTAACAGAAACCTGGTTCAAGGCTCCCGAGAGCACCCCAGCACTACCAGGCTATACCTCATACCATGCTTTTCATCCCCAAAACCCGGACCGAACTACAAGAGGAGGGGGAGTATCCATATTCATCAAAGATACCCATACCTCCAGGCTAGTGGCACTGCACAAAGCATCTGAGACCATCCATGTGCAACTAACAGTGGGCAAAACTGCCTTCCAGTTTATAGCCTGCTACAGACCACCCACCCAAACTCAGGAACCCCACTTGGCTTTCCTGAAGACACTGGAGAATATGAAGGCCTCTCCAAACACCATTATATTGGGTGACTTTAACTACCCAAACATAGACTGGGAGCACTACTCAAGCCCCAACACCCTAGCCCAACGGTTCCTAAAATTTATAAACTCAAATGCTATGGAACAACTGGTCACCACCCCCACAAGAGGGGAAAACATATTGGACCTGATCATCACCAACATGGGGACTCTATGTTCCATATCAGAGGTATACCCCTCATTGGTAAGATCTGACCATAAATTAATCACTATGGACATCCATATCCCTTCCCCACCCCCAGCAAAGGAAACCACGGTCAAAAACTTCTCAAAAGCAAACTTCCCACTTCTCAAAACCGAGGTGGAATCCTTCAAAGCCCCAGGGCCAGTGGAAAATATGGCCCAAACCACAGAATCCTTTACAAACACATTCTATATACCTACAGGAATGCATGGATCATGCTATTCCCAAATAAAACCAAGACACACTGCTCCAAAGGCAGGAGACTTGTCTGGTGGACCCCAGCCATAAATAAGCTGTACAACAGAAGGAGGAAGCTACTACATGATAGAGCAAAATCCCTGAAAGGGAAGGCAACTCTGATCAGTACTAGCAAGAAACTACGATCCCTCATAAAATCATCTAAGGCTAGCTTCAAAAGAAAAATTGCATAAGACACTAAAGCTAATCACAAGGCTTTCTTTAGTTATGTCAGAAACCTGGGTGGAAACTCCCAGATATGCTCTGAGTTAGTGCAAAATGACAAAAAATACACTGAACCCACAGACATTGCCAACATCCTGGTAGACAGGTTCAGTGCAAACCCCCCCCAAATGAACAAATGACTATCCCAACAATGTGTAGCCTTCCTGACATCACAGATGCACAGGTGAGAGCTACCCTCTCCAAAGCAAAAAACACAGCATCAATGGGACCGGACAGTGTCCCAGGCTGCATTTTACATGAGCTCCAAGAAGAACTGAACCCTCACTTAAAATCACTGTTCAGTCTCAGCCTTACAACAGGATATGTACCCAAAGAATGGCGTACAGCAACAGTGGTCCCACTCCATAAAAGTGGTGCCACAACAGACCCCGGAAACTATCGCCCTATAAGTCTAACTAGCCTGGTCTGCAAAGCTGTGGAGCGTATCATCATGGAACTCATAAACAAAGACATTGGGAACCTCCAAACACTGGATCCTACCCAATTTGACTTTGTTAAGGGCAGATCTTGCCTCTTGAACCTGGTCAATTTTTTTGAAACAATCACCAAGGCCATAGACGAAGGGAAGATAGTCCACACAGCCTACCTTGACCTTGCAAAAGCCTTCGACACAATACCCCACTCAGGCATCATAAATAATCTCACCAGCTTAAATATCAACCCCTATGTCACAAGATGGGTTGCAAACTGGCTTAGGGATAGAACCCACATGGTCAGAATTGCAGGTGCCATGTCAGATTCTAAACCAGTTACAAGTGGCGTCCCACAAGGCTCAGTCCTGGGACCTCTCTTGTTCGGTATATATTTCTCTGAGGTACAGGCTAACACAGGAGGACTATGGCTGACAAAGTTTGCAGATGACTGCAAACTGGGGGCCATAATCGACTCACTGGCTGACACAAGCATCCTCCACAAAGGTCTCACAGAGACGGATAACTGGTGCCAGAGCCATGGCCTAAAGCTAAATGCCAAAAAGTGCATAGTCATCCCCTTTGGGAAAAACAAAGTGCCCACAAATTACCACATAGGTGGTAATCCATTAAGTACGGAAGAAGTAATTAGGGATTCGGGGACCCAAGTAGATTGCAATCTCTCCTTTGACAATCACATTGCCAAAGTGGTTAGAAAGACATTCTATATAGCCCACCTTATCATGAAGGGGTTCACATCTAGATCAAGAGAGGTCATTGTGCCCCTCTACTCATCACTAATCAGGCCCATAATTGAATACAATGCCCCATTTGGGATGTACCTTACCCGACACCTGCTACAACTAGAAAGACCCCAAAAGTACCTCACCAAGAGGATCAAGGGACTCAAACAGATGCTTTACGCAGTTAGGCTAAAGAAACTCCAGCTGTACTCAGTTGCTTACTGCCTACTCAGAGGCGATCTGTGCCTGACGTATAAAGCCTTGTCCAACCCAGAATTAATGGACATGCTCCACCTCAAAAAATCGAAATCCATCAGAGCTACACACTCCAGTGACTTAAACCTCAGCACAGAAATAAATAGAACATGCTGGAGGGGCAGATTCATATCCCAGAGGCTCCCCTCACTCTGGAACAAAATCCCAATCCATGTCAGACAGAGCCCCTCAATGACCCTCTTCAAGACGAATCTTGACGTTTGGATGGGAGATTGTAAATTTACCCCTGGGATCTCTTCTGTGTCACTGCTAGACAGATGCACGGTAAACTAACCTTAAATGGGCTATCTTCTGTGACCTACTATACAGAGGCACAGTCAACTAATCTAAGAAGGGTGGTGAAAGCCAAACACACTCTGGCTAGGCTTGTAAATGCCCTAGGGCAGATAGCCTAGTATCAACCTATGAACCTATGAACATGCAGATGAGCTGTATAGCCTATCAGAAATAACCTATGGAAACTCCTAGAACTCAAATGAAGTTTTAAAGATACACATTCTTTAAGACCATAGTCTTTATCAGGCTACAAGGTAATGATCCAATGCATTTCCACCTGCTCAGTCTTTTTCCTTACATCACCCAAACATCAATTAAAATTCATTAAATGTATGACCTGCAAAGCAAAAACATGTTCCATAGCAGTATTGCTAATATGTTTAGCTAGTGCATTTGTAGTTACACCCCAATGGATCTCACTGACATGTTCACATATTCTTTCTCTGACAGAGTGGCTAGTCTTCCCAAAATGAAATGCTGGACATTTCAGCATCTACCAAGATATACCAAATCCCTACTTGAACTGTCAGCATATAAAGTAAAACTAAACAACCTATCAGAGTCCGGATGTAGAAAAGCATTCCCATTTTCAGCATAAGTGCAAACTGTGCAGTTCCTACAACTAAAAGTACCTATCCTCTGTTAGGTCACCTTTTTAGTGGATGTCTGATCATAACATAACATACGTTTCAGATTATTTTTATTCTTAATAGTAAAAGACAGAACTGTCCAAACAATTTGTCTTATCTTATCATCCACTGTCAAGATATTCCAATTCTTCCTCACAATATTACAGATCTGAGAGACACCTGATGTAAAACTCACACATAATTTAGAACTATTATTCTGAGTGTGCCTAACCACCCTAGATGCAACAGCGTTATGTTGTATATAATGCTTTCTGAAATAGGGACACCCTTAGTTTTCACCAAACCACTCCTTCTACTGTTAACTTATCAGTCATATCACTTTCCTTATACCATCTATCTATTAGTTCATCTCTAAAGGAACTCAAAGATTGAGAAAATAGTTGTTTATCACTTATCAATCTAGAAAATTGCATGGTCTGTCCTTTAACCACATTCCTAAATGTATAGTCCAGGTGCATACTGGTCCTTTGCAGAAGCATATTTTTTCTACACACCTTTCTATGAAGGTCACTAGAAACCACACCATCTGATCTTTTAACCAGTTTAACATCTACAAAACTGATTTCATCCTTGGAAAACCCCACAGTAAATTTAAGAAAACTAGTAGTGGAATGTAAGTAATCTAAGAACTCATGCAACCTATCAGAGGTACCTGTCCATAGAAAACATATATCATCCACAAATTGCTTATTGTACTTGATATGCTGACTAAAGTCTGGATTATTAAGAACAAAAGTTATCTCCCAATACGCCATCGCTATGTTCTCATAAGAACTAGCACAGGAAGTGCCCATACCTACTCCAGAACCTTGTAAATAATACATGTCTTGAAACATGAAAACATTGCTCTCTAATATTAATTACATAAACAATACATTAACAGAAGGAGTAAAAGTAGAATATATAACCAGTTCTCTGGTTCGATTCTTGGCTGGCATGCCTTCTGTGTGGAGTTTGCATGTTCTCCCTGCATTCGCATGGGTTTCCTCCCACATTCTAAAGACATACATCTGGAGCATTTCTCCCCGGGCCTCCACTGAAAACAGGCTCTGTGGAACCTAGTCAGATTTTCCTGGTCAACAAATGTTAAATAAATAAAATAATAAATAAATAAATAAATACTGTTGGGATTAAGAGACAACCTAACAAAATCCAAACCAATGTCATTAGGAATTGTTGTAAAAAGTGAACAGACATCTAATGTCACAAAGAAATAAACATCAAACTGACCAGCACCATCTACATAAGCAAATATAGACTCTAAAAAATCATTTGTACCTTTCAAAACAATAGTAAAGGAAACTACTATCAGCTGTGATTCAACATAGATAGAAAGTGGCTCAGTGAGAAACCCCCTCCCTGAGGCAATCGGTCTCAATGGTGGGTCATACAAATGCTTATGTATTTTGGGTAATCCTTGAATGATAGGTATCATAGGATGTTCAACATAAAAATACTCATACAATTCAAATGTAATAACCCTAGACATAAGGCAATCATATAAATCTGTTTTCATTATGAGAGGATAATAGAATCTATGTCCTTATTTAATAAGTTACAATATGTAGACACATCCAAAAGCATGTTTGCTTAAATACTGTTGCTAGTTAACAAGTACATGTCTCAAATTTTGAGGTATCTCTCCTAACTTAAATGAATTGGTGAATAACAGATATAATGGTACTACACATTCATCATTGGGTCCAGTTTGTTTATTTCTTTTGAAAAATAATCTAATTTAATTTCAAAATCTGAAGTTAGCTAGAAGTTACTAGCACAATTTCTCACCACTTTTGTGGAATAAATCTGTTTTGCATAAGATTCCCATTGCCACAGCCATATCCTCTGACTTTAACATACAGTCATCTGCATAAAACACCGAATGAGATTTTTTCACCTAATTTTCTAAACTGTATCTAACTTCCATTGTCAACTCCATGGTCGCAAGAGTGAAAAGGTGGGGGGTCGTGGCCAAGATACCAGTCTGATAGTAGCAGCAATCCATAGCTCTTCTTAGATTTTAATATCCTGACAGGAAATATACTTTAATTTTTAGAAAAATCGAACTAAAAGTATAGTAAAAGATAGATTAACGTAGACACTATTATTTCTAAAAATGAATACATAGTCAAGATAATTTTTTAATTATTCCTGTCAAAAAGTTTTCTACTGGAGATCTCAACATGAACAACTCAAAGAACCCACACCAGAAGAGTGCAGTGAAGAAAGAATTGCATCTTATAACAACAAACATCCATGAGCTGTCACTAAAAATGGGCAAATTCAAAAAACAAAATGAATGCAGTAAACAACTGGAACTTCTAAATGGAATAGTAAAAAAAAACAATCTGAACAGATTCTTGCCTTGGAGAAAACAATAACTGACATGGATACTAGAGTGACAGAAAATGAGCATCACAATGAATTTCTTCTGAAATAAAATACCAGGCTGACTGAAAAACTGGAAGACCTTGAAAGTAGATCAAGAAGGAATAATATAAGAAAATATGGAATTTCAGAGAAAGAAGAGGGTACTAACATGATTCAGTTCCTCAATAAGTGGTTTTCATCAGCACTAAACATGCCTGAATCCCTCTCTTTTGGAATTAAGAGGGTTCATCAGTCCCTGGCAAAGCCAGCTTCGTCTCTGAGTTCATCTAACCCCAGGTCTATAATAGTTAGATTTCTTTCCTCACAAGACAAGGACTAATTCCCTCTGAAGATGGGTGAAAAAGTTATTCGTTTTGACAATGACTATACCTCTACAGTCATATCCAGACAAAAGGAGTTGTTCCTCTAATTAAGTCCTTGAAAAAAAAGCCAATATTAAACCTCAATTTCTTTTGCCTGCAAGAATAAAAATCACCTTGCCAGAAGGAGTGAATATCTTTGATTAAAAGAAGCAGTAGAATTTATCCAAAAGAAAAAAATACTGTCGGACATAGAAAAAACTGAATGGTCATCCCAGAGTTTGAAGAGACAGGCAACAAAAAAAATGGATGGTTTGTGAAGGAATGAGCAAGCAAAACTAAAAAAACTAAAAGACAAAAGAATAAATTCCTTCTAATTTTAAATGTTTTGCTTTATGAATCATAATACATTTGATTCTGGAAAATCTCTATACTGTAAGGTAATGTAAATCATCTTTATAATTAACTTTTGCTTTTCCTTTCTATACCTACTTCTTCTAATTACATATAGTAATAAGTATTTAAATAACATTCTCTCTCTTTCTCTCTCTCTCTTTCTTTCTTCTTATTCCTTTTTGTTACTAATGTTCATTTTCTCTATTTTCCCCACTATAAGTACTTTACATACTTTCCCTTTTATATAACTGCAAATGATATATGTCTTCTAATTCTGTAATAGTATAATTTAACTTAATACCAAAGTGCATTTTTTCTAGTGGGTCAGTGGTGGGGTAACAATATGTTTCTGTTTAGTGTTTCTAACTAGATGTTTTAGACTCTTTGTTTAGACCCATTAGAAACATATAGACATTAATACAGTACATTAATGGTGTTTTAGAGATGGCTAAATATAAGATTTATATATATATATATATATATATATATATATATATATATATATATATATATATATATATATATATAATGCATATATATTATATATATATATATATATATATATATATATATATATATATATATATATATATATATATATATACATATATTTATATATATATATATATATATATATATATATATATATATATATATATATATATATATATATTTATATATATATATATATATATATATATATATATATATATATATATATAGGGTCTATATTACATGATCGAAGATACTGTTCTTCAAATGTGTAATAGCCAAACCTAAACCATCAAAAATACATAACCGCAAATGGCCACGTCCACAAATTATTTTCCTAGGGAAAAATTTCACGAGGCCATAAACCAATGAAACACACTTCCCAGTCCTAATCAAGTGGGGGGCTTTGCCCCAACACCCCCATGTGGGGGGCTTTGTCCACACACCCCCTAACTAAATATATCAACTCCGAGATTGCACTACACTGGGGAACAGGGCCAACTGAATTCTTTCCCTAGTTAAAAATTTGCGTACTTGACCATTCGCGGTTATGTGTTTTCGATGCTTTTGGTTCGACTATTACACATTCAAAGAACAGTGTCTTCGATCATGTAATAGGGAACCATATATATATATGTATATTTGTGTGTGTGTATATATATATATATATATATATATATATATATATATATATATATATATGTATACTAGGTTATTTTTTTCCTCTGGTCTGGTTAATTGGTGAGTAAATGATTGTTATAAATGTTTTAAATGTTATAAAATGATTTCTGATTTGAGGCAGCTGTTGTTACTTCTAAATAATTGTTTTTATATAAAACGGTTAATTTTTTCATGATGTTGATGTTTTGTGATGAAACTGGTGGTCTGTGTGACTGTTCTCATTGTGGAGATTCATGACATGCACTGACAAGGCAGCTTGAGTTTTTTTTTTTTTTTCGCTTTCCGTAAACTCTTAAATCTTCATGATTGGATTTCCCACCAAAAATGATTTTTTCCTCACCAGAGACAAGCTCTGCTGTGCATGAGCTTATTTAGATACTTTTTAACAAGTTGATGAAGCTGCAGCTTGAGGAAACAACAGTGATGACATCACTTGACCTTTTGAACTTGATAAATGGCTGTATTTATAATTCTTTTCTCTTGAAATTCTGTTATCCTTCACTGTTACGTTTCACAATACTTTGAAAATGAAGACAAATACAGTTCTTTCTCTCTTTCAGTGGTTTTTAATATCTACAGTACACACATGGTGGAGCCTCATGGAAAGTACCAGGGAAACTCCCAGAACAAAGGAATAAACAAGCTTATATACTGGTGATATTGCTGACAGTACAAAACTATAAAACTTAACCAATTAGATCATTATACAGGTCAATTAACCAATCAAAGGTTTACCCTTAAACATAAGACAATTTACATCATCCTATCTCTGGGTAAAGAAAGAAAATCGGATGCACTTCCATAAAAGGCATATTTCCTGCTTTCAGGCAGACTCTTGTTTTTCAGTATTTTCTCGTTGCTCAGAGTTCATTTAAAGTTCACAGTATACAGTACATTTTAATACATACAAACTGTCACATACTCAATTTCCTCAAACTCATGCTTTGGCTGTTCATATTATACAATCCCCCATTTGATGCTATGTAAGCATCACCACTTAGCCTATCGTACCTTTCTCCTAAATCTAGCATAACCATGCTACTGGTCTTTTCATCATTGGAAAACATTGCCATTTCATTGTCTACATTCATAGCTGCAGGCATATAAAACTTAGGCACTTTCTTCACAGTTTTTGAAGACATTAATTTCAAGATCAGTGCTTTGATTAGGAATAAGACAAGGAAAGCAACAATTGCTAATATTGAAATTAATAAGATCAACTTCAACAGTCCACCTTCCCAGCCTGAGAACAGGTTGGTTAACCATGCCCATGTTGAACTATCAGCCTCTTTGGCCTTTGAGAGTTCGGAAATTCTTTGTATCAGTTCAAGATGGCTTTCAATTTCATGCTGATTATTAGGAATAAATGTGCAGCACTCCTCCTGTATTAAAGCGCAAGTTCCTCCTTTAACCGCTAGGGTGAAATCAAGAGCCATAAGGTTTTGGAGCAGTACAGCTCTTATAGCAGTCAATTCATCAGTCACTAGTTCTAAGGCAGATAATGTAGCATTGCTTAATATTTCAAGCAATTTAAATAGCTTTCTCAGTTCCCAAATTGATTTCACTGCTCCGTATGACGGAATTATACCAGCCCATGATATGACGTCATCACCCAAATCCATATGGGACAGTCCTTTGGTACTAGCATGAGCTAAGTCATGATGATAGATCCATGAAGCATCAACTCAACCTATAGGACTGGCAGGCTTCTTGACCTCTCGAACATTTCAAATTTTTCCTTTAGGTAATGCAGATACATGTCGAATAGTTGGAACCAGGTAGCCCAGGAAGCAGCTGCCAGACCAATTTCCTAGTAGCCATTTATATGTTTTTCTTCTGCACACAAAATAACAATTTTCTACTTTAATGGTGATTTTGATAGACATGAAACGATCCCTGGCGTCCTTGGAATATTTTCCAATAAACAGTTTCTATTTTCTGGGGAAAGTTAGCTATAGAGTCTTTAACAAGTCTTTTTATAGGTGAGAAATCTGTTACACAACCCAAATTGGCTGTAGTGCAGTTATATACCACTGTTTTGTTACAATGGCTCCACCCGACTCTAGTTTTACCAAGTTTTTGAAAACACACAGTTCCATTTTGATGGAGAGGCAACTGTAATGCTATCTTATCCTTTGAAATAACATTAGATGCATCATAGATCAGATTCATCCAGGTTTCATTAATCTGTAAAGGGACTATATTTAGCATCAATCCACCATGAACAGTAGGAATAGCAGTGCAAATCAAGCAGTCCGATACACTGAGGGAAGACGCATAAGCGTATTTAATGGCTTGGTAGGTGTTGAAAGGTGGATGCCATGCAGCTCGTTTGGCATGAGGTGTACTTGGAGCAGGAAATAAAAATGGCCACAGTAAAAATATCAAAACGACAAGAATAACCACCAAAATAGTTGTGCAGTACTTTTGTGGAAATGGAGGATGCACTTGGTGAGGTTGTCAAAATGGATAAACGTCAGGCATTGTCAGGTACTGGTACAGTATGGCTTCGAGTACGAGTAGCAATAGGTGGTGAATCAGGAGTAGCAAAAGGTAGAGGTTGTTGATCTTCAGATGGGATTACCTTCTTGACGTGCGATATGTGAATCCAGGTGGATGAGCCTTGTAGTCGAACCGCTGATGATGTCGTCAGTAGAACCAGGAAGGGCCCCTTCTAGAGTGGTTGAAGAGCTGTTTTTTGAGAGAATGACTTGACATATACCCAGTCTCCTGGTTGTAGTGCCGAGGACAGGAAAGGATCAGGGATATGTTGAGCCGCTGCTACCTGGGGATGATGAAACTGTAAAAAAGAAACAAGAGAAGTGCAATATAGAAGAATATTATGATCAAATGCATCATACTCAGAAAAGGATGGTGGTGGAGTCATGGGCATATGCATAGGGTGGCCCATGAGGATTTCATGAGGAGAAAGACCCTTAGTAGGATGTACTTGCGCTCTCATAGAGAGTAGGGCTAGAGGTAGTGCCTGTACCCATATGAGGCCCGTTTCAGTAGTAATCTTAGCTAGTCTGGTTTTCAGTGTCTGATTCATGCATTCAGTAATACCTGATGCCTGTGATCTATATGGACAATGAAATTTTAGAGTGATGCCTAACATTTTACACAGAGAATCAATTAACTGAGCAGTAAAATGTGTTCCACAGTCCGAATATATTTGACAGTGAACATCAAAACGAGATATCAATTCATAACAGCTTCTTAACAACTGAGACAGTGTCATTTTTGGCACATGGGTAGGCTTCTAACCATCCAGAAAAAATATCAACAATAGTTAAAACATATTTAAAATGAGCACAAGGCAGAAGTTCAATAAAATCCCATTGCAAAGCGCAAAATGGTCCCAATGGTTTTGGCAGTGGTTGTGCGGGAGCCATAGTGCCTTTTGAAATGTTATACTGTAAACAAATGGAGCATGTGCTCAAAAAATGCTGTACAGAAGCAGAAGGTCCTGGGGCAAACCAATCATTTTGGATTTGTTTTTTTAAAGCTTGTACCCCGACATGAGCTGGCAAGTGATACGCTTTAATAAGAGAATTTAACATGGACATTGGGCAGACCAGCCTGCCATCTGGATGTTGCCAAATGAAATCAGAGTATTTAAAACAACCTTGAGCCAGCCATGTTCTTCTTTCTGATTCTGGAGCTTCATCCTGTAAAGCTTTTAACACTGTGGTATCAAAAGTAACCATTGGTTGCAGAGGCTGCAAAAAATGTCCCTGAACAGTTTGCGCGAAAGCAGCCTGTTTAGCAGCTCAGTCAGCAAAATTATTGTCCTTAGTTTCAAAAGAGTCATTAGACTGATGGGCTGCACATTTAACAACAGCAAGTTCAGATGGTAACAATAAGTCTTGTAGCAAGTTATTGATATAAAAATGTTTTTTAATGAGTGCCCCGGAAGAAGTTAAAAATCCACGTTCCTTCCACAGTATACCAAAATCATGAACAACACCATGGGCTTAACAGGAGTCAGTATATATAGTGACAGACTTGTCCTTAGCTATTTTGCATGCATTCAATAATGCCACTAGTTCCGCAGCCTGTGCAGAAGTGCCTGGGGGTAATCGTGCTGACCTTAAAACTTCAGTTGGTGTACAGACTGACCAAGCTGCTTGGAATTCTCCGGAGTTTGTTCGTAAACAGGATCCATCAACAAAAAGCACCAAATCAAAATTTTGCAAAGGAGTGTCATACAGGTGTAACCTAGGAGAAAGAACAGAGTTAGCTACAAGCACACAATCATGTGGTTCGCCCTCATCCGAAGTTGGTACTAAAGATGCAGGGTTCAGTGGTTGGCAGCGTATGACTTGCAGGGCAGGGTTATTTATTAAACTTAATTCATACTTAGTAAGATGTGCATTTGAAAGATACTGTGTTTTTGTTTTCAAAAGTAATGCTTGAACTGCATGTGGGACTGCTAGTATAGTATCATGTCCCAGGGTTAGTGGGGCTACCATGTCAACCAGGACAGCAGCAGCTGCCACAGCCTGTAAGTAAGCTGGGTAACCAGAGGCAACCGGATCTAGCTGAGTACTGGTGTAAGTGATAGGCCGGTAGCCTCCAGTGCATTGCTGGGCTAGGAGACCCAAGGCAGTCTTGTTTCACTCACAGCAAAAGAAAACAAAAGGTTTAGAATAATCTGGCAACCCTAAGGCAGGAGGATTTACCAAGGCAGTTTTTATAGTCTGAAAAGTCTCATCGTGTTGTGGTGTCCAGGGTAAAGGTTCCGTAATATCCTTTTTCAGGAGTTGTAGCAGGGGGGGGCGAAATTTCCAAAAAAATAGGCACCCACTGTCTACAGTATCCTGCTAGGCCAAGGAATCCTTGAAGCTGCCTTTGAGTTACAGGACGTGGGGCATTTTGAATAGAGGTTATGCGATTTGGGAGTATTTGACAAGAACCCATTGTAATAATATGTCCCAAATACTGCACTTTTTCCTGACAGAATTGTAATTTCAATCTATTTACTTTAAACCCTTGCATAGCTAAAAAGTTTAACACTAGAAGGGAATCTTCCCTACATGGGTTACTGTCTGGCGAAGCTATATGAATATCGTACACATATTGGACTAGAACTGAATGTGATGGTAGTTGTAGGTCTTGTAACTGTCTATGCATCTCTCTAGAAAATAAGGTTGGGGATTCTACATATCCTTGGGGCAATCGAGTCCAAGTATACTGTTGATCTTTGTAGGTAAATGCAAACAAATACTGACTGTCGGGATGCACTGGAATAGAGAAAAAAGCTGATGAAATATCTATTACCATAAAACATTTTACAGTAGGTGGGATACAGCTCAAAATAGTAGCTGAGTTTGGTACAATCGGGAAAACAGGCAAAACAGCTTTGTTAACTTCCTGCAAGTCTTGTGCAAATCTGTAAGCTTGTTTGCCAGGTTTATTTACTGATAATATTGGGGTGCTATATGGGCTTGTGGTGGGTACTATGATCCCTTACCATTCCAATGCAGAAATAACAGGGGCAATACCAGATATAGCCTCAGTTGTCAAAGAGTACTGTGGTACTCGCGGTAACTTTGTTCCTAGTTTTAGGGTTATTTTTACAGGAGTAGATGAGGTCAAAAACCTTACATCATTGTCGTAAGTAGTCCACAGGTGAGAGGGTAGGGAATGTAAATACCCATTTCTGTCAGAATTTGGCTGAATACACATTGTCTGTAAGATGACCGAGTCATCTAAAGCTGCCATGGTACTATCCTGTTGGTCTGAAGGTACTTGGAGATAAACTCCATCAGCTGTGCAAAAAATGGTGGCCCCCATTTTGCAAAGCAAGTCTCTTCCTAATAGATTTAAAGGTGCTGAAGGTCCTACTAAAAATGTATGATTATCCTGCAGAGGTCCCAAAGTTACTGGGACTGGAATAGTTTCGGAGTAATCAATAGGTATACCAGAGACACCCACCCCTCTAGTTATTTTGTTAGAGAGGGGAACATTCATGGCTGCCTTACCAGCTAGCATGGATTTTTATTTTTAACCAGTAACATGACATGTGGTCCATCCTGATCCACAGGAATAAAAGGACACAATTGCTGTTGTTTCTGTTCAGGGAACCTTCATTGTGGTTGCTGTAGATTGGACGGCGTCCAACTAGAATTCCACTGTTGTGACGTATCGGTGTATGGTGCAGGTTGCTCAGCCAAATATGGACACTCATTTTTTCAATGGCCCGGTTGGCCACAGTTGAAACACTCTTACTGATTACTAGAATTCTGGGGTGGACTCGACTGTGTTCCCTGCCAGTTTTGTCTATTATGATTTCCTGGTCCTTGCTGTCCACCCCTCCCTCTCCCTTGCCCTCATCCTCTCCCACGCTGACAAAAACGTTGCACATTTGGATTTGTGCTTTTACTAATTTCTCCTGTAAATCCTTCTTTTCTTTAGCTAAATGGTTGGATAGGTATTGTACCTGCTAGACTAACTCATGTAAGCCCAAACTAGGCCAGTTTAAACATACTTCCTTTAACGTGTAACTCACCTGAGGGCGTAGCCCATCTACAAAGGCAGCTGACAGCCTGCTTTGTGTTGGTCCTTCAGTGGGCTCTGGGTACCCGAAATATGCCTCAAAGTCTTCAGTGAGTCGATTTAAGCATTCGTTTATAGGCTCATCCTCTTTCTGTATGACTGATTTAATTTTCAACCAATTGGGGGTAGGAGGCACTATTACAGTGATAGAATCAACTATGCATTGCCTAACCACTTCAAATCCTTTCTCCCCTTGTGTATTGTGCTTCGGTAATAGGGTAGGAACATTAGCATGATCCCAGATACGTTTCATCAGATCAGCTGGGACAGCATATTGGAAGACAGCTCTAACCTCTTCTGTGGTAGGATTTTGCAAACAGATATGTCCTGCCAATATGTGTTGAAACTTTGCTGGGTTATTACGAATAGGGGGTAGTGATTTAGTGATCGCTTGAAAATCAACTGCTGACCACGCCCTAGGTACCACTACAGTAGCCAGTTGTCCCGCATCCCTAGCATGTGCTGGGTTTGGGATTTCTCTCAATGGGAATACTCATTCTTCATCTGATGCGCTAGTGTCCAATTCAGAATCAGAATCTGGATTAGATTTGTCCGGACCAATGTAGCCATCATTGTCTTCAATCAGAATTGGACATTGTTTGTAAAGTTTACCCTTGTGCAAATATACAGCTTTTTTATTGTGATATATTTTCGGCTAGCTAGACCTAGGGTCAAAAAGCATTTGTGCTTTTCTTTTCTGCTGTTTCTTTGTCTTTGAACGGGTTAGTCTAGGTGATGATTTACTTGTATCAGTTTGGTCAGGCTGTTTTATAAGCGGTTTACTAAGCTGACTTCCCATTGCCCAATCTCCACTTCCAGATTTGGGTGCGGTCTGCTCTTCTCCCCGCCGGCCTTTGCCCTCTGTTGTGGAGCTCACTGCTCTGTCTTGAACCTTTGAAGGCTGATATAGCGGTGGAGGAGCTGTAGGGGGTGGGGGGAGCAAGGGGTTATCATCCACAGATGATTCAGTTATTTGTAATTTACTTAATTCTTGTACAGGATATAATCCTTTAAAGGGTGGTTCCTTTAAGAGTTTACCATTTGCTAAATCTAGATTACTCGCAGTATGTTGCAGTTCCTTTATCTGCTCTTTTAGTTTCTTTTGATTGTCCTTAAGACTACTGATGACCGAGTCCTTTTCCCTTTCTTTAGCTTCACACATCCAGTCATTAAAAGCTGCCCAGCACAACCCTGGTATTCTTCCTTTCTTTTTTTAAACTTCTTTTGCAAATTAGTTAATATATCTTTATTAAGACTAACATTTTTGGGAGAAGCAAGGTCACAGTCATTTTTAGTAAGGGCGATCCACTGATTTAAAAACATGCAACTGTCCTGGGACACATGATAAAACATATAACCAGCTGGTGTACCTCTTTCTGGCTCATTTATTTTTCCTGCACTCGATCCCATTTTCACTCGATAAGCTATACTTGTTTAACACATTGTTAGCTAAGGCGTTATATAAACGTCTTGTTACTCCACTATCATTCCTCCTTTCATACGTATGTCACCAGTATTTCCATATTAACTCACACTCATACTGCACATTTAATAGCAGAAGAGAAATGCATGCCACTTACCTCAAAACAACTGAATGAGAGAAATCATATCTTTTTTTTTCTGCATAAAAAAATTAAAATCTTTAAAGCAGGCAGACAGAGAGATGAAAGAAACACTGCAGAAACAGAAAAGTCTGTTATGGGCCCTTACATTAGCAGTATTTCGTCCACTTCCTGACTGCTGCAATTTGTTCTCAATTCAGATCCGAGTCACGGCACCAATTGTTACGTTTCACAATACTTTGAAATGAAAATGAAGACAAAAACTGTTCTTTCTCTCTTTCAGTGTTTTTTAATATCTACAGTACACATGTGCAGAAGCCTCATGGAAAGTACCAGGGAGACTCCCAGAACAAAGGAATAAACAAGCTTATATACTGGTGATATTGCTGACAGTATAAAACTATAAAACTGAACCAATTAGATCATTATACAGGGCAATTAACCAATCAAAGGTTTACCCGTAAACATAAGACAATTCACATCATCATATCTCTGGGCAAAGAAAGAAAATTGGATGCACTTCCATAAAAGGCACATTTCCTGCTTTCAGGCAGACTCTTGTTTTTCAGTATTTTCTCATTGCTCAGAGTTCATTTAAAGTTCACAGTACACAGTACATTTTAATACACACAAACTGTCAAATACTCAATTTCCTCAAACACATGCTTTGGCTGTTCATATTCTACATCACTTAAATACTTTAACTGGTAAATAATTAGTTCTGAGAAAAATGTTTAACTCCTTTGAAAATACCTATGTTCTTTTATAGATGCATACATTCTGCAGATTTAATGACACTTTTAGTAACTAAATGACATCAAATGAACTAAGAGCTGCATTAGAAAACTCATTATGCATATTAACATTCGACTTATGTTACATAGTTAAACAGAGGGTTGTGAGTCTTTTTTTTCTTTTTGAAATAAGTGGCATATATATATATATATATATATATATATATATATATATATATATATATATATATATATATATATATATATATTCAACAAGTCCTTGCATGAAAAATGTTAGATAGATGACCGACAAAATGGTTAAAACATCTGATGTTTCTTGAAAAGTCTTGGAAATATCGATAATCTTCTTAACCTTCAGCTTCTAATGTTTATACATACTTTGATCTGATGTGCATTTCTGACATATCTACTTATCAAAGGTGCTATTATTATATGTGAAATATTCATATAACTTCAGTTATATTGGACATTCTCATTTTGATATATATTCATGGACTCAGATTTCTTTAGTTGCTTTCATAATGCTTTTCTTTTTTGTTTTTATACTATATTCTTAGCAGAGATGGATAATTTGTGTATTTTGGTGTTGGAGAGGTAACTTTTATGTTTCATGTATGTTTGTAAATAGTTTGGGGTTTTTGAAAATAGTGCTTAATATACGTTATACATCCATGATAAGTAAGTTTTAAGACTAAGAGAAGAGGGCACTCTTCTTCTATGGAAAAATACTTATACTATGCCAATAATTATAGATACAATTTCAGATAAAGATGGGATGGTACACAACTTTGATTAACGCATACTGGATACCAGGACTAAATACTAAATATGTTGACAAATATCTGGACCTGATTACTTTAAATGTAAAAGGGGAAATTATAGCAACAGGTGATTTTCAGGCAATGATACTTCTAAAATGATAAAATAAAACTAACATCTCAAGCCAATAAGTTAAATGACTTTACAAACCAGATGAATCTTAAAGATATACATGGTCTAAGATAACAGTATTCATTATTCTATACTCACTATTCATATTGGTTTGGTACACAAACAAACACTGATAAGGTCCTGATATCAAATAATATAGACTCAAAAATAAGAAAATAAGTGACATATCTATAATGACTTGTCCACTTTCAGATCATAATGCTATAAACTTTACATTAACTATGCATACAGATGATTTAAGATCTTTAAGGAGAATTCCTGCTTACATAACTAAGTTAAAATACTTTAGGAAATGGATAATGAAAGAAATAGACATGTTTATGGAAACAAATGATAATGGCGAAGTGACTGATAATGGTGAAGGGATACCTTTAAAGTTTATATATATATGGTAGAATATTAAAAAAAGGAGATAGTCAGATAAAGAACTTTTTAGACTTACAAAAAAAATAGACAAGATAAAAATAGACCCAAAACCAAAAAAAACAAAGTAGCGCATAACAAAATTACTAAGTTAAATCAAAAATACCTAGCAGTTCTGAATCACAAGGTAGCCATAAACCTGGAAAAATTGAAATTACAATAATATGCTGTAAATCCTAAATATCAACATAAACTACCTGTAAGATCCAAAAAAATAAACAATCAAAATCTTATTAATGAGATTAAATAAAAACGTGATGGTTCAGTTGAGAGTATATCTAACTTATTGGACATATTAGAAGTGTTCAAAAACTACTACAAAGATATAAATAATAACACACCACTTTTGAGACAGATAATGTAATATTTTTATTCAAGAAAATATAACTACTAAGGTGTCAATGCAACAAAATAATATATTAAATAAATAAATAACACTAACAAAAGTGAAAGAGCAAATAAAATAAATTAAAAGATAATAAAGTTCCAGGACTGGATGGAATAATTCCTGAACTATATAAGATTTTCCCTGAATATATAATAAAGAAAATGATGAGTGCCTTTACTATGGTTAAGCAAAAATGTATAACACCCCCATTGTGGAAATATTCAATTATCTCCCCCATTTTAAAACAAGGAAAAAAATCCAAATCTTGTGATTCATATAGTCTAATTTCATTACTAAACACTGACTATAACATTTTCATGACAATATTAGCTAATATGATAAAGAAAATATTACCTAATCTAATACATAATTATCAGACAGGGTTCATTCTTCATAGAAAAGTGAAATATAACATTATTAAATTATTATCATTAATAGACATAGCATGCAAATACCAAAAAAAAAAAAAATAACTATTATCAGCTTAGACATAGAAAAGGCTTTTGATTCTATTAGTTGGTCTTATCTACAAAGAACTCTGCTTGGTTTTGAATTCTCCTCAGATTTTGTCAACTTATTAATGAAAATTTATAGTGGGGCACAAGCTTATGTAAAAATTGGATCATGTCTATCCTCACCACTAGAAATCCTCAAGGGAACTAGACAAGGTTGTCCTTTGTCACCATTATTGTTTGCTCTTTCAATGGAACATTTTACTATATATATTAGAAATAAGTAAAATATAAAAGGCTTTCAATTTAATAAGGATTATTGTCCTAAGATACAATTATTTGCTGATGATATGTTGTTAAGATTGGGTGATATTGATGGTTCTTTGCATGATGTTATAAATACCTTAAGCAAGTTTGAAATCATTTCAGGGCTTAAATTTAATCATAATAAATCCAAAACATTACTAATTAACAAAAAAGATCAACAAAAACCTAAGAGAGATTAGTCAGTTTAATTGGGAGTATGCTGTATTAGAATATCTTGGTGTCAGTATAAAAAATACATGGAAAGAGTATGTTAAACTAAACTACAATAATTTAATAACCACCGTTAGTGAACTAATCAAAAAATGGAATAAAATGTTCGTCACAATGGAAGATAGACTCTCTTTAATTAAAATTATAAATTTGCCTAAAAATTTGTTTTATATACAGTCAATAATACTACCCCCTCTCAAAACTTATTTAAAAAAATAGATTTCATGCTACTTAAATGTTTATGGTTCCCCTTAAAACTTAGGATTCCATATAAATTGCACATTAGAACTTGCAACAGTAATGGGATAGCATTACCTAGCTTAGATCTTTATTCCAAATCAGTTATAATTAATGTAATATTACATTGGGTCTCACCTACCTATATATCTGGCTGGAAAATAATACATGAGATTAATATAACTGATGTCAGAACTATAGAAAATCAGTTTAAGGAACAACACGGAATAAGTAGAGTTCATTGGCTTTTATGTGAATTTTGTTTATTTATTAAAAAGTTTAATCATTTTTCTTATGGCATTAAGCAGATATTTAATAACTTTAAAAATATAATTTATTGTAATTACAACATTAAACTATTCCTCTTTCTTATATTCCCTGCAGCATACTCCCCTGATTGCCTAGATTCTTTCAACATCAATGTGATGCAAAAATTAAAGGAAAATAACTTGATATTCTGGCATCAGATTATTAAAAATAAGAATATTAAACCACTAAACTCTCTTCTATGTAGTCTTTATAATAATCAAGACAGTTGGTTGTTTATACACTCATTACCAGAGTTTATAGAAAACAAAATGAGAGTATCAATCAACCTAGAGACTGAATCTATATCTAGTTTTATCCAGCTTTTTATTATGTGTCTTGAAAAGGCAGATTATCATATCTCACCTATCTAAAAGATACTAAGAGAAGACACTCTAAAGTTTGACTCAGATTTTTGGAATTACTATGTAAAGATTAATGGAGAAAAAATATCTGAAAAATCCAAAAAACTGTTATTGAAATTTACGTATGGTACTTCTTCTTCATTATACTGGAGATTGTATGTATGGAAATTTATGAATAGGAGTGTCTATATTCCACATAAAATAAATCTTATACTCAAAAACAGTGAAAGTAAATGTTGGAAATGTGATGAATTACTAGAGGCCAACTGGGTTCACATGTTCATTGAATGTAGAAATGTTGTTCAATACTGGAAAGACTTCAGATATTTTGTAAAGGTTTATATGGTCAGATAACTGTCATTTCTAACTCACTAATCCTATTCAATGTTCCTATACCTAATGCAATACCTAAATCTCAGATTCAGTTACTCTGGTCAATTCTCACAATTGCCAGAAATGTTGTTACTTTGAACTGGAAAAGTAAACAATATTTGATGTTTAAATAATGTATTAATTTAGCAAAAGTTGTTTGTAAAAAAGAACTGCAAACCATTTGTTATAGAACTCATAACATTACTCATAAAAAATAGCATGGCAAAAATTGGAAAACCTTTTGAACAAATACTGATAACGTCTCATGTTTAAAATGATTGTTTATCATAGATGAATGTAAATATTGTAAATAGTTTTTATTGTTTTATTGTATTTGTTATATGCACATTTGTGTATGTTTATAATGAAAACGAAATAAAAATGTTTTTGGAAAAAAAAACAAAAGTAAAAAGGCCTGGAGACAGTGGGTGCCTCTGTCTGGTCCACCTCTTTAGCATTGTCTCATGTGATACCTCTCCATTTATGCATATTTCAATTTCTGGGTCTTAGCAAATGACCTGAATCCAGCATATGAACGTTTTTCTTACTGACTTTTGCTGTAATGTTTTCCATAAGAATTCTCACCTCACCATGTCAAAGGTTTTCTGTAGGTCAAAGAGCAGAATCTCATCCTTTCTTTTCCTGATTCCCTTCTTCGTTGTGCATAAATGGCAGTAGATTTCAACATATTTTTTCTGTTTTCCTTCACAAAGCTATTTTGCTCTACTTGTATTATTTTTGGCAATTTTTCATCTAGTCTTTCTGCCATTACCTTAATATCTATAGTAATGAAAGAAATATACCTATAATTTCCCACCTCCTCCCCTTCTCCTCCATCTTTAGGTATCATGTTTATCCAGGCACTCCTCATACATCTACATATTTTTCCTAAGTACTGTAATATCTTCTATTTATCATCTAGGACCTTCCACACTTCCTCCCCTCCCAACTTTTAGAATTCTAGGGAGAATTAATCTGGTCCACCAGCTTTTTCTCCTGCATCTTATATGTGGCTTTCCTTATAACATCCCATATCACCTCTGCATTCATCCTGACTCTTGGCTTACCTCCCAGCCTGCATCCCTCTACATTCTTTCTACATTTCCATTCTAAGATTTTGGTTCTTTCCTGTTTTTAGTAAATCTACCTGTAGTATTCTGTGAGTCATTCCTTGATTAGGTCATCTTATTCAAAATATCCTTCTTCTCTTCCCCTTATCATTCTTACCTCACCACCCCCCCATCTTATTCTCTTCCTATCTCTTCTTGTATTTCTTGGATAGTTGTTTCCCTTGTGCCTCCTCAACAATCCACAAGTAGTTCCTCCACATCATTGTTGAATGTTTTGTTTTGTAATAGTTTTTTCAACAGTTCCATTCTTCTTATGATTTCTCTGATCTGTAGTACTTCTGTATTTTAATTTCTTAAAGCTTCTTTCTCTACTAAAACTATCTCTCTCTCAAATTCTGCAAAAATCCTTCATTCTTTCCTTCTTCTTCTCCTTCTGCACACTTCAATTCTCTTGTGACAGTGACCATGATCCCACCCCACATGTGTTCTTCCATTTAGTCCATATATTTTATATTGTCCTGCCTTGACTGCATGATTAGCCCTTGCAGTGTTTCTTTGCCATATATCTTATTCCACTTGTAACTAACCTACCTCCAAATCATTTTCCCTTTTCCCTGTTCCTGCACAATTACCTTAAATTTCACTTCTGCATGATTTGATATGTGCCTATCCTGTATGTGGATCTCTTCCATTATTTTTGTTAGATTTTTGTTCTTGTTGAAGTCGTCTAATGTACATGTCAGTACCAAAATGTTTCTTGTCAAGTTGTATCTTTTTCATTTACATACTTTTCCCTCTATATGTCCAGCCACCATCCCATTTTGGATAGCTATAGCTCAGCATCTTCTTTCCATCTTTGCTTTTCCCTGACATGACTCACTACTGGGACTTTTACTCTCTGCAATATTCTTATCTCTAGCTCTACTTCACTCGTGCCCCCCCAAGTGAAGAATCTCTGATAATTATCCTGCAAACAACTGATGGCAAAGGGAGTCACTACTGGGAGTTTTACTGTCTGAAATAGTCTTATCTCTAGGTTTACTTCACTCATAGCTGCCCTCCCTCCTTCCCAAGTGAAGAATTTCTGAAAATTATTCTGCAAACAGCTGAAGGCAAAGGAACTAACTACTGGGACTTTTACTCTCTGCAATATTTGTATGTAGGTGTATTCCCTGTTAAGCGGTGAGGTCTGCAGTGGGAGTGACTGATGCGTTTAAGGTGGAGGTGGGGTTACATCAAGGATCAGCTCTGAGCGCTTTCTTATTTGCAATGGTGATGGACAGGTTGACAGACGAGATAAGACAGGAGTCCCCATGGACTATGATGTTTGCAGATGACATTGTGATCTGTAGTGAGAGTAGGGAACAGGTGCAGGAGACCCTGGAGAGATGAAGATATGCTCTAGAGAGAAGAGGAATGAAGGTCAGCAGGACCAAGACAGAATATATGTGTGTGAATGAGAGGGAGGATAGAGGAATGGTGAGGATGCAAGGAGTAGAGGTGGTGAAGGTGGATGAGTTTAAATACTTGGGGTCAATAGTTCAGAATAATGGTGAGTGTGGAAGACAGGTGAAGAAGAGAGTACAGGCAGGATGGAGTGGGTGGAGAAGAATGTCAGGAGTGATTTGTGACAGACGAGTACCTGTAAGAGTGAAAGGGAAGGTCTACAAGAGGGTAATGAGACCAGCTATGTTATATGGGTTGGAGACAGTGGCACTGACAAAAAGGCAGGAGTTTGAGCTGGATGTGGCAGAATTAAAGATGTTAAGATTTGCACTGGGTGTGATGAGGGTGGACAGGATTAGGAATAAGTATATTAGAGAGTCAGCCCAGGTTGGAAGGTTTGGAGACAAAGCCAGAGAGGCACGATTATTTTGGTTTGCACATGTGCTGAGGGGGGATGCTGAGTATATTGGGAAAAAGATGCTAAGGTGCTAAGGATGAAGCTACCAGGTAACAGGAAAAGAGGAAGGCCTACGATAAGGTTTATGGATGTGGTGAGAGAGGACATGCAGGTGGTTGGTGTGACAGAGCAAGATGCAGAGGACAGGAAGAAATGGAAACAGGTGATCTGCTGTGGCGACCCCTAACATAAACAGCCGAAAGACAATGATGATGATTGTAACTGTTTTTTAGAACTTATGGTCAATCATTAGGACATATGTTACCTGTACATCCTCCCATGCTTGTTAACACTATGATGTAATTTCTACATATATTGCATTTACTAGGGCAATGCTAACTCTGTGAACTATTCAGCATTTCCCACTGTGGCTACTGGTATTTACTGAATAAACTTCCTGAATATTTGTTGTTATCCTGCAGGTTGTGCCTGGCCGTAAGTGTGAATTAATGTTGTGCTCACTTACCTGGCATGTATCTTACCTCATAATACTATAGTATATCCTTACCTTCCACATTCTCCACTCATATGCGCCCACAGCTTTCCTCAAGACAATACTTTGCTCATATTAATTTTTTACTGTTGTCTACCTACAAAAAGACTTTGTTACATCTCTTTTTTGTCTCTTTTTTTTTCATACAGCTCTAGCTCTACTTCACTCATGGCTGCCCGCCCCCCCCAAGTAAAGAATTTCTGATAATTATCCTGCAAACAACAGAGGACAAAAGGAGTCACTACTGGGAATTTTACTGTCTGAAATAGTCTTATCTCTAGGTCTGCTTCACTCATAGCTACCCACCCTCCCTCCCAACTGAAGAATTTCTGAAATGTATTCTGCAAACAGCTGAAGGCAAAGGGACTCAATACTGGGACTTTTACTCTCTGCAATATTCTTATGTAGGTGTATTCCCTGTGAAGTAACTTTTGCATAGTTCTTAGTGCTTTTACTCAGTTTTATTATATTGGCTTAGCGTGCACACTTACAAGGTCCCCCCCACCTTTCCCAATCCTTGCCATTGAAATTAACTGCCACTAGCTGGCAGCAGAATACCACTACACATCTGAATCTTAGCCCAGATTAGCAGCTCATCTTGTATGCAAAACAGTGCCCTACAGTTATTTAAATTCTCCAGTATTACTGTCTACTGTAAAGTCACACAAGTCCCTTCAAAGCAGTTATTTTTTCCATTCACTGTGAATAAATAGTGGAACACAGTAACTGAAATTATCCCTGCCATTAAACTACAGTGCTGCTTACCTTCATTACTTAGACTCCTGATACTTTTTTCTCCAGCTCTTACCTCCTAGGTAGGGCTCTAAATCAGGTTTCACTTCCAACCCCCCCACTGAATGCACTCACAGCGGCATTAGTCAGTAACATTACCTCCCCTTTCTCTCCCTTCTGCACTCCAAACTATCATCCCTACTTCATCCTACCTTACTGATTGTTTCTCTTGTCCCACCTTGCAAGTCAAGTCGGGCCTTCCTGCTCCGTTCCCCCATCATTTTGCTCAGGCTCACTTCACTCTATTAAACCCTGGCACCAAAAGCAATCCTTGCCCAAACCCTGACAGAACCCCTGCTGAACTAGCTACCCTTTTCAACTCCTACTTTATAGACACTATATCCAAACTTGCTTCCACCTTTCCTACAGCTACTCACAACAGCAACCCCACTTCTACATACCATACCCCAAAAAAGCCTTCCCAACAGTTTTTCTCCTCCTCTCACATTCCCACTTCCACTATTTCTAAACTCCTGCTAAAACTCAAACCAGGTAGCACTGCCCCTGACAGTTTACCCCAAGAATACCTTCATATGTCTGCCAGATCCATCAGCTACCCCATAAGCATTCTCATAAATAGATCTATCAACGAAGCCTATGTACCATCCATTTGAAAGAAAGCTTATATCATACCCATACATAAAGGCGGTAATAATTCAGACATCTCAAATTTCTGCCCTATAGCCATTCTATCTCCTATTTCTAAAATAATGGAAAAATGAATTCAAATTCAACTCGTGGATTACCTATCCCAAAACCAACTAACTTCCACTCAGCATGGATTCCCCTGGCCGTAGTACTACAACTGCTCTCCTATCCTTCCTAGACACTGTTAACCACAGCCGCAATTATGTTAAACTTGTCTCTGCACTCTTTCTTGATCTCTCTAAAGCTTTCAACACCATCTCCCATCCTGTCCTCCTTTCTAAGCTCTCACACCTTGGCTTGTCTACACTTATCCTTAACTGGTTCACCAGTTACCTCACAAACAGACAACAATCCACCAAATGGTTGCACTCTTTCTCTCCTTTTCTCATTACTTCTACCAGAGTTCCACAAGAATACATCTTAGACCCCCTCCTGTTCAGTATTTTTATTAATGACTTTCACTCCACTCTCACTCATGCATCTGTAGTTCAATACGCAGATGATTCTACTATTATCTACTCTGGTAACTCTGAAACCGAACTTCTGACAATCACTCAGAATGCTTTCTCTATTACCAAAGCCTGGATGACAAATAATCACCTTGCCTGCAACCCAAAAAAAACAAAAAAAAAACAAAACTCTTGCTCTTTACACCCTCCCCAAAAAAACCCACCATCAATACATCTGATTTCATCATTTTCTCCTCCAGCAAGACTGCTTTAGAGGTAGTTTCCCATACTAAGTCACTTGGCATAACCTTAGATGACAACTTAACTTTGGACCAACACATCCACAACACCATAAAAAAACACACCAAAAACTTGGTACCTTCTACCAACATAAACACTTTTTAAACTATTCTACTAGAAAAACACTTGCCCAAACTTTTCTCCTACCTTCTCTCCACTATGGTCCCCCATTCTGACAAACATCCAATCGTCATTAAAAAATAAAATGGAGAGCTGCTATAGCAAAATTGCTAAATTTGTTACTAGAGCAAAATATTCCTCCCACCACTGTCACTCATTACAATCCCTGAACTCACTAGAATTCCCACAATACCTAACTTACATACAACTAGCCACAGCACACAAATTCATCTATAATTCCTCCAAATGCCCAGCCCTGGCTTCACTTCTGACTCTTTATCAACCAAACTGTTTGCTAAGATCTGGAAATCAATCTCTTATCCAAGTTAAGAGACCTAAACTCCCTGTAGGCCAATACCTTTACTCTTTCACTGTAGCTAAACATCTGGAATGCCCTTCCACCTCCTCTATGGACTATAAATAATGACCCATCATTCAAAAAAATCACGCTACCAACATCTCTCCTCTCATTGGCTATGCCCTTGCACCATCCCCAGTTCCTCAGTCACCTGATTATTAACCTGCCTCATCTCTCAGATACCCACACACTTCTTCACTCTCCCTATTGTGCACTCACCCTTAATCACGGCATAGTGTGCCTCACCCTGCTTCACGTGGTGTGTAAAAATTGTGTAAGTGCAGATTATCATTATCTGTCTGATCTACTGAATACCTGCCAAGCACCCGAGTCTTCCACAGAATGTTGCTATACATTGCCTATATTACTGTGTCACTTCTGACTCCTATATTATTCTGTTATATATTGTTAAAACTATTACGCGTGTATATTGTTAAATGCTGTTAGTAACTCTCTAAATAATCTCTTAATTATGTATATATTTTTTTGGAGCTTTTCTCTGTGGGCCTCCACTGAAAATGGGCTCATTTCAGCCCAGTGGACTTTCCTGGTTAACAAAAGCAAATAAATAAGTAAAATAAATAAATGTCCAAACTCCTACTCTTTTTTTTTTTCATTTTGAAAAATATAGACATTTTTTACTTTGGGAGAGACCAGAAAACTTTTTCAGTATACAAGGGACTTTTGTGACAATTATGTACCAATACCACAGTTACACCAGGACTTAATGTCTATCTGTCAATTGGAAGTATATAGAAAAAAATATCCTTTTTGTGTTACTTCTGTTTTAATATTTTATTTATTTGTCATTACATTTGTTCAGTATTTGAATATCTGTTGATTATTTATGTTTTTTTAAGTTTACTTTTTAACATTTATTGATTTGACAAATAGGATTTCTAACCTTCAGTTTGAGTCACATGAGTTGGGTCAGGTTTTAAATAAAAGTGTTTGATGAAGTAGAAAATGGCTCTGATGAAATCCTTTCTATCCAGAATGAAAGACCATAAGTAGTTTTTGTTTTTAATGCATTAAAGATTCTCCTTGGTTGTCAGTGCTTATCCGATTCCTTACCTTGTACATGTTTGCAGTGTTTGACTTTTACTTTTCAAATGCCTCCAGGTGGTTTTGTTTACTTGTTTGTTGGTAGGTTTGGTTGAAATTTTATGTTTGCACATAGAACATGTCACAGGAACTGATTGATGCCATCTGCCCAGCTTGCAAATGCCACTACTGTCTTCTGTAGTGGGGAATTGAAGCTTGCAATTTACCCAGACTCCGGCTTTCATTCCTAGTATTCAACAAACAAATGAAGAAAAAGGTTCAACACCACCTACATTTTAAGCCATCAATCTTTTGTATTGCAGCCCAGTAAAAAACTACAGAGCAAAGTTAATACTGAATTTCCATTTGAGGATAAACCATCAGTGAAAAAATGGCTTGACACTTCAGATACTTGTGACACACCAGCTTTGAAAATAAGTTGCATCAATTATTCTTTGCTTGAACAAATTAATTCTTAGGACAAAAAGTTAAACAAAATTCACATCACTACAACTGGATAATTATGTTTTATTGGACAGTGTATAGAAGTAGAATGTTTCCAATGGGTTACACCTTTTGAAGTATCCCAACAGCATGGAATACGATTCCTTCTCACATGCTGAAATGACTATACTGTTTCATCAAATGCATATGGAATGTATAAAAATTATTTTTCAGACAGTGAGAGCAAAATGTACAAATTGTGTCAAGAAATTTCTTCATTAGTAGTCTTAATCATACGAGACCTGTTATTTCTGAGTTATCAGAAACAATACTCAAAGATTTTTTCTGACATTAATCATAAAAAAGCACAGGCTAAGTTAAGAAATAACAAAAATCTTGATTATGATGATAAGGATTGCAAAGATAAGAATGCATATCCCCTTAAGAGGAATGCCACGTATTCTGTGGATCGTATTTTTTGTAAATTCTAAGGAATCAACCTTGAAATGGAAGATTAGGAGAATGTGAGTACTAATGGGGTCGTCCCTTTAGAGATGATCTCCCCATGATTGTCTGAGAAGATAGCACAGCAAATCAGCAAACACCTCAGCAATGACAACAATTACTATTATCCCTACAATGGTCCAAACAATAGAAAGTTCAACAATTGTAAGCAGAAAGGAAGATCAACTACACAAAGTCAGAGATGGAAGACAGACCATTATCAAGACAATCTGACACAATGGGTACTGTTTCTCTCACCAAGTTCTTGAATTTTAGTATTTTCAACTACACTGGTATTGAGAAAGGCCAATAAATTACAATTTGTTTGACAAAGGATTTATATTTGTATACATTGGACATTTTGATCATTTGGCATCTACATTACTAGATCTCAAGTTTTTAGTAGAAATTGTAATTTGAATTTGTTGTCTCAAGTACAAGGTGTGAATCACATGACTAACAGCATTTTTAATAGAATTCAGTTGAATGTAAGCCATATATATTTATATTTATATCTATCCCTCGGATTTGCTGTACTTCTGTGCAGGGCTAGCTTAGTCCTGCATGGAAGCAGCCATTTAGGAGCAGGACAGCAGCGTGCCAGGCATATTAATGAAGGTGTGCTTTCTGAGCTCCTAAATGGACACAGAGCATGTATGAGTGCAGGGGGAATGTCTGAGAGCAAAGCTCTCAGAATATACATGTCCCTGCAAGCAAGAATAGCAGGTTATCGATAAGAATGAGTGAGACTGCTCATAGGTGTTCGCATACCACCAGCAACATCCCGCCAAGTTTATAAGAGAAATAGTTACTATATAAAATATAAACAAGCTTTTTTTTTTTTTAATTAAACAGATAAAATTTTACCATAGAGGCTCAGGTTTTCCCATTGCTTAGCTATGTTTATTGCAGCTTAAATGGCACAAGAGGATAAAAATCAAGAAATATGCAAATGAGGTAGTATTGCAATAGTGTAGTGGGCAGAGCATTCGCCTTATGAGCAGTCATTCCCAATTTGAGTCTCACTCCAGTATATTCCATTTTCCACGTCAAATCACTTTATGAACAATATTTTTTGTTGCATAATGTACTAAATAACATATATTTGTGAATTGGAGTACTGCATTAAATGCAGATGTGAGGTGTCATTGTCATAATCTAAAATCTACAGATAATCACAAGTGCCCCATACAGTATATGTACACAGGAATCAGGGATACAAATCAGAGGTACAATATGTAATGAATGATAAATCCATAGAATGTCCAAATTTACCACCTTCCCAAGAACCATTTTACATTACTGTCCAAATTAGTGGGGGTGTAAGTGGGAGTAAGCACTATTAAGCAAGAGTAAGCACATTTAAGCAGTAGTAAGTGAGTTTAACCCCATTTGCATGGAAGTAAGCAATGTGCACATAAGTTAATCAATACTGAAGCTAATTCTCTGCAAACATATTTAACCGGAGGTTAGCATTGCTTACCATCGCGCAAACCCATGCAAACCTGCTCGCAATTGCTTAAAAGTGCCTTAATCTCTCTGTATGCAACAGCCGCTGTTCTGGCCAGAAGCAAAATAAACAGCCTTTGCAGGTCTTGAACCCAAGACCCCGTACACTATAATCACAGTAATTAACCACTAAGCCATCACAGCAGTACATAAAACTTAGGTATCACAAAACAGATCCTCACTAAAGGAAAATCAAACTCAACATGTGAAAGGAATCTATATACAGTTTTATGTTGTATAACCTACTACATAACATAAATATGTGAATTGGAGTACTTCATTAAGCCCAGATGGGAGGTGTCATTGTAATAAAGTGTAGAAGTACACTAATAAACACAAGGACCCCATACAGTGTACATACACATGAATCATGGATACCAAACACATATATAACATGTAATGAATAATAAATCAATGCCAAACAGCAAATAGTATGAAAATTAAAAATGAAGCAATGCTAAGCATTGTACAGCCCAGATTAGTAGGTGTAAGCAATGGGTAGGCCAGCTAAATCATTTGCCCATTGCTATAACCCTTTAAGCAATGCCAACCTTAGGTGAACAGGTTTGCCCATAGCTTAGCATTTTCAAAACTGTCCAATCATGGCAAAGTGTGGGAAATCAGCCACATTTAAACCCAACAGGTGGGAATACATCTCATAACTGGTTTCAGCTTCCTCCTGTAGGCACTATGACTGCAATGTGAGAGGGTGTGTGCTTTTGGGCACAGTGCTGGGGCATCCAGGAGTCCAGAGTGATATCAGGACTCCTTGTGAAAGATCATGGCCAGAGACTGCTGCAGGGCCAGTACCAGGGTTCCCAATACAAAGCAGACACCTGGGACTGGCTCACCCGTGACCTCACCAGTGCCACTGGCATACCCTGAACTGGTGAACAGGTCAGGCATCACTATGCTGACCTGAAGTGGAGAAAGGGGGATCTCTTGGATCAGTGGATCCAAGAAGCTAGGAGGACGGGGGATGTCCCAGCCGTGTATAAGTATCAGTCCACTATCTGTGTAACAATTGCTAGCTTATGTATATTATGGATAGGTTTGACTAAATATTCCTCTTATGTCTTTAACAGTGGCAGATGAGTGGGCTGTGAACCAGGAATCCCATGCCTGTAGATTGCAGTGGCTGCGAAGTGAGGCAGGTTAGCAATACTCTTGCATGTACTGTCACAGGAAATAAATCTAAATGTAGTAGAAAGTTAATCACCTGTATAAAACCTGTATTGTTAAAGGTATATACTGCATACACAAGAGAATATGACAGGAAGAGTCTCATATAGGTTGTATGTAAATAAAGGCATAATAGCCTGACAATAAAGGTATAATTGCTGGACTGCATGTGTTTACTCTGGTGTCATATGGTAATGTAGAGTTGCAATCTCTTAATAGTACTGTTGTATTAAGCACTGTTAGCCACACTGTGCTACATAAATAAAATGTATAGGAATGTCTGTATATGACTGTTGTAATCACAAGAGGTCATATAGTAT
>NC_056731.1:1041613911-1041617415 GCF_019279795.1 Protopterus annectens
CCATCAGCTGATCATGAAAATCACATAGAATCTCAAGCTTCTGCCTAAGCAAAGCAGGTGTATTTCTCCACATCCACCAGAGAGGGATGAGAGAGACAGACAGAGACAAAGTAAGGCAGGGAGGGGGTGGGAGTGTAAAACCTGAGCAAGTTTGTGTCTTACACTTACCAGTAGAGGGTTTCAACCCCCTGCCTGACTATGTATTGCTATCACATGTCTATGCAGTTATTATGTTGGGGTGTTGTCCAAATGCATATCTGATGGTGAGTGACATCTGTAACAGTGATAAAGGAAGGATAAGGTAGGTGTAGTACAAGTGCCTGTCCACATGAACAGGCATTAACGTTGACACAGAAACACTCTCTCAGGGACTCACACACATTAACACAGTTGGCAGGGTCAGGATTAGACTTCCTAACTAGCTAGTTTGCCAAAAAACAGTGATACACAGGTATTACATGCACCACATGGGTTATCAGGATAATATATGGGCAAAGGGTATGCAAAGGTGTCTGACATCAGAAGGCATGCTTCAGTAGACCAATGAGAGGTGCAGTGAGTGTGAATGGCATCAAAATCATTATACTTCACACACACACACACACACACACACACACACACACACACACACACACACACACACACACACACACACACACACACACACACACACACACACACACACACACAGGTTGCCAGTACTGACATGCATGGGTGCATTGCTTCACAGGTGTGTAGTGGTTGACTGTGCCAGTAGGCTGTACAAGGCTAGGGAAAGGGTATACCTTGGCATCAGTCCACATGAAAATGGTTTGCAGTGTGGCTCAGGGGTGCAATCCCTGGATTGGCCCACAAAGGTGGGTATTGTATTCAACATCTATTCATCTGGGTTACTATTGTGGGTGGCCAGTGCTGTACAATGATTGCCATGTATGTGTTCTATAGTCCATGACATGGGCGGTGTCTGGGATGTGCACACGTCCCACATGCATGTTCTTTCACATGTAGAAGTGTCCTTGGGGTGTCTGTAGCATGTTCTGTACAAAGATTATCATCAGATGTGCCATTCTTGGCCTCATGTGGTGGGAACTGACAATGGACACCAGGTTGACCCTGCACCTACATTGACAGCATTATACAAGTATTCCTTGGTGTCAATGGCATCTGTCCATACAGGACATGTGCATAAGACATGGTATGTCCTTTGCGGGTTACATTTGATGGCACTACAGTTGTTGCAGGCATCCAGTGGGGACCATAGTGAAGGAGCACTGTATGGAATTATGTGCCTGTTGTAGTGATGGGACAGGGTGCCATGCCCTCTGTAGTCCACTGCAGACACACTATTTTTACTATCTGTGGGCAATATGCAGGGAACTACCAGCATAGTGGTTGTTGCCTAGCTATGTGTGTTTGTGTATGAGACATGGATTGAGAGTGATCTCTGGGTAATACAAGGATGCCTAATTTGTTTGCCAGGCCTTGATGTCACATGTAGGGGTATGGATTGTCAACTCCAGCCTCTCTGTTGTTTGACATCTGTTATCCTTGTAAGGTGGACATTGTGACATATAATAGGCCCACTATATAAGAAATTTGCAAAACCCGCTCCACCACGAGTCCAGTTGTTACACACTCACAGCCACCTCCACACAGGATTTGAATAACAAACACAGACACACACACACACACACACAGTTGCCATGTCTGGCATTGGAACTCCTACCTAACTAGATTATCGCACTACAGCAGTACGCAGTTATAGGACATGCCATGGAGATTAATGGGCTACCCTTTCCCCAAAGGTGTATTTCAAAGTGAATAACATCAGCAGACTTACCAAAGAGGGGCAATGGAGGTTGTAGTGACTGTGAATGGCCTCAAAAGCATTGTTCCCTCCACAGACAGACAACCAGATACACACACACACACACACACACACACACACACACACACACACACACACACACACACACATATAAACACCCACACTTGCGATGTCTGGGAATACAACCCCTACCTAACTAGTATATCACACCACAGCATTACGAAGTTATAGGATGCACCATGGAGATTACTAGGCTAATTCTTCCCCAAAGGTGTATTTTAAAGTGAATGACATTAGCAGGCTTGCCAAAGAAGGGCAATGGAGGTTGTAGTGACTGTGAATGACCTCCATAGCATTGCTCCCTGCACAGATAAACAAACACACAAACCATGTCTGGGAATAGAACCCTTACATAACTAGTATGTCACATTACAGCATAATGCAGTTATAGGACACACCATGGAGATTACTGAGTTACTTCTTCCCCAAGGATATATTTCAAAGTGAATGACATCAGCAACCTTGCCAAGGTTGAGCAATGGAAAGTGTAGTTCATAGGTTCATAGGGTCATACATTGATACTAGGCTATCAGCCATAGGGCCTATACATGACAATTCTCTATCTATGACTTCCCACAATATTTAATTCCCTGCACCCCTGTCTAGCAGGACAGCTGACATGATCCCCGGAGTACATGTCCTATCTCCCATCCAATCATCCAGGTTCCTTTTGAAGAGGGCCAAAGATGCACTCTGCGTGACATGTATGGGCAGTCTATTCCACAGTCTGGGGAGTCTCTGGGGTCAGGAACAATCCCTCCTGCATGTATTGTTCATTGTGATGACAGGATTTGGATCCTTGGAGCATGTGGATGTGAGGGTTTGGAATTCTGTAAGTGTAGCATGTCCACCAGCTGTCGGTTTGACATGGAATGTATGTTAAGCAGAGACCACCTCTTTGAACACAGTACGTGACACTGGATGATTTTCAGACGGTCAGCATAGGGCATCTGGTTTAGGCCTGTGGTCATTTCATGAGGTATGTCTGCAGCCTCTGTACTTGTTGTAGATGTCTTGTGAGGTACATACGTAATGGGCCATTGTAGTCTGTACTGGGTTTACTGAGAGTTGCCTATATTGGGGCAATGGTCTCCTTTTCCAGGATGTAAATCCCTTAGTGGGAGTTGTGCCACATTGGTGAATTTCCTGACTGTTGTGGGGATGTGGTTATCAAAGGTGAGACCACTGTCCACATGTTTCCCTAGGTCTTTTATCATACTTTAGGTGTTTAGTGTACTGCCAACTATGTGGTACTTCATAGGTATATGTCCCTTCCCAATGGGGAACACTATATATTTCTTGGCATTGATCTTGAGGCCATGGCTCAGGCACCAAGCATGTGATTCAGTAAGGCCCTTCTGTAGACAAACCACATCATGTGGAGATTAAATAGTGGCTTCCATTGTGCAGTCATCTGCGTCCTTTGTTTGCAGGTGTCCCTTACTGTTGGACTGCACTTCAGAGCAGTAGATGCCAAACAAGGGCAGTGCCAGGACTGAACCTAAGGTATTCAACTGTCACTTGTCTGGGGCTTGGGTTGGTGTCACCTACATTTTACTGTGTGGGTTGTGTCAGTAAACCCCCGGGGGAGGGTTTGGCCCGCCCATTTTACATTT
>NC_056731.1:1041617915-1041639622 GCF_019279795.1 Protopterus annectens
GGGGAAAAATATTTTTCACTTACTGCATTAATATCATGCATAAAAATTTCAATATTTTCTGTAGTATCATTCCATAATATAAAAATGTCATCCAAAAAACGCCCATAACAACTAACATGTTTAAATAATACATGATTATAGGTTCATACTAGGCTAACTGCCCTTGTAAGTCTAGCCAATTATCCCTTGTAAGACTCAAACTCCGCACCTTGTGTTTATAAGGCAAACACCTTACCCATTAGGCCATCCTCCCAACTAAAGATGTGTTCTTCCTCCCAGTTAAGTAGCACCAGATTGGCATAAATGGAGGCACAAGCTGCCCCCATAGCTACTCCTCTCATTTGCCTATAATGCTCACCTTCAAAATAAATAAAATTATAATTTAAAACTATATCCATAAAGTCTAATATAAGGGCCACTTTCTCCCAGGCAAACTGTGAGTATTTCTGAATACTGCTGCCAAATCTAATCATGCCCTCTTCCTTGGGTATACTCGAAAAAAGGTCAACAACATCAATGGTTAAAAAAATTAATTTATCATTCCACAAATCATGTTTAAGATGACCCAAGAAGTCCCAAGAGTCAATGACAATATGAGGGACTTTCACATATATAGGTTGTAACCACCTGTCAATCACCTTACCATAGGGAAAAGTCTTTGATTTGCTCCCTGAACTTATCAGATGGAATGGAGGGTCCTTGATATCTTTGTGTACCTTGGGGATACCCACTATCATCGCCAAAACAGGGAAAGTAACTTTCAGATAATTGTACAAATTGATATCAATTCTAATGTTGAGAAAAAATTCCTCAAGAAACATATCAATACAATGGTGCCCAATGTTCACCTCATTCAATGATAAAATTTCATATTTTCTTGAATTATGTAATATGTCATGAATTTTATTAATATAGTCATTACTATCATATAATACATCACCAACCTTGTCTGGTTTCATAATGCGTATGTTCTTACTTCCACAAATTTCCTTTATGGCCAAATGTTCTTCCTTACTCATATTAAATTTGAGTTTAGTTTTCCTACTGGTCTTATAATACTTGTACATCTGGTCCATAACCACATTTTCATAAGCTGCTACTGTACTGTTCATAGGGGGTATGTATGTACTTTTCTTCTTGAAATCGGTATTTACAACCTTATCTCCATTTTCATGAAATAATAGACCCAGGTTAAGTTTCCATAAGAATAAGTTGAATTCCACTACACTGTCCACTAGATCAAAATTAGTGATGGGGACAAATTGCATCCCCTGTGCAAACATAAAAAATGTTCTTTCTTCAAATTAAAATCAGTGTAGTTGAAATATTAAAATCTCTGTAACAGAACTTAACTTCATTGTGCTGAATAATCTCCTATTCAACTACATTCAAGTCTAATAATTTTCCCCGTACCTTACTCTGTTCTCTTGTTGACCTCACTTGCTTTGCCATTTTTGATTCGTATCCTCGTCCTTGTTCTTCCCTTGCCAGTTTTGGTTTCTCCCATCTAAAAAATAATTTTCTGGGTTCCTCCAATAGTCGTTTAGCCTATACTTGTAATTCTCCCTATGTTTGTAATTACCTGGCTGGTTAGCTTGATATGGCCCCCCTACTTTCCTTTCCTTGTCCCAGCTATATGCCTGTTTCTTATCATATTGTTCCATGTCCTCTTGAGTTTATTACACTTCCTGTCAAACTGTTTTGTGCTGTGTTTGTCCACCCAAACATATAGTTTATTGTAAAAACTCTCCCATTCACTAAACAATAAATTGTGCATTATACTCTCACTGAGCCTTTCCACATCAATAAACAATTTACTTAATTTTTCATCATTACATTTAATTAAAATTTCCATAAATGTATAACCAAACAAATCAAACATAAAATTACATTCAGAAAGTATTTCTTCATCCAAATCGATTCCCATCGGGCATTTGGAAAAACGTAGCCCCATAGGAATACTTTCAACTCAAGACATCTTTTTAAGTACATATTGTCCATTTGCAGTCCTTTGATAGCACCCAGTTTTATTACCTTCTTATTGTTCCTTGTCTTCCTTGTCTCCTGTTCTGGGATGGGTGTGGGTCACTGCTGTCCTGCTTTACTTACTAATTGCTACTTATTAAATTTCTACTGTGATATTTTATTAATTTTTCTCTGTCTCTATATGCAACTGTTTCCTGCATTGAGAACAAAGCAATGTAATTTCATTCAGCTACATTGCTGTGTAGTTCGGAATGACAATAATGTTTTCTTTGACTTTGACTCTGACAGAAAGAGTAGGGGATGTACCCTGCAGTACTGTCCACATTTCCCCAAGGCAATATCAACAGCACTTTAGGCCTCTTCTGAAAAGTAGCACTGGCCTAGTGAGACTAACCTGCTCAACAAAATATAAGTAAATTAAATTGTAGGCTATGTAATGAAAATAACTATTCTGTTGCAGTGTGTAAGAAATGGCATAAGTATGTTACACAAAATGGTGTTAATGAAGCTACAAAGAGGAAAGAAAAAGAAATATTTTGTGGGCACTATAGAACTGCAGAAAGTGTACAGTTAAAGTACAGTTCATGCCATGGTGACAAATGAGAACAAAAACTGGACAGAAACACTTATTTTCCATTTAACCCTAATACTAGAACATGAAGTAGGATTGTGTTAGAGTATGCATTTAAAGCACTGAAGTTGTAAGGCAAAAACACCTAAATTCACCTTACATGTCACTGACATATTCATATCCCAATATGAAGTATATTGATCAGTCATATGAATGTTTGTTCTGAGCTAAGAGATACAGATTATTATTTTTTTTAAGTTGTGTCTTGGAAATACAGTTAAATAACTTAATGTGCTAGGTTATTTGGAATATGAGATACTTATCATGGTTACACATACTGACAATACACAAGCAAAGAAGCTATAACATTTGTCCAGTCAGCATATCAAATAATTCCAGGGATTTAATTCTAGTATCTTCCAAATTATTCTTGTTAATGCTAAAAACAATGATGTTGTCTCATCTTCAGTCAGAGATAAGCAATTATACATTATGCAGCATAAAACAGAATAATTGCAGACCTTCGGAATCAGGTGCAAGTTATAACATTTTGATAACAGTATGCAGGTTCACATATTGATTTGGATTGTTTGCCATGTGACTATCACATCAAGATATAACCAGATGCAATATCATTATGCTATCCTTGCAGCAGTGTAACTCATATCTTAAGGAAAATTATAGAAAAAAAGTTTTATTATTAAAGTTGCTGAATAGGTTAGCAACATGATTAAGTTGTGAAGCTTATCGGACTTTTAAGGTGGTTGCACACTGGCTACTAGCTTAATTTCATTTCACCCAGGGTGAAAAACAGAAATTCAGTAAAGAGAGCCAGATAATTTGTTATTTCAGGTAAATCTTGGTTACAGTTTAGTAACTGCACTGTCTGGATGCTAGTAAAGAATAAATTTAGAGAACCTGAAAGAAAATGAGCCACAAAAGCTGAAGAGAAAACACTGGTTAGGAAATATCCTGCAGCTTTTCAGGAAAAAGCAGTTCAAGCACTAGCTTTGGTACAAGACATGACTTCGAGCAATGTAGAGGAAAAAATAAGTCAAATGTGCACAGAGCTGATTAAAATAAACACCGGAGTATATCAAATCAAATAACAAAAGGATGGAGAAAAAAATGGAAGAAGCTCTAAACAGATATTCAGATGTCCTGACAAAACTGCAAAAATAAGAGGTTAAAATGAATAAATGGCTATCTGACTATCAGGTTGCTCAAGAAGAGATGTTTCAAACAGTGGCAGAATTAGAGGGCAGAGCACTTAGGGAAACCTGAGATTTTATGCTGGTAATTTACATATATCCCATGCTGCCTCGGATTCAAGAGGTTTAAGGTATCATACAGTGGAAATTCTAGCTTTGCTAGATTTTTCTTTTTGTTTTTTAACCAATTGGTTTTCCTGTGTGACATTTTTACTCATTTTTTTAGTTTGTTAGTTGGGATAGTTTGTAAACACCCTTAGGTTTATGTATATCAGTTGGGTATGACTACCCTGTGTTTCCATAAATTAAGCATTTCTTTTGTGATGTGCTGATGATGTTGTAAGAAGGCAGAAATGTGCATGTCCACAGCTATGGGGGGTTGGTTTTATTGGGCTGAAATTTTCCATAAAAAGTTGTAAAAGAAAAAAAGTCATGTACATTCAGAAAAGGTGTTTAGCTCTAACTCCTGATATCCTTAGAGGGTAGTTTACCTATATCCATTGTCGGCTCTGATTCAAGAGGTTTAAGGTATCACACAGTGGAAATCCTAGTTTTGCTAGATTTTTTTTTTGTTTTGTAACCAATTGGTTTTTCTGTATCACACGATGGAAATCCTAGTTTTGCCCGATTTTTATATTTGTTTTTTAACCAATTGGTTTTCCTGTGTGACCTTTTTACTCATTGTTTTAGTTTGTTTGTTGGGATATTTTGTAGACACCCTTAGGTTTATGGCTATTAGTTGGGTATGACTACCCTGTGTCTCCATAAGTCAAACATTCCTCTCATGTTCACAGTGCAACTTGAGAAGCTAGTAGCTGAAAGGAACTGCTTATCTGGTTTGTATGTCTCTATATAGACAAGCTGATAAGAGGGCAAAATAATAGAATACTTTTTTCATTTTGTGGCTAAAATGTAATGTTTTCTGAAATCATTCATGTTTTTTTCTACATGTGACAGAGGAATAAAGATAAGACAAAACAGACAGCACTTTGTGTAAGTAGAAGCACAGACTTTGCCATGCATCTTAGCATGGATAACCTTAATTACAGGTCAATTAAAGCCTGTGAGTGTAGCAGACAATATGAGACAAGTGTTCTTATTGGGAGAGTTAAACTTCATTATTTGAAGGTGTGCATAATTTTGTGTGTTTGTATTAAGTTAATAGGTAATTGGGGTGTTCTAAGAGTATATATATGAGGGTTTTTAATAAAACAGTCTTATAAGATGTTACACATGATCAAATGGATATGACAAGAAACAACTGTATAAAAGATCTATGTGTTAAACATTAGCATATGCATGTAATACAAAAGATGAAACTAGACATTTAAAAAAAAGCTGTTGTACATAACATGTGGGAATAATAATTTCTTATCATATTGGCAATGCCTTCCATGCTATCTTTGAATGTGAATGTTCTCATAGGTATATATAAAGAAAGAAAGAGTAGTGAACAGTATTAAGAAACATGCATGTCCACAGCTAGAGGTGTTTGGGGTTATTGGCTTGAAGTTGTCTGTAAAAAGACTTAAAAGTAAAAGGAAAAAAGTTATGGCCATTCAGAAATGCCATTTAGCTGAAACACCTGATAGCCTTAAAGGGTAATTTACATATATCCCATTTTGCCTCTGATTCAAGAGGTTTAAGGTATCACACACTGGAAATTCTAGTTTTGCTAGATTTTTCTTTTTGTTTTTTAACCAATTGGTTTTCCTGTGTGACCTTTTAACTCATTGTTTTAGTTTGTTAGTTGGGATAATTTATAGACACCCATAGGTTTATGGATATCAGTTGGGTATGACTACATGTGTTTCCAAAAGGCAAACATTCCTCTTATGTTGTACTGGTGATGTCATAAGAAGGCAGAAACATGCATGTCCACATCTAGAGGGGTTTGGCTTTATTAGCCTGAAATTATCCATAAAAAGACTTAAAAGTAAAAGAGAAAATGCCATGGACATTCAGAAATGCCATTTAGCTGAAGCACCTGATAGTCTTAAAGGGTAATTTACATATATCCCATGTTGCCTCTGATTCAAGAGGTTTAAGGTATCACACAGTGGAAATTCTGGCTTTGCTAGATTTTTCTTTTTGTTTCTGTACCAAGAAACTGGAATGAACAGACTGTATTAATTATATATATATATATATATATATATATATATATATATATATATATATATATATATATATATAAAAGCACAAATAAGCAACTGGACTAGTATTCCACAGCAAGAGCTGTTAATTGAAAGGGCATATCATGTGTATGCTGCAAACGTGGCCAAAAGAAACAGCTAAGACATCTAATAGTAAAGATGCAATCCAACCAGCAGAAAGAGTTGATTTTGATAAAACCAGCAGAAAAACAATGTAGTAAAAGTTGGAGATAGTAGACCTTTTGTGGAAAATTATTACTCACTGTGAACAAGCAGAAGAGAAGTAAATGTATTCCAGCAATGAAGAATGTCAAGAGGCAGGTGCAAGATTCAAGCTGTTGCATCCAGCTACCTTCAGAATATTTTTTCTTGGAGTATCAAAGTCCTTTTTTCATGCAGAACATGGTAAGAAAGAAATAGAAAACTTTGTCCAACAAAAAGTGAGCAATCAAACAGAAGGGGACTCTGGTTCTAATTCTTCTGAAAATAAAGCTTGCAGAGAGACTTTGACAATGAAACCTTCCAATGCTTCAAAAGAAAATGCTTGAGAGACAAAAGAAAGCACATTAGTTGACTTGAAAAAACAGGAGTACACTGGAAATGAACCAGAGACTGGAGTTAAAGATGGAGATCAACAGGAAGAAAAGAAGAAACTCAGAAATTAATGAATAACTGTGGGATTGCAAAGCATTAATCACATTTGTGAAATATGGCTGAAGAAAAATAAAACTGGAAATATTGAACTATTTTGAATTTGTTAAAATTGTTTGGGATTCCAAAGCATATGTCCTACTTCATATCATTAATGTTTGGAAGAACATTAAGAGGGATAAGATGAAGGAAAGAAGTAACTGTAAGCAACATAAATTTTGTTCTTAATTTTTATAAAACATGGCATATATTGCATATTATAAAGTAAAGCAATTTCAGTTATTTTTTTGTGTTATAGGAATACTAAACAGGTGCCCTTTTTCCTTCTTTCTTTCTTGTTGTTTAGTTTTAAGAAATGTAGACACTGTGATGTAAAATGAGAAGAAAGCCTGGGAGAAGCATGATTAAGATAAGCTATAATCTTGGGTTATTGAGGAGTTAGATGGGTTGTAAAAGTATACAAATCATGATAGAAGTAAAATTGATATGCATTTACTTACTTTTGTATAGGGGTGACTGGATCAAGTCCCTTGGCTTGATCTAACAACAACTTTATGTGAACACAAGTAAATATAAAAGAACACTGAATGTAATGAAAAGTTTTTAACAATTACATGTTCACAGTTCACTTTCACCCTTCACTGGCTTCGTTTTGCATTGTCGTATTTTGCCAGTGTTTCTTCCTTTCTGGTTTTGGTTTTGAATATGGAAGTTCTGGGGGAGACCAGAAACGCCGATATCCCTGATTCCTCACTTCGTTCTGAAGTGGGTGAAATTCGCAAACTCACCGGTCAGTTGAGTCAACTTATTGACATTCTTTTGCCTTTGGGACAAGGCTTGCAACAAATGTTTTCTACATCTGTTAATTCTCATCTTCAGGAAACGCGAGGTTCCAAAAACATCCCTGTTCTTTCCAACCACGATGGTTCCTTCCCGTCGACTAGCCGAGGGCATCATCAATCTGTTGAAGATTTTCTTAGAACGCCACTAGCTTTGCAGACAGGGAATGAATGCTCGTCGGGTGTGAATGACAACAACAGAGTTCACTGTACACCTCCTTCCTCGTTCCAGGACTGGTACAAGGAGGTTCCTAGTTTTGATTACCAACGACAAGGCATTTCCAACGTCAACCAGGGCAGCAGTTTCCAGGACTCTTTGCTTTCACTCGAGACTTCATTATACAGGTACCGTAGTTTGGTATTAGACAACAAGTACCTTAATGAATGTCTCGAGAAACGTATTGTCCCTAAAGGACTAAGGGTTCACAAGTACCCTAATAATGTTATTGCAGGCAGTGAATTTCACGCCGAACTTATTAATGCTTTTGACAAATGTGGGCTCGAGATTGTGCAAGCCATCATCAAAAAGAACGAGAAAGAAATTGTTTTATTAGATAAGGACATAGAGGCTATTAATTTAGTTGTTACCAGTGATTTGATGTTTCAAGTAGAAAGAGAAAAAATGAAATATTATCAAATCAGAACAGATGTTGATAATAAATGCAATGAAATTCTACAAAGAAAGTACAAAAAACTACATAGAGATGTTAGAGAGTATGACGAGGGATGCCAGTACCCTGCTCCACCTCTCAGTAAATTACAGCATTACAATACATACAAACAGGGCCTAGGTACTAACACCATAGTTCATGACTTTACACCTGAAGCAGAGGGTTTTCAGGGTCAGGGACAAGAACCACTCCCCAGGAGATCTGAGAGGATCCGTAATCAACGTAAAGGTTATCAGGATCAATCTTTTTCCCCCCAACGCCATCATTACAGGGGAGGGACGAACAATCACAGGAACAACTCTCCAGCTCAGGTCCAATTTTGGGGTTAGATATCATTGGATCTGGCCTTGAAATTATCCCTGATACCAATGACATTGTTTGTACCAAAGAAGGATATACCATATACAATTACAGTCATTTAAATATTACTGATGTGTATTTTGAATTGTTTATGAAAGGATTCAAGTTTATTCCCAATAGGGGCAGCAATGTTACCCAGGTAATACTTGACTTAAAATCCTTTATTAGAAAAATCAATCTTGAACATATTCTGGGAAATGGAGAATCTTCTAATCAAAATAGTCTACACAGGCCTAGCACTTTCAATCCTCCATTACATCCACAGCTTAGAAATTTGGAAACTAGGATTGAACAGAAAATCAGGAAACAACTTAGAAAAACTAGATATTCACCTAATTTATCTAGCTCTGAAAAATCTTTGTTATTTGAGCTTCGGGACAACAATAGTATCAGGGTTATGGAACCAGATAAAGGGGGTGGAACGGTCATTATGGATCAAAATATATATGACGGCAAAATGTATACCATACTTAACAATAAGACCAGATACAATACAGTATCACTTAATGAGATTAACATTGCCTACAGAAAAATTGACTTGGCCATTAAAGATTTACTTGATCAGGGAGCCATTGATTACAGTATCTATACTTTTCTGAATAACACTCAGCCTAGGGTACCTTCGATTTTCGGAGTACCCAAGGTACATAAAGATATCTTGGATCCTCCTCTTAGGCCCATTGTGGCTGCACAAGGCTCCAAGATTTCCCCTTTACCTAAGTTCCTGGACTGGAAATTTAAAAGTTTGTGGCCAAAGTTTGACCACTCACTCAAGGATTCTTGGGAATTCTTGAGACAGGCCAACCCTGAACTTATAGCTCCTGACCTAAAATTCCTGACTATCGACGTGGTAGACCTGTTCTCTGTCATACCACATGAGACAGGGCTATTATGGTTGGAAGAGGCACTTACACTTTGCCCTAGTATCCAAAATAATGATATTCTTGTAATCTTGGAACTTATGGAACTAGTTCTGTACAACAACTTTATCCACTTTTCAGGAGAATATTACAAGCAGGTGTCAGGTGTTGCTATGGGGGCAAATTGTGCCCCAACTTATGCAGATGTCATTCTTTCTGTTTGGGAAAATAGGTTTGTCCTTAATAGTCCTTTTAAGGACCACTGGACAGCCTATTTTAGATATTTGGATGACATCTGCATTTTTTGGACAGGGCCTGTAGATGCCATAAAGGATTTTATGGAATTTTTGGCATCCACTACAGATTTCCTTACATTTACTTATCAAATACATGAAGGTGGTGTAGAATATTTAGATGTTTTTCTCAGTATTGATCATGGTTCCTTCAGATCCACTATTTATAGAAAACCTACGTTTTCTAACAGCTATATACATTTTCACAGTTCACACCCCATGTATCAGAAAAGGGGTATTGTCAAGGGCCAATTGGTCAGAGTTTCCTGAATGACGTCGAACGAGAAAGACTTCTCAGTAGAGTGTCAGAAACTGTTCCAAATGTTCAGGGACAGAGGTTACCCAGAGGATTTTATTAACAACATATGGGAAGAAGTCAAAGAGGGAAGAAAGGACAGGTTTAGACCAATTTTAGGTTTGGGAACATCTGTCAATGTCCCTGTTAGTTCGAATGATCAAACAGAATACAAAAAAGCTTTTATTACAGGGTTTAGTGCAAACTCTAGTGCTATTCTGGACATTGTTTGTAAGGAATGGGACATATTTAAGGATATCACTGACCTGGAAGACATACATGGCAAGGACATTAGAACTGTTTTCTGCAAGGGGAAAAATGTTAAAAACACACTGGAAAGAGGATTTTTCCATCGATATACATCTCATAGACGTAAAGGTACCTATAGATGTGGATCATGTGCACAATGTTCTTACATTGTGCACAATGAAGAAATACATCTCTCAGTCCACAATAAAACCATCCAGGGTACAGCATATTTTAACTGCAATAGCCATGGAGTGGTTTATTTAGCTTGTTGTTTAAACTGTCCAGCATACTATGTGGGCAAAACAGAACGTACATTAAAACGTAGAATTTACGAGCATATGTACGATATATCCAAAAAGAATAACACCAATGCTCTGTACAAGCACACATTAGTATGCCCTACAGCTAAATACCAGTTCTTTGTACTAGAAGGTGTTAACAAAGACCCGAGAGGTGGGACATGGCAGGTTAAATTGGAATGTCAGGAAACTTACTGGCAGATTCTTTTAGAATCAAATAAAGAACCTGGTTTAAATGACTACATCTCTATTAAGCCCTTGCTGAAGCTTAAGGCTACTAGTATATAACTTGTTTTAGTTTTTATACACATTATACAAACTATATTTATTTCTTTGCATTGAAGTATCAATTTATGATCCTTTCTAGGTCTAGGAATATGTTTTAACATATATATATATATTTTTAAAACATTTTAAATTATACATTTTAGTTTGTCTTTTTGTAAAAATTTGATTGGTTGAAACTAATTTAATTATTCATCAATTATGTATGTATATATACTCAGGGACCCCTCCCTGCTTTTTGTCTGATGAAGTTGCATTGTGTAACGAAAACGAGTTATACCAAAAGGATTTTGCGTTAATAAACCTGTGTGTTTTATTCGTGGTGCTTTGTGCATTTCTTTACTGCCTGTGGATATTTATTGGCGTTTCTTTCACCCTTCACTGGCTTCGTTTTGCATGTTCACAGTGCAGCATGAGAAGCTTGTAGCTGAAGACAACTGTGTATCTGGTTTGTATGTCTCTATGTAGACAAGCTGATAAGAGGGCAAAATAATAGAATACTTTTTTCATTCTGTGGCTAAAATTTAATGTTTCCTGAAATCATTCATGTTGTTTTCTACATGTGGCAGAGGAATAAAGATAAGACAGAACAGACAGCACTTTGTGTAAGTAAAAGCACAGACTTTGCCATGCATCTTAGCATGGATAACCTTAATTACAGGTCAATTAAAGCTTGTGAGTGTAGCAGATAATCTGAGACATGTGTTCTTATTGGGAGAGTTAAACTTCATTATTTGAAGGTGTACATAGTTTTGTGTGTTTGTATTAAGTTAACAGGTAATGATGTTCTAAGGGTATATTTATGAGGGTTTTTAATAAAACAGTATTGTAAGATGATACACATGATCAAATGGATATGACAAGAAACAACTGTATAAAAGATCAATGTGTCAAACATTAGCATATGCATGTAATGCAAAAGCTGAAACGAGACATTTAAAAAAAGCTATTGTACAAAACGTGGGGATAATAATGTCTTATCATAATGGCAACACCTTCCATGTTATCTTTGAATGTGGATGGTCTCAAAGGTATATATAAAAAAAGAAAGAGTAGTGAACAGTATTAAGAAATGCAGAGTGCAAATAGCTATGCTAGAGGAAACACATTTGTGAAGAAATGAACATGTGAATTTGAGACAGGTAGAGATTTCAGGATGATTATTCAGTGGAATATCTGGAATAAAGGAAAAGGGGAGTACTTATATTAGTTGCTAGAGGAGCAAAGATGGGAAAATATAATAATGGTAGACTTGTAGTAGTAAGAGACTACTGGCTAGTGAGGAGGATTATATAACATGTAATTATACTCAATTTAAAACCTACAATAAAGCTTAAGAAAACTCTGGGAGAAATAATCAGCTTTCAGCAGGGCATATTACTTATAAGTGGGGGCTGGAATTTGATATGCAAAAGTGAGGATGTATCTGGGGACCAAGAAGAGAAAATATAACAAAAGAGAGTACATTTTTTTTAGAAACTTATGAAAATATTTGGTATGGAAGATGTGAATTAAGTAGTACCAGCTCTGAGAGAATTCATGTGTTATTCCCCAATGTACTAAAACTGGGCTAGGCTAGGCAGAAACTATATTCCACATGAACATGTGCATTTAATTGGACATTTTGATATGCATCCAATTACTATTCTAGATCATGCACTAATATAAAATAAAAATAAAGGGTATTGAATTAAAAATGATGCCCTGGGACTTCCCCTATCTGTTAAACATACAGGAATTTAAGAAATGGGTAGTACAGATTATGCAGGAGTTATTAGAGATGATAGGAATTCATTCAGAAAATATAGCTAGGGAGTGGAGTAAAATGAAAGTGGAATTTAAAAATATGATAGAAATAATAGCAAAAAAGGACATGGCTAAGAAGTAACAATAATTATTTGGAATGAATGACAAAGGTTAAAGTATAGCAGAATAGGGGGAATCTCACAGAACAAGAAGATACATAACTGCAGATGGCTAAAGAGAGAATAAGGGACTGCCTAGAAAATATGCATGAGTTTAGAAAGATTGCTGTTAAGCAGCTGTGTTTTGATAATAACCCTCAAGCACAAAAGTTTCAACACAATGGCTCAGACAACAGAAAGTAGAAATAGTTGTTGCCAAGCTTAGGAAGCCCTTAACAAGGAAAATAACCAGTCCCTGTGGAGATCAAAAGTGTTATAAAAATCTATATAAAGCAGAAAAAATGTGGAAATCAAGGAAAAAGAACAAATGGAAATATTTATGGAAAAGTTAAACATGTCAAGGCTAGAGGTAGATGAGGGTCAATTATTAACAGTTAGGACAGGACGAGATGAGCTAAAAATGGTGATATATAGCTATTGTACAGATAGATTTCCAGGAGGCACTAGTATTCCCGTGGAAGTTTGGAAGCCAGGAAGGAAGAAAGAAAGAAAGTGATAAAGCACTGGAAGGTTTGGTTTAACAGTATTTTAAAAGGAAGAGAAGCACCAACATCCTAGAAGAAACCTTTGGTGGCTGCATTACCTAAAGATGGTAAAAATCTAACAGATACAGGTTCATGTAGATCAATTTCGATTCTAAGTTGTGATTATAAAGTATTTATGTTTACAATGGCTAAAGGAATGGCAAAGCTGTTGCCTAAATTGATAGATATGGATAAATGTGGTTTTGTGGAGAGAAGGAAAATATTTGACAACATTGATGGTCTAGAAGGAAGCAGAATGTAAGAAAATACCACAGTTGTCAGTAAGTCTTGGAGCAGAAAAAACATTTGAAAGAGTAAGCTGGGATTTTATGAGTAGGGCAATGGAAGCATTTGCATTCCCTGATACAACAATACATTAGGAGGATAATATGAAGGATCGGAGGTGAAAATTAAAGTGTGAGGGCAGATTCTCTCAGATAAGGAATATTAGCTGAACTGGAAGTTAGTCAGTGTTTGCTGAATTTTGTTATTTGCTAGTAATTACAGGTGTAGGGGTAGTCACATTCTTTGATTTCCTGTCCTTGCCTATTTAAGTGGTACACTGTGAATTATTTTCTGCTTAAAAACCTCAGCTTTGGCCGGCTAAGAACTTGCTATATTCAACTGGACATATAAGAGAATTTAAGAACCTTTATCTGCTCTTTTTTTTTCAAAAAAATACAGCATTTAAATTGATTTTAACTGTGTGGAAGGAATATTAGCTGAACTGGAAGTTAGTCAGTGTTTGCTGAATTTTGTTATTTGCTACAGGTGTGGGGGTAGTCACATTCTTTGATTTCCTGTCCTTGCCTATTTAAGTGGTACAGTGTGAAATATTTTCTGCTTAAAAACCTCAGCTTTGGCCGGCTAAGAACTTGCTATATTCAACTGGACGTATAAGAGAATTTAAGTACCTTTATCTGCTCTTTTTTTTCAAAAAATACAGTATTTAAATTGATTTTAACTGTGTGGAAGGAATATTAACTGAACTGGAAGTTTTCACTCTGCTCTTCAGTTAGTCCCACCCACTCTCTCTGTTTTTGTTTTGGTGTTAATCTTAGTGGCCTTGCAACTGCCCACCCCTCTTGTAAATTTGTGTTTGGATACTCCTTCTGGGCCCATCTCATTTGCTCACTCAACTGAGTGCAGTGAGATCATATTCTGATTTCAGGCACTCCTACTGTGTACAAAGAGAGCATCTGGGAAAAAAAATGTAAGCTTGTTTCCTGCCTTTCCTGTTAAGTGGTATAGACTATTTGTAGGCTTCTGAGCCTCCAAGCCCTTCTGTGTTGGAGGGAAGTCTTCTAGCTTAGTTTTTTTTTTTCTTATAACTAGCCAGTTTTCTAGTTTCAGCACTCAAATCTGTTTCTTTGATCTCAGCACTTGTTCAGAAAAAAAAATTATTTGCTTTTACTGTACTTGTGTTTCTACCTACTTTTTTACTTTTGCATCATCTTAAAAGTACTCAATTGTATTTATTACTGCTTGGTGTAACTCATACTAAGCCTTTTGGTTTAAACACTTGGGCTTTGGACCAGTTGTTTTGCACTGAGAGGGTTTGTGGTCTGCACTGTAGTGGCAGAACAGGTAGCTTACATCCTTCTAGGTTGGGAACTGCTGATTGAGGGCTCAGTGTCTGTTATTCTAAAAGTGTATTAATTCTGGTTTAAGCACTTGGGCTTTCAGGCCAGTTATTTTACATTAAGAGGGTTCATGGTCTGCACTCTTGTGGGAGGAGAGGCTGGACTCTGCCCTTCTGAGCTGGGAATTTCTGATTGAAGGCTTATAGTGCATGCATATCTGAACTGCTTCTTACTGAAGTTGGTGCACCTTGTTTGCTGTGGCATAGACTAGATTCGAGCCAGCTGGATCTAGCTTTGTTTGTGTAACTTGAGCACTAATCCAGGCATTCTCTAAAGTATTCAATTGTATTTATTACTGCTTGGTAGTGACTTGATTAAAGTGTAGCTATCATTCTAAGTCTTTTGGATTAAGCACTTGGGCTTCAGACCAGTTGTTTTGCATTATGAAGGTTTGTGGCATGCACTGTGGTGGCAGGACAGGTAGCTTTCATCCTTCTAAGTTGAGAACTGCTGATTGAGAGCCCAGTGTCTGTTATTCTTAAAGTGTATTAGTTCTGGTTTAAGCACTTGGGCTTCAGGCCAGTTATTTTACATTAAGAAGGTTTGTGGTCTGCACTCTTGTGGGAGAAGAGGCTGGACTCTGCCCTTCTGAGCTGGGAATTTCTGGTTAAAGTTTTATAGTGCCTGAATATTTGAACTGTATCTTACTGAATTTGGTACACCTTGTTTGCTGTAGCATAGACTAGATCCAGGCCTGCTGAATCTAGCTTTGTTTATATGCTTGTCGTTTGTTTGCTTGTTATTTCCCTAGAACGCTAATTCCACCTAATATGCGGCTTCTCAGTGCTTCTGTGGATCACTAGTGATATCTGCATTGCTTATTGGACTTATTTCCTTATTTCACTTGAAAGAAAGTTACTGTTTGTTGTTTTTGCATTTAAGTTACCTGTAACACATTGCACTTAAGTTACCTGGCACTTGCTCACTAAAGCAATTATATAAGTCAGCACTAAAAATTAAAAGCAATACACCCTCACTCCCCACTGGCCCTGGTTTTCAATTATTAAGGAATTCCCAATATTATTCTAGCATGTCCAAAGGTCAGTTGTCAATCTCCTCTCCGGTCCAGCTGGTGAATCTGGGAATCTTGAGGCAATGTTACAACTGCCTCATGTACACAGACAACCCTCTCCTCCTCCCAACAAATTCCAACACATGTGAGAGATGCAACCATATAGCCAAACTGGCGGCTAAGCTCTCTCAACTCAGTACTGGCACAACCAGTCAGGAGGAGAAGGAAACCACACTCACTACAATTCCAGTCTCACATAGACCTACCACGACAGCAAACCAAACACATAATCACACAAAAACATACTCAGAGGCCCTAAATAAAGATCTGCCAAAGCAGCAGAGACCTCCAAAGCAGACACCCAAGCAGCCGCTACCCCAAAACAAAACATGTGCAACACATATCTCACAAAGCCAGTGTGCCAAACAGTCACAGCTCTTAAGACTAAACAACACACGTGATACACTTGTAATAGGTGACTCTATCGTCAGGCACACTGACGTCCCGGTCACCAGGCTGAACAAGGAGAGGGTCACGGTGAGCAGCCTGTTGGGCGTTAGGATCCACCACATAACACAAGCACTCAGGTCACTCCAAGGCAAGTACAAATATGACTCAGTCATTGTCCATGCTGGTGTGAATGACCTGAGACGTACCTCCCTGGACTACATGAAAAGAGACATAAAGGAGCTCTCTGAGCATGTAGCCCAGGCCGGTATGACCCTGACCTTGAGTAGCATCTTACCCTCACCAAGAATGATGCCATAATATGAAGACAAGATGATCAATTTCAACAATTGGCTTAAGTACTGGTGTCATTCAAAGGGGATCCATTGCCTGTCAGCTTGAGATGATATGCTCGACAAGCCACGATGCTTCGCTAGGGACGGCTTACATCTGTCACCCCTGGGCTTTCGGATATTGGCAAAGGCTCTTGCTACCCCCATAGTGCCTTTTTTAGGCAAGGCTCAAAAGACAAACCCACCTTCGTAGGTATCACAAGGGATAAGAAACTAAGAGTAATGCTACTCAACGCCAGAAGTCTAAACCTCAAGATGCACGCACTCGAAACTCTCCTTAGCATGGAGAACATCGATATCTGTGCAGTAACAGAAACCTGGTTCAGGGTTCGAGAGCACCCAGCACTACCAGGTTATACCTCATACCATGCTTTTCAGCCCCAAAACTTGGACCGAACCACAAAGGAGGGAGTATCGATATTCATCAAAGATACCCACACCTCCAGGTTGGTGGCAAAGCACGAAGCATCAGAGACTATCCATGTGCAACTAACAGTGGGTAAAACTGCCTTCCAGTTTATAGCCTGCAACAGACCACCCTCCCAAACCCAGGAACCCCACTCGGCCTTCCTGAGAACACTGGAAAATATGAAGGTCTCTCCAAACACCATTATATTGGGTGACTTCAACTACCCAAACATAGACTGGGAGCATTACTCTAGCTCCAACACCCTAGCCCAAAGGTTCCTAGAATTTATAAACTCAAATGCTATGGAACAACTTGTTACCACTCCCACAAGAGGGGAAAACATACTGGACCTGATCATCACCAACATGGGGACTCTATGCTCCAGACCAGAAGTGTATCCCTCACTGGTAAGATCAGACCATAAACTAATCTCACTGGATATTCACATCCTGACCCCACCCCCTGCCCAGAAAACCACAGTGAAAACTTCTCTAAAGCAAATTTCACACTCCTCAAAACTGAGGTGGAATCCTTCAAAGCCCCCGGGCCTGTGGAATATACGGCCCAGACCGCAGAATCCTTTATAAACGCATTCTATGAACACCTTCAGGAATGCATGGATCATGCAAAGCCAAATAAAACCAAGACCCAATCCTCCAAAGGCAGACGTCCTGTCTGGTGGACCCCAGCCATAAACAAACTATACAATAGAAGGAGGAAGCTACTAAATGATAGAGCAAAATCCCAAAAAGGGAAGGCATCACTGATCAGTATTAGCAAAAAACTACGGGCACACATAAAATTTTCTAAGGCCAGCTTCGAGAGAAAAATTGCACAGGACACTAAGGATAATCACAAGGCTTTCTTTAGTTATGTTAGGAACCTGGGTGGTAATTCCCAGATATGCTCAGTCCAAAATGACAAAAAATACACCGAACCCACAGACATTGCCAACATCCTAGCTGACAGGTTCAGCGCAAACTTCTCCCCACCAAAAGGGCAAATATCTATCCCAGCAGAGTGCTGCCCCCCTGACATCTCAGATGCTCAGGTAAGAGCCGCCCTCTCAAAAGCAAAAAACACAGCATCAATGGGACCAGATGGTGTCCCGGGCTGCGTCCTACATGAACTCCAAGAAGAGCTAAACCCAAACATAAAACTACTGTTCAATCTCAGCCTTACTACAGGATATGTGCCCAAAGAGTGGCGTACAGCAACAGTGGTCCCTCTCCATAAAGGTGGTGCCTCAATGGATCCTGAAAACTATCGCCCCATAAGCCTGACTAGCTTGGTCTGCAAAGCTATGGAAAGGATCATCATGGACCTCATAAATAAAGATATTGGGGACCTATAAACACTGGATCCTACCAAGTTCGGCTTTGTTAAGGGCAGATCCTTCCTCTTAAACCTGGTTGATTTCTTTGAAACAGTCACCAAGGCCATTGACGAAGGGAAGGTGGTCCACACAGCCTACCTGGACCTCGCAAAAGCCTTCGATACAATACCCCACTCGGGCATTATAGATAAGCTCACCAGCTTAAATATAAACCCCTATGTCACTAGATGGATTGCAAACTGGCTCAAGGACACAACCCACATGGTTAGAATTGCTGGAGCCATGTCAGACTCCAAACCAGTTACAAGCGGTGTCCCACAAGGCTCAGTCCTGGGACTTCTCTTGTTCGGTATATAATTCTCGGAGGTACAGGCCAACATGGAAGGACTGTGGCTGACCAAGTTCGCAGATGACTGCAAACTGGGCACCATTATCGACTCTCCAGTCGACACAAGCATCCTCCAAAAGTGCCTCATAGAAACAGACAACTGGTGCCAGAGCCATGGCCTCAAGCTAAATGACAAAAAGTGTATAGTCATCCCCTTTGGCAAAAACAAAGTGCCCACAAATTACCACATAGGTGGTAATCCATTAAGTACAGAAGAAGTAATTAGGGACCTGGGGACCCAAGTTGATAGCAATCTCTCATTTGACAACCACATGGCCAAAGTGGTTAGAAAAACATTTTATATAGCCCACCTAATCATGAAGGGATTCACATCTAGATCAGGGGAGGTCATCGTGCCTCTTTACTCATCCCTCCTCAGGCCCATAATTGAGTACAATGGCCCTTTTGGGATGTACCTTACCAGACACCTGCAGCAACTGGAAAGACCCCAAAAGTACCTCACCAAGAGGATCAAAGGGCTCAAACAGATGCCATATACTGCCCGGTTAAAGAAACTCCAGCTCTACTCAGTGGCATACCGCCTGTTCAGAGGCGATCTGTGCCTGACGTATAAAGCCATGTCCAACCCGGAATTAATGGACATGCTGCACCTCAGAAAATCCAAACCCCATCGAGCTACGCGCTCGAGAGACTTGAACCTCAGCACTGAAATAAATAGGACATGCTGGAGGGACAGATTCATAACCCAGAGGCTCCCTTCACTCTGGCATAAAATCCCAGTCCAGGTTAGGCAGAGCCCCTCACTGACTCTCTTCAAGAGGAATTTTGATGAGTGGATGGGAGATCGTAGGTTTACCCCGGGTATCCCTTTTATGTCACTGTTAGACAGAGGCACAGTATACTAACCTCGAAAAAGGGCATAGGAAAATAAATTTAAAATGGGTGGCGAAAGCCAAACACATTCTGGCTAGGCTTATAAATGCCATAGGGCAGATAGCCTAGTATGAACCTATGAACCTATGACCTATAAGCTCTGTTTGAGCAGAGGAACTAGGCAGGGGTGTCCTATTTCTCCTGGTAAAAAAATAAGGGACTCAGAAATTCAATGATATATTTGGTATGGTAATCAAGAAAAGATGACTTTATTTGCAGATGATATTATTTTGTACCTGATAAGACAAGAAAATGACATTTCATTGTTGTGTAACATTCTGAGACAGTTTCAAATCATTTCAGGATACACAATTAATGAAGACAAAACAAAGGCAATAACTGTAAACTACACACCCACACACAAATGTATTCAGCAATACCCATATTTATGGGTACATGATGAAATGAAGTACTTAGGAGTATGGGTTAAAATAATTCTATTATGGTAGCTAAAGATATGTAGGAATAGACTTAACAAAAGTTAATACAAAAAGTGGGAAACTGGAAGCTCTGTTTTATAGGATCATAGGACCATAGGATCATAGGAAGTTAATAGGGTATTGGCTCTGAGGCCCTTATAAGCCTATCCAAGAGTTTGCCCATGTTTAGTCAAGTCAGCACTCAATGCCTTTGTCTAGCAGTGACAAGGGTGGAATTCCAGGGATGTATTTTCTGTTTCCCATCCGGTTATCCAGGTTGTGCTTAAAAAGGGGTAAAGAGATACTCTGCTTGACATGGAGATGGAGTCTATTCCACAGATGGGAGAGTCTCTGGGAAACAAATCTGTCCTGATAACAAGTCCTATTGATGTCACAGACCAGGTTGAGGCTGTGCATGTGGGTTACGGGAGTGGAGCTTGACTTGCGTATATGCAGCAGACTCACAAAGGAGGGGTCTGAGATCACCTTATATGCCAGACAGAGGTTACCTCTGAAGAGTCTGTATGAAACTGAGTAGAAGGATAGGGCTTTCAACCTATCTGTGTATGTTAGATTTTTGAGGCCCTGGATTCTCCTGGTGAGGAATGTCTGTGGTCTCTCCAGCTGATGAATGTGCTTTGCAAGGTACATGCTGATTGGGGTGATGACAAGGGAAGAATACAGGAATGTTATGACCTCCTTGTCCATGTATGAGATACCCTTACTTATGAGGTGGGCCATGTAGAAAGCTTTTCGTACAATGGAAGCAACATGGTGGTCAAAAGTCAGGTTGCTATCAACCTGGGTGCCCAAATCCCTCACGACTGATTGCATGCTTAACACATTGTTATTAATGTGATAAGTTGTGGGGACATTAGTCTCCCCAAAGGGGATGATGATGCATGTTTTGGTATTCAGCTTGAGGCCATGTTTCTGGCACCAGTCATTTGCTTGGATAAGACTTTTATGGAGGATGTCCACATCAATTGGGGAATTGATGACCGCACCCAGCTTGCAGTCACTTGCAAAACAGGACAGCCATTGCCCACTGGTTTTGGAATGCACCTCAGAAAAGTATATCCCAAATAACAGAGGCCCCAAGAACGAACTCTATGGTACACCACTCATTACGGGTCTACTGCTTGAGGTGTCTTCCATTTAATTAGAAGGATAATAATTTATGGATATGGATAATGTATAGCAAGATACAAGCAATGAAAATGTTTTTAGTCCCTTACAAGCAGTGAAAACATTTTTAGTCCCATTAGTTTTATACAAACCTCAGGAATATTTTTATCAACCAGAGGATAGGTTGTGAATAGTAATTAATGAAGAGTTGAATGATTTTATCTGGAAGGGAAAGGGGATAAGAGTAAGTGAGATAAGTTGATCCTTCCAGTAGAACAAGGTAGTTACCTGATTTGAAGGAATATTTCAGAGCTACACAGTTAAGGCTCTGATACATTGCACAAGAAGAAAGCTATGACACTGAAATAGGTAGAAGCTCAGGAAATAAGGAGTGACTGCAATTTTGGATGCAGATCTTCAAGAAGAATAACAATAGCCATAGAAATTTCAAAAGCAACCTTTAAAGCAGAAAAACTGCAACACCAGGAAAACATCAGTTTGGG
>NC_056731.1:1041640122-1041665379 GCF_019279795.1 Protopterus annectens
AAAATTTCCAACACGCCAAAGTCAGCATTTAGACCACAAAAGAGACAGCATCCCTTAAGAAAAGATGCAGAGGCAGGGATAAAGCCTATTATAGCAGCCTTACTTAAAGGAGGGATACTAGTAGAATCTCTCCATTCACCATGTAATACACCCTTATTTCCAGTCAAAAAGGCAAATGGAGGATGGCGTATGGTCCAAGATTTACAAGTTGTAAATGATGCAGTAATATCAAGGACACCTACAGTGCCAGACCCACGCACCCTGTTGAATGATTTAAAACCTCAACAGAAGTATTTTTCTGTGTTAGACATTAGCAATGCGTTCTTTTCAATACTGATACACCCTGACAGCCAGTATTGGTTTGCATTCACATTTCAGGGGAAAAGGTATACATATACGTGACTACCACAGGGGTATTGTGAAAGTCCAGCAATATTCTCACAAGAAATGGCAAGCAACTTGGCAGGATTCACCCCACCAAGAGGCAGTCAGATTTTACTTTATGTTGACGACATCTTGCTGGCAGCTCCCACCCAGCAGGATTGTAGAGAAGAAACTATAGCACTTCTACAATTCTTAGCCACTGAAGGACATAAAGTAAATAAAAGTAAACTGCAGCTTTGGAAAAAAACAAGTCAAATACCTAGGATATGTAATATCCAAGGAAGGCAGAACACTAGATGAGGACAGAAAGGTAGCAATTTTGCAAGCACCAAAACCCACTACCAAGAAGGAAATGATGTCCTTCCTGGGTACAACTAATTTTTGCCGGAGCTGGATTCCAAACTATGCTTTGGAATCTGCACCTCTGACTGACCTTATATATAAGAAGCCTATGGCAGTGCAGCATTTATTACAATGGACACCAGAAGCAGAATCTGCTTTCTGCAAACTAAAGCAGTTAATAGCATCCTCATTAGTTCTGGGGTTACCAAACTACCATAAACGTTTTTTTTCCAAACTGTAGATTGTAAGCAGGGTTACATGACATCAGTACTAACACAGCAGCATGGGGATAAGCAACTCCCCATTGCTTACTATTCATCACAACTAGACCCAGTGGCACGATCCTTACCCCACTGTATACAAGCAGTAGTTGCAGCTGCAATGGCAGTACAGGCTTCGGCCTCAGTAGTCTTATTCCACCCTCTCACTTTGAGAGTGCCTCATGCAGTCGCAATTATTTTACTACAAGAAAAGGTGGCATATCTTTCCCCTGCTAGGCATCTTTCCTGTATGACTATATTGTTGAGCCAACCTCATATGACAATTGAGCGATGCACGACTTTGAATCCTTCTACTCTGCTCCCGGCCCCTGCAGACAGCACACCGCCTCACTGCCTGCAGGTAATTGAGCAAAAGACACTACCTAGAAAAGATCTCACGGATGTCCCCTTGGATGATGCCGAGGTGACATACTATGTGGATGGCTCGTGCAAAAGGGGTCCTGCAGGACAGAACCTAATAGGATATGCAGTAGCTTCTGATACTAAAATTATAGAAGCAAAACCTTTACCACACAACTTATCTGCACAGGCAGCAGAATTGATTGCCTTGACATGGGCATGTACCTTAGCAAAGGGTAAATGTGTAAACATTTTTACTGACAGTCAGTACGCTTTTTCTACTGTACATGTTTTTGCGCAACAGTGGAAAAAACGAGGAATGATAACATCTACTGGCAAACCTATCAATCATGCACAGTTTATTTTAGATCTTTTAGAATCTATTCAGTTACCTCAGAAAGTAGCCATTTGTAAATGCACAGCTCACACCAAGCAACAAGATAGGATTTCAAAAGGTAATGCAAGAGCTGATACAGCTGCAAAACAAGCAGCCACAGAAGTATTTCTTTTAAATGAGGAATTACAACCTTCTGAGATTTTAGATTTAGATATGTTAAAAACAATGCAGACACTCACTACACAAGCTGAAAAACAACGATGGGTAAAACGAGGAGCAATTCTCAAAAAGGGGCTGTACATCTCTAGAGAAGGGAAACCGACACTACCATCTAATTTGTTTAGATATGCAGCTTTGTTGAGCCATGGGCACTGCCATGTCTCAACAGGGGGGATGGTACAGCTGGTGAACCAGGTGTTCACAACGTATGGATTTACAAACTACTCTAAAAAATTTTGTTTGACGTGTCAGATTTGTAACAAACATCATGCACAAGGGGCATTAAAGCCCAAGCAAGGGAGTTTCCCTACACCACCATATCCGTTTCACACTATCTGTATGGATTTCATAGAATTGAACAAATGTGAAAATAAGAAGTATTGTCTTGTCATTGTAGATATGTTTTCCAGATGGGTGGAAGCCTTTCCAACCAAAAATCCAGATGCAGCCACAGTGGCAAAAGTACTTGTCAAAGAAATCATCCCTAGATTCGGCATTCTGGAAAGGATCTACAGTGACAATGATACACACTTTGTAAACCAAACCATACAGCAGTTATGTAAGCATTTTGGTATTTCTTTAAAAAATCATTGTGCATACCATGCACAATGTGCAGGGCTAGTTGAAAGACATAATGGTATATTAAAAACAAATTGAGAAAATTGATAGCTGAGACAGGGAAAAAATGGATATACTGTTTACCCCTGGCACTGTTGAGCATGAGAACTGTCCCTACAGCAAAAGGATTGACTCCTTTTGAAAAGTTATTTGGAAGGGCTTACTATACACCCCAGTGGAAACTTCTCATGTCATCAGACCAGGAAAATGATTTTGCACTAGCTGAATATATGAAGAAAGTCATGAATTCTAAACATCTGTTGCAGTCAAATTCTGTTTCAGATAGAAAGCAAACCGAGACATCAGAAGTGGCAGTGACACCCGAGGACTAGGTGTGGACAAAAGTTGTCAAGAAGAAGAATTGGTCATCGCCGAGGTGGGAATGTCCCTACCAGTTGCTTCTTTTGACACCTACTGCAGTCAAGATAGCAGAGTGAGCTTCGTGGATCCATCTGATGCACTGCAAACTTGTTAAGAACTTTGAACTGGACAAAAATCTTACCTCTCCATCTGGGCCCTCAGCACAAAGTCTGGCTACAAAGAGGGGTCACATCAATAGGACTGATCCGTTTCAAGCCCATTGATGAAACCATCGATGCTGAAGATGCTATTAGGGCAGAGAGTAAGAACACGTGTCTGAAATAAAGATGACAGAATCCAGTAAGATCCAAATGCACCTATTCGGAAGAGTCAGAGAAAACAGAAATGCAGAACAACTGTTTCCTCAGAAGTATTGCATAACCATCCTGTTGACTGTACTAGTGACAATAATCTTTTTGTTGTGGCCATTCCTTTTCACAGCCACACAAACTAAACTGAGCAAGCATGCAGAGTGGCACGCAGAGGGCACCCAAACTTTAACACTTACCAGGCAATCAAATATGTGTATGCTGAGACCTTCAATGTTTCGAATTGCTGGATTTGCACAGCTTTGCCAACAGCATACGGGGGTTATTGTTAACTTCAGTCCCCCTAGGAGCCAACAAGACCTGGGAAAACTTAGTCTATGATACATCAGATGTTGCATCACAAGATAAAGTAGCATTGCACTTGTCTGTTCGACAGAAGGGGACTGTGTGTTTTTACAAAAATGATACAGTTCAGGTGGGTTGGAGCAATTGCAATGTGACTGTTCCTTATAGATGCTACAATAAGACTGATAACACAGGGTCCTATTGCAACACAAGCTATGATTCATTTGTTGAACTGATGCATAGGACAACTGATGAAGTAAAACATAATGCTGAGCTTTATAAACAACTGTCTATGATAGACAGAAAAATGTTTCATCCAGAGCCAGGACATAGTAAAGTTACTAGCAAAGTAGAAGACTGTTATTTTGTATGTGGTAGGAAAGCATACAAGTGGTTACCTGAGAATTGGTCCAGTAGTTGTTATTTGGGGTACCTGGTTCCGGCCATACGACACACAGCAGTTTTACCTCAAGGGAAAATTCGGAATGTTCAATGAGAAATCAAGAAGCCTGTCAATCCAGTGGGGCAAATTAATGTGGGCTGGAAAAACCATAATGCTGTGAGCTTAGGGAAAAATGGACTGTCACATATGGACTTGGGTGATACCATCATCTCGTGGGCAGGTGTACTGCCAGCATATGGAGCAACTAAATCAATCTGGGAACTGAGAAAATTGTCTAATCTTCTCAAAATAATGAGCAATGCAAACTTTTCTGCCCTAGAATTGGTGACTGATGAACTGACTGCCATGAGAACTGTAGTGCTTCAAAACCGCATGGCTCTCGACTTTACCCTAGCAGCGAGATGAGGTACGTGCGCTTTAATCCAGGAGGAGTGCTGTTTGTATATTACTAACCACAAACATGAGATAGACAACCATCTTGAGGTAATTCAGCAAGTATCAGCCATGACCAAACCAGGACCAAATCCATTGACGGACTTTTTCCAGAAATTGTTTGGGGGTGGGGCAGTATCCTGATGAACATCCTGATTGCCATCTGTGTAGGAATGATCCTACTGGTGGTATGTGTGTGCTGATGCATCCCCTGCATGAAAAGACTGATTAAAGACTTTATAGATGTGTCAGTTTCAGAAACCGTATACCAAGATGCTGAACTTGAAGAATTATTAAAAATCTGAAAAAGCTTTCATAAGTTTAAACTGAATGACTCTCTTAACTGCACATCCTGAGTAGGAAGAGGTTAGGGGAAGAAAAATTGTTTATGCTTATCTTGAAAGTAGAATAAAAGTATTAAAACGAGGGAAATGTTAGAAAAATATGTAATAGTAATATGTATGCTTAGTGCATTTAGTGCATTTGAGATTTGAAAGGGTTAATACATTTATTCTGTTCACACTGCATGAATCTGCACAGCCATTAGAAACTTAACAAGAAGCATTCTGTTTCTGCTAATGTCAGCAAATAACAAAATAAGAAATTCATTTCTGCTAATGTCATGAAAAGTAACAAAGGGATATTGATTTCTGCTTATGCCATGAGAAAACATGCAGCTGCTAGAAGCTATTGATAAAGAAAACAATAGACGCTTGAAAGTTTAAACCGTAGTCAGCATTACTTGCACCAAAGCTAGAAATGTACCTTAAATCTAGGTAAAATGTAACACGTGTATTAGGACAGTACAATAGAAGAATTGAAATGCTGAAATGGACTGACATAAAACCAAGGACAGGTTGTTTTTCTCAAAATATTTTTGCAGACTGACAGATATTTTAACTTGGTCAGCAATAAGTCTAACACTATTTTCTGTAGAACATACAGAAAGCTATGTCTAGCTACATCAGCAATAGAATGTAACATTTTCTCTGTGAAAGGAAGAGAACTGTATAAGTATAACCCACTAGTCACTAATCATTTAGACAAATCCTGTACATACATGCTTCGTCTCTTTGCTGCAAGTAATAAAGGGTGCCTTGCTTGAACGTAACGTGAATTGGTCTTTGAAGTTTTTTCCTTTGACACTTTCCAGTAAAGCTGTGAAATATTTTATTTTCCCCCTTAAATAGAACTTTTAGTTCCTAGCTCCTCCTCCTCAGTTCACAGGTCATTAAGCTTAACTGACCTCTTCTAACTTATGTGTGACTCCTCAATTCACCTGTTCTAATTTCTGTCTGATGCACAAAAGATAGAACTGTGGTGTCATTTCAAGTTTTATTATGCAGTTAAAAGCAGAATACAAGTAAAACACAGTGTAAAGAAAACAAATCATAGTATACAAAATAGAAAAATGCAATAAAGCAATATAGAATATAACAAATAAAAAGCAGAATACAAGTAAAAAGTGTAAAGAAAACAAATCACAGTGTATAAAATAGAAAAATGCTATAAAGCAGCACAGAATACAACAAATAAAAAGCAAACCAACCTTTCCCTCACAGCAAACTGCAGCAGAGTCTGAGTGAGCCTTTCCAGTAAATCTCTGAAATGTTTTATTTTTACCCCTTAAATAAAAGGTTTAGTTTTTAACACCATCCCCTCAGTTCACAGATGATTAACCTTAACTGATCTCTTCTAACTTATGGGTGACTCCTTAATTGACTTGTTTTAATTTCCATCTGACTCATAAGAGACAGAGCTATTGTGTGTTTTCAAGTTTTAATATGCAGATAAAGCAGAATACAAGTAAAACACAGTGCAAAGAAAACAAATCACATTATATAAAATAGAAAAAGGCAATAAAGCAATACAGAATACAACAAATAAAAATAAAACAAAGATTTCTCTCATAGCAAACTGAAGCAGAGTCTTGGTGAGCCTTTCCAGGAAAGCTGTGAAATGCTTTATATTACCCATTAAATAGAAGGTTTACTTCCTAGCTCAACCCCCTAAATTCACACATGATTAACCTTAACTGACCTCTTCTAACTTATGTTTGTCTCATTAATTGGTCTGTTCTAATTTCAGTCTGACTCACAAGAGACAAAGTTGTGGTGTCTTTCCAAGTTTTAATATCCCATTAAAAAAAGAATTCAAGTAAAACACAATGTAAAGAAAACAAATCACAGTATAAAAAAAAAATAGAAAAAGTCAATAAAGCAATACAGAATACAACAAATAAAAATCAAACCAACCTTTCCCTCACAGACAACTGTAGCAGAGTCTAGGTGAGCCTTTCCAGTAAAGCTCTGAAATGTTTTATTTTACCCCTTAAATAGAAGGTTTAGTTTCTAGCTCCACCCTCTCAGTTCACAGATGATTAACCTTAATTGACCTCTTCTAAGTTATGTTTGACTCCATAATTGGCCTGTTTTAATTTCTGTCTGACTCACAAGAGGCAAAGTTGTCGTGTCTGTTTACGTTTTATTATGAGGTTAAAAGCTGAATATAAGTAAAACACAGTGTAAAGAAAACAAATCACTGTATACAAAATAGAAAAGGCAATAAAGCAATACAGAATACAACAAATAAAAAGAAAACAAAGATTTCCCTCACAGCAAACTGAAGCAGAGTCTTGGTGAGCCTTTCCAGTAAGGCTGTGAAATGCTTTATTTTACCCCATAAATAGAAAGTTTAGGTCCTAGCCCCACCCCTGAGTTCACAGATGATTAAGCTTAACTGACCTCTTCTAACTTATGTGTGACTCCTTAATTGACCTGTTCTATTTCTGACTGATTCACAGCAGATATAGCTGTTCTGTCTTTTCAAGTTTTTTTATGCAGTTAAAAGCAGAATACAAGAAAAACACAGTGTAAAGAAAACAAATCACAGTATACAAAATAGGAAAAGGCATCAAAGCAATACAGAATACAACAAATGAAAAGCAAACCAACCTTTCTCTCACAGCAAACTGCAGCAGAGTCTGGGTGATCCTTTCCAGTAAAGCTCTGAAATGTTTTATTTTACACCCTAAATATAAGGTTTAATTCCTAGCTCCACCTCCTTAGTCCACAGATGATCAAGAATAACTAACCTCTTCTAACTTATGTGTCACTCTTTAACTGACCTGTTATTATTTATGTCTGACTCACAAGTTACAGAGCCGTGGTTTCTTTTCATGTATTAATATCCAGTTAAAAGCAGAATACAAGTAAAACACATTGTAAAGAAAACAAATCACAGTATATAAAATAAAAAGGCAATAAAGCAATGCAGAATACAACAAATAACAAGCAAACCAACCTTTCCCTCACTGCAAACTGTAGCAGGGTCTGGATGAGCCTTTCCAGTAAAACTCTGAAATGTTTTATTTTACCCGTTAAATAGAAGGTTTAGTTTTTAGCTCCAACCCCTCAGTTCATAGATGACTAACCTTAACTGACACTTCTAACGTATGTGTGAAACCCTAATTGACTTGTTCTAAATACTGTCTGACTCACAAGAGACAGATATGTTGTGTGCTTTCAAGTTTTAATATGCATTTAAAAGCAGAATACAAGTAAATCACAGTGTAATGAAAACAAATAACAGTATACAAAATAGAAAAATGCAATGAAGCAATACAGCATACAACAAATAAAAAGCAAACTAACCTTTCCCTCACAGCAAATTGCAGCAGAGTCTGGGTGAGGCTTTCTAGTAAAGCTTTGAAATGTTTTATTTTACCCCCTAAACAGAAGGTTTAGTTTCTAGCACCATTCCCTCAGTTCACAGATAATTAACCTTAACTGACCTCTTCTAACTTATGTGTGAATCCTTAAATGACCAGTTAAAAATTCTGACTGACTCACAATAGACAGAGCTATGGTGTCTTTCCAAGTTTTAATATCCAGTTAAAAGCAGAATACAAGTAAAACACAGTTTAAAGAAAATAAATTGCAGAATACAAAATAGAAAAATGCAATAAAGCAATACAGAATACAACAAATGAAAAGCAAACCAACCTTTCCCTCACAGCAAACTGCAGCAAAGTCTGCATGAGCCTTTCCAGTAAAGCTCTGAAATGTTTTATTTTACCCTTAAATAGAAGGATTAGTTCCTAGCTCCACCATCTCAGTTCACAGATGATTAACCTTAACTGACATCTTCTAACTTATGTGTGACACCTTTTTTGACATACTCTAATTTCTGTCTGATTCACAGAAGACTGAGGTGTGCTGTCTGTTCAAGTTTTAATATGCAGTTAAAAGCAGAACACTAGAAAAACACATTGCAAAGAAAATAAACCACAGTATACAATATAGAAAAATGCAATAAAGCAATACCGAATACAACAAATATAAAGCAAACCAACCTTTCCCTCAGAGCAAACTGCAGCAGAGACTTGGTGAGCCTTTCCAGTAAAGCTATGAAATGTTTTATTTTACCCCTTAAATAGAAGGTTTAGTTTCTAGCTCCACCCCCTCAGTTCACAGATGATTAACCTTAACTGACCTCTTCAAACTTATGTGTGACACCTTAATTGACATATTCTAATTTCAGTCTGACTCACAAAAGACAGAGCTGTGGTGTCCTTTCAAGTTTCAATATGCAGTTAAAAGCAGAATACAAGTAAACCACAGTGTAAAGAAAACAAATCGCAGTATACAAACTAGAAAAATGCAATAAAGCAATACAGAGCACAGAATACAACAAATAAAAAGCAAACCTTTCCCTCACAGCAAACTGCAGCAGGTTCATTTTGAGCCTTTCCAATAAAGATATGAACAGTTTTATTTTACCCCTTAAATAGAAGGTTTAGTTTCTAGCTCCACCCACTCAGTTCGCAAATGTCTAACCTTAACTGACCAGTTCTAACTTATGGGTGACACCATAACTGACTTCTTCTAATTTCTGTCTGACAAAATAGAAAATGCAACTAACATTTCCCTCACAGCAAACTGCAGCAGAATCTGGGTGAGGCTTTTCAGTAAAACTCTGAAATGTTTTATTTTACCCCTTAAATATAACTTTTAGTTCCTAGCTCCACCTCCTCAATTCACTGATGATTAAGCTTAACTGACCTCTTCTGACTTATGTGTGACTCCACAATTGACCTGTTGAAATTTCTGTCTGCTGCACAAAATACAGAACTGTGGTGTCATTTCAAGTTTTAATATGCAGTTAAAAGCAGAATACAAGTAAAACACAGTGTAAAGAAAACAAATCACAGTATACAAAATAGAAAAATGCAATAAAGCAATATAGAATATAACAAATAAAAAGCAGAATACAAGTAAAACAGTGTAAAGAAAACAAATCACAGTATATAAAATAGAAAAAGGCTATAAAGCAGCACAGAATACAACAAATAAAAAGCAAACCAACCTTTCCCTCACAGCAAACTGCAGCAGAGTCTGAGTGAGCCTTACCAGTAAATCTCTGAAATGTTTTATTTTACCCCTTAAATAAAAGGTTTAGTTTCTAGCACCACCCTTTCAGTTCACAGATGATTAACCTTAACTGACCTCTTCTAACTTATGTGTGACTCCTTAATTGACTTGTTATAATTTCTGTCTGACTCATAAGAGCCAGAGCTGGTGTGTGTTTTCAAGATTCAATATGCAGTTAAAAGCAGAATACCAGTAAAACACAGTGCAAAGAAAACAAATCACATCATATAAAATAGAAAAAGGAAATAAAGCAATACAGAATACAACTAATAAAGAAAACAAATATTTCTCTCACAGCAAACTGAAGCAGAGACTTGGTGAGCCTTTCCAGTAAAGCTGTGAAATGCTTTACTTTGCCCATTAAATAGAAGGTTTACTTCCTAGCTCAACCCCTTAAATTCTAACATGATTAACCTTAACTGACCTCTTCTAACTTATATTTGACTCCTTAACTGACCTGTTCTAATTTCTGTCTGATTCACAAGAGACAGAGGTGTGGTGTCTGTTCAAGTTTTAATATGCAGTTAAAAGCAGAATACAACTAAAACACAGTGCAAAGAAAACAAATCACAGTATACAAAATAGAAAAAGTCAATAAAGCAATACAGAATACAACAAATAAAAAGCAAACCAACCTTTCCCTCTCAGCAAACTGCAGCAGGGTCTGGGTGAGCCTTTCCAGTAAAGCTCTGAAATGTTTAATTTTACCCCCTAAATGGAAGGTTTAGTTCCTAACTCCACCTCCTCAGTTCACAGATGATTAACCTTAACTAACCTCTTTTAACTTATGTGTGACTCCATAATTGACCTGTTCTAATTTCTGTCTGATTCACAAGAGACAGAGGTGTGGTGTCTGTTCAAGTTTTAATATGCAGTTAAAAGGTGAATGCATGTAAAACACAGTGCAAAGAAAACAAATCACAGTATACAAAATAGAAAAATGCAAAAAAGCAATACAGAATACAACAAATAAAAAGCAAACCGACCTTTTCTTCACAGACAACTGTAGCAGAGTCGAGGTGAGCCTTTCCAGTAAAGCTCTGAAATGTTTTATTTTACCCCTTAAATAGAAGGTTTAGTTTCTAGCTCCACCCACTCAGTTCACAGATGAATAACTTTAACTGAACTCTTCTAACTTATGTGGGACTTCTTAACTGACCCATTCTAATTTCTGTCTGACTCACAAGAAACAGAGCTGTGGTGTCTTTTTAAGTTTTAATATGCAATTAAAAGCAGAATGCAAGTAAAACACAATGTAAAGAAAACAAGGCACAGTATACAAAATAGAAAAAATCAATAAAGCAATACAGAATACAGAATACAACAAATAAAACGCAAACCAACCTTTATCTCACAACAAACTGCAGCAGAGTCTGTGTCATCCTTTCCAGTGAAGCTCTGAAATGTTTTATTTTAACCCTTAAATAGAAGGTTTAGTTCCTAGCTCCACCCCCTAAAGTAACACATGATTAACCTTAACTTACCTCTTCTAATTTATGTCTTACTCAAAATTGGACTGTTCTAATTTCTGTCTGACTCACAAGAGGCAACACTGTTGTGTCGTTTTAAGTTTTAATATGCAGTTAAAAACATAATATAAGTAAAACACAGTGTAAAGAAAACAAATCACTGTATACAAAATAGAAAAGGCAATAAAGCAATACAGAATACAACAAATAAAAAGATAATGAAGATTTCCCTCACAGCAAACTGAAGCAGAGTCTTGGTGAGCCTTTCCAGTAAAGCTCTAAAAATGTTTTATTTTATCCCTCAAATAGAAGGTTTTGTTTCTAGCTCCACCCTCTCAGTTAACAGATGATTAACCTTAACTGACCTCTTCTAACTTATGTGTGACTCCTTAATTGACCCGTTCTAATTTCAGTCTGACTCACAAGAGACAGAGCTGTGGTGTCTTTTCAAACTTTAATATGTAGTTAATAGCAGAACACAAGTAAAACACAGTGTAAAGAAAACAAATTGCAGTATACAAATGCAAAAAAGCAATACAGAATACAGAATACAACAAATAAAAAGCAAATCAACCTTTCCCTCACAGCAAACTGCAGCAGGGTCTGGGTGAGCCTTTCCAGTAAATCTCTGGAATGTTTTATTTTACCCCTTAAATAGAAGGTTTAGTTTCTACCTCCAACCCCTCAGTTCACAGATGACTAACCGTAACTGACCACTTCTAACTTATGTGTGACACCTTAATTGATTTGTTCTAATTTTTGTCTGACTCACAAGAGACATATATGTTGTGTGCTTTCAAGTTTAAATATGCATTTAAAAGCAGAATACAAGTAAATCACAGTGTAAAGAAAATAAATCACAATATACAAAATAGAAAAATGCAATAAAGCAATACAGAATACAACAAATAAAAAGCAAACCAGCCCTTCCCTCACATCAAACTGCAGCAGAGTCTGGGTGAGGCTTTCCAGTAAAGCTCTGAAATGTTTTATTTTACCCCGTAAACAGAAGGTTTAGTTTCTACCTCCACTCCCTCAGTTCACAGATGATTAACCTTAACTGACCTCTTCTAACTTATGTGTGACTCCTTTATTGACCAGTTCTAATTTCAGTCTGAATCACAAGAGAAAGAGCTGATGTGTCTTTTCAAGTTTTAATATGCAGTTAAAAGCAAAATACAAGTAAAACACTGCCAAGAAAACAAATCACAGTAAACAAACTAGAAAAAGGCAATAAAGCAAAACAGATTACAACAAATAAAAAGCCAACCAACCTTTCCCACACAGCTAACTGCAGCAGAGTCTGTGTGAGCCTTTCCAGTAAAGCTCTGAAATGTTTTATTTTACCCCTTAAATGGAATGCTTAGTTCCTAGCTCCACCTCCTCATTTCACAGACGATTAACCTTAACTGACCAATTGTAACTTATTGAGTGACACCTTAATTGACCTATTCTAATTTCTGTCTGAAGCACAAATGAAAGAACTGTGGTGTCATTTCAAGTTTTAATATGCAGTTAAAAGCAGAATACAAGTAAAACACAGTGTAAAGAAAACAAATCACAGTATACAAAATAAAAAAGGCAATAAAATAATACAGAATACAACAAATAAAAGCAAATCAACCTTTCTCTCACAGCAAACTGCAGCAGAGTTCCAGTAAGCCTTTCCAGTAAAGCTCTGAAATATTTTATTTTTACTCCTTAAATAGAAACTTAAGTTCTTAGCTCCACCCCCTCAGTTCACACATGATTAACCTTAATTTACCTCTTCTAACTTATGTGTAACTCCTTAATTGACTTGTTCTAATTTCTGTCTGACTCACAAGAGACAGGGCTGTGGTGTCCTTTAATGTTTTAATATGCAGTTAAAAGCAGAATAAAAGTAAAACAGAGTGTAAAGAAAACAAATCACAGTAAACAAAAAAGAAAAAGAAAATAAAGCAATACAGAATACAACAAATACAAAGTAATCCAACCTTTCCCTCACAGCAAACTGCAGCAGAGTATGGGTCAACCTTTCCAGTAAAGCTCTTACATGTTTTATTTTAACCCTTAAATAGAAGGTTTAGTTCCTAGCCCACCCCCTAAAGTCAGACATGATTAACCTTAATTGACCTCTTCTAACTTTTGGATGGGAGAAAGGAAATTCACCCAGGGATCACATCAGTCACCCTGCTAGACAGGGGTCCAGGAAAGTAAATAATGTGGGAAGAAACAGCCAGGGAATTGTTATGGCTAGGCTTGTATAGGCCCTAGGGCTGATAGCCTAGTACCATCCTATGAACCTATGAACCTATGAACCTATGTTTGACTCCATAATTAGCCTGTTTTAATTTCTGTCTGACTCACAAGAGGCAAAGCTCTGGTGTCTTTTCAAGTTTTAATATCCCGTTAAAAGAAGAATACAAGTAAAACACTGTGTAAAGAAAACAAATCACAGTATACAAAATAGAAAAAGGCAATAAAGCAATACAGAATACAATAAATAAAAAGCAAACCAACCTTTCCCTCACAGACAACTGCAGCAGACTCTAGGTGAGCCTTTCCTGTAAAGCTCTGAAATGTTTTATTTTACCCCTTAAATAGAAGGTTTAGTTTCTAGCTCCACCCTGTCAGTTCACAGATGATTAACCTTAACTGACCACTTCTAACTTATGTGGGACTCCTTAACTGACCCATTCTAATTTCTGTCTGACTCACAAGAGACAGAGCTGTGGTGTCTTTTTAAGTTTTAATATGCAGTTAAAAGCAGAATAAAAGTAAAACAGAGTGTAAAGAAAACAAATCACAGTATACAAAAAAGAAAAAGACAATAAAGCAATACAGAACACAACAAATAAAAAGCAAACCAACCTTTCCCTCACAGCAAACTGTAGCAGAGTCTTCGTCAGCCTTTCCAGTAAAGCTCTTACATGTTTTATTTTAACCCTTAAATAGAAGGTTTAGTTCCTAGCCCACCCCCTAAAGTCAGACATGATTAAGCTTAATTGACCTCTTCTAACTTATGTTTGACTCCATAATTGGCCTGTTTTAATTTATGTCTGACTCACAAGAGGCAAACTGTGGTGTCTGTTTAGATTTTATTATGCAGTTAAAAGCAGAATTTAAGTAAAACACAGTGTAAAGAAAACAAATCACTGTATACAAAATAGAAAAGGCAATAAAGCAATACAGAATACTGAATAAAACAAATAAAAGGAATACAAAGATTTACCTCACAGCAAACTGAAGCAGAGTCTTGGTGAACCTTTCCAGTAAAGCTGTGACATGCTTTATTTTTACCCCATAAATAGAAAGTTTAGGTCCTAGCCCCACCCCTGGGATCACAGATGATTAAGCTTAACTGACCTCTTCTAACTTATGTGTGACTCCTTAATTGACCTGTTCTATTTCTGACTGACTCACAAGAGATAGAATTGTTCTGTCTTTTCAAGTTTTAATATGCAGTTAAAATCAGAATACAAGAAAAACACAGTGTAAAGAAAACAAATCACAGTATACAAAATAGAAAAAGGCAATAAAGCAATACAGAATACAACAAATGGAAAACAAACCAAACTTTCCCTGACAGCAAACTGCAGCAGAGTCTGGGTGAGCTTTTCCAGTAAAGCTCTGAAATATTTTATTTAACCCCTAAACAGAAGGTTCAGTTCCTAGTTCCAACTCCTTAGTTCACAGATGATTAACTATAACTAACCTCTTTGAACTTATGAGTGACTCCTTAACTGACACGTTATTATTTATGTCTGATTCACAAGTTAAAGAGCTGTGGTGTCTTTTCAATTTTTAATAACCAGTTAAAAGGAGAATACAAGTAAAACACTGTAAAAAAACAAATCACAGTATATAAAATAGAAAAAGGCAATAATGCAATGCAGAATACAACAAATAAAAAGCAAACCAACCTTTTCCTCACTGCAAACTGCAGCAGGGTCTAGGTGAGCCTTTCCAATAAAGTTCTGATTTTTTTTTTATTTTACCCCTTAAATAGAAGGTTTAGTTCCTAGCTCCACCACCTCAGTTCAGATGATTAACCTTAACTGACCTCTTCTAACTTATGTGTGACTCCTTAATTGACCTGTTCTAATTTCTGTCTGATTCACAAGAGACAGAGGTGTGGTGTCTGTTCAAATTTTAATATGAAGTTAAAAGCAGAATACAAGTAAAACACAGTGCAAAGAAAATAAATCACAGTACACAAAATAGAAAAATGCAATAAGGCAATACAGAATACAACAAATAAAAAGAAAACCAACCCTTCCCTCAGAGCAAACTGCAGCAAAGTCTGGGTGAGCCTTTCCAGTAAAGCTCAGAAATGATTTATTTTATCCCTTAAATAGAAGGTTTTGTTTCTAGCTCCACCCACTCAGTTCACAGATGATTAACCTTAACTGACCTCTTCAAACTTATGTGTGACTCCTAAATTGACCCGTTCTCATTTCAGTCTGAATCATATTAGACAGAGCTGCGGTGTCCTTTCAAGTTTTAATACGCAGTTAATAGCAGTACACAAGTAAAACAGAGTGTAAAGAAAACAAATTGCAGTATACAAACTAGAAAAAGGCAAGAAAGCAATACAGAATACAGAATACAACAAATGAAATGCAAATCAACCTTTTTCTCACTGCAAATTGCAGCAGGGTCTAGGTGAGCCTTTCCAGTAAAGCTCTGAAATGTTTTATTTTACCCCTTAAATAGAAGGTTTAGTTTCTAGCTCCACCTTCTCAGTTCATAGATGATTAACCTTAACTGGCCTATTCAAACTTATGTGTGACACCTTAATTGACCCGTTCTAATTTCTGTCTGACTTACAAGAGAGAGATATGTTTTGGGCTTTCAAGTTTTAATATGCTTTTAAAAGCAGAATACAAGTAAAACACAGCAGAGACTGAGTGAGCCTTTCCAGTCAATGTCTGAAATGTTTTGTTTGACCCCTTAAATAAAAGGTTTAGTTTCTGCCACCACCCCTCAATTTGCAGATGATTAACCTTAACTGACCTCTTCTAACTTATGTGTGAATCCTTAACTGACCAGTTATAATTTCTTTGTGACTCACAAGAGACAGAGCTATGGTGTCTTTCCAAGTTTTAATATCCAGTTAAATCAGAATACAAGTAAAACACAGTTTAAAGAAAACAAATCACACTATACAAAATAGAAAAATGCAATAAAGCAATACAGAATACAACAAATAAAAAGCAAACCAACCTTTCCCTCACAGCAAACTGCAGCAAAATCTGCATGAGCCTTTCCAGTAAAACTCTGAAATGTTTTATTTTACCCCTTAAATAGAAGGTTTAGTTCCTAGCTCCACCATCTCAGTTCACAGATGATTATCCTTAACTGACCTCTTCTAACTTATGTGTGACTCCTTAATTGACATATTCTAATTTCTGGCTGATTCACAGGAGACTGAGGTGTGGTGTCTGTTCAAGTTTTAATATGTAGTTAAAAGCAAAATACAAGTAAAACACAGTGTAACAAAAATAAATCACAGTATACAATATAGAAAAATGCAATAAAGCAATACCAAATACAAAAAATATAATGCAAACCAACCTTTCCCTCAAAGCAAACTGCAGCAGAGACTTCGTGAGTCTTTCCAGTAAAACTGTGAAAAGTTTTATTTTGCCCCTTTAATAGAAGGTTTATTTTCTAGCTCCACCCCCTCAGTTCACAGATGATTAACCTTAACTGACCTCTTCAAACTTATGTGTGACACCTTAATTGACCCCTTCTAATTTCAGTCTGACTCACAAAAGACAGAGCTGTGGTATCCTTTCAAGTTTCAATACACAGTTAAAAGCAAAATACAAGTAAACCAGAGTGTAAAGAAAATAAATCACAGTATACAAACTAGAAAAATGCAATAAAGCAATACAGAATACAGAATACAACAAATAAAAAGCAAACCTTTCCCTCACAGCAAACTTCAGCAGGGTCTGTGGGATCCTTTCCCCTAAAGCTATGAAAAGTTTTATTTTACAGCTTAAATAGAAGGTTTAGTTTCTAGCTCCACCTCCTCAGTTCACAGATTACTAACCTTAACTGACCACTTCTAAATTATGTGTAAGACCTTTCCAATTTGTTATATCCAGTTAAAAGCAGAATACAAGTAAAACACAGTGCAAAGAAAATAAATCACAGTATCCAAAAGAGAAAAATACAAAAAAGCAATACAGAATACAACAAATAAAAGGATAACCAACCTTGCCCTCAGAGCAAATTCAGCAGAGTCTGGGTAAGCCTTTCCAGTAATGCTCCAAACTCTTTTAATTTATCCCTTAAATAGAAAGTTTAGTTTCTGTCTCTACCCAATCAGTTCACAGATGATTAACCTTAACTGACCTCTTCTAACTTATGTGTGACTCCATAACTGACCAATTCTAATTTCAGTCTGACTTACAAGAGACAGAGCTGTGGTGTCCTATCAAATTTTAATATGCAGTTAAAAGCAGGATACAAGTAAAACATATTGTAAAGAAAACAAAACGCAGTAAACAAACTAGAAAAATGCAAAAAAGCAATACAGAATACAGGTTACAACAAATAAAAAGCAAACCAAACTTTCCCTCACAGCAAACTGCAGTAGGGTCTGGGTAAGTCTTTCCAGTAAAGCTCTGAAATGTTTTATTTTACCCCTTAAAAAGAAGGTTGGTTTCTAGCTACACCCCCTCAGTTCACACAGACGATTCACCTTAACTGACCTCTTCAAACTTATGTGTGACTCCTTAATTGCCCTGTTCGAATTTCAATCTGACTCATAAAGACAGAGCTGTGGTGTCCTTTCAAGTTTCAATATGCAGTTAAAAGCAGAATACAAGTAAACCAGAGTGTAAATAAAACAAATTGCAGTATACAAACTAGAAAAATGCAATAAAGCAATGCAGAATACAGAATACAACAAATAAAAAGCAAATCTTTCCCTTATAGCAAACTGCAGCAGGGTCTGGGTGAGCCTTTCCTCTAAAGCTATGAAAAGTTTTATTTTACTCCTTAAATAGAAGGTTTAGTTTCTCGCTCCACCCCCTCAGTTCACAGATTACTAACCTTAACTGACCACTTCTAACTTATGTGTGAAACCTTAATTGACCTGCTCTAATTTCCATCTGACTCACAAGATACAGATATGTTTTGAGTTTTCAAGTTTTAGTATGCATTTAAAAGCAGAATACAAGTAAAACACAGTGTAAAGAAAACAAATCACAGTATACAAAATAAAAAATGCAACCAACCTTTCCCTCACAGCAAACTGCAGCAGAGTCTGGGTGAGGCTTTCCAGTAAAGCTCTGAAATATTTTATTTTACCCCTTAAATAGAACTTTTAGTTCCTAGCTCCACCTCCTCAGTTCACAGATGATTAAGCTTAACTGACCTCTTCTAACTTATGTGTGACTCCTCAGTTGACCTGTTCTAATTTCTGTCTAGACAAAACTGTGGTGTCATTTCAAGTTTTAATATGCAGTTAAAAGAAGAATACAAGTAAAACACAGTGTAAAGAAAACAAATCACAGTATACAAAATAGAAAAATGCAATAAAGCAATATAGAATAAAACAAATAAAAGCAGAATACAAGTAAAACAATGTAAAGAACACAAATCACAGTATATAAAATAGAAAAAGGCTATAAACCAGCACAGAATACAGCAAATAAAAAGCAAACCAACCGTTCCCTCACAGCAAACTACAGTAGAGTCTGAGTGAGCCTTTCCAGTCAATGTCTGAAATGTTGTATTTTACTCCTTAAATAAAAGGTTTAGTTTTTAGCACCACTCCTCATTTCGCAGATGATTAACCTTAACTGACCTCTTCTAAGTTATGTGTGACTCCTTAATCGACCTGTTCTAATTTCTGTCTGAAGCAAGAGAGACAGAACTGTGGTGTCCATTCAAGTTTTAATATGCAGTTAAAAGCAGGATACAAGTAAAACACAGTGCAAAGAAAACAAATCACATTATACAAAATAGAAAAATGCAATAAAGCAATACAGAATACAAGAAATAAAAGCAAACCAACCATTCCCTCACAGCAAACTGCAGCAGAGTCTGTGTGAACCTTTCCAGTAAATCTCTGAAATGTTTTATTTTACGCCCTAAATAGAAGGTTTAATTCCTAGTTCCACCTACTTAGTTCACAGATGATTAACCATAACTAATCTCTTCTAACTTATGTGTGACTCCTTAACTGACCTGTTATTATTTATGTCTGACTCACAAGTTACAGAGCTGTGGTGTCTTTTCAAGTTTTAATATCCAGTTAAAAGCAGAATACAAGTAAAACACCATGTAAAGAAAAAAATCACGGTATATAAAATAAAAAAGTGATAAAGCAATGCAGAAAACAACAAATAAAAAGCAAATCAACCTTTCCCACACTGCAAACTGCAGCAGTGTCTGTGTGCGCCTTTTGAATAATCCCCTGAAATTTTTTTTACCCCTTAAATAGAAGGTTTAGTTCCTAGCACCACCACCTCTGTTCACAGATGATTAACCTTAACTGACCACTTCTAACTTATGTGTGACTCCTTAATTGACCTTTTCTAATTTCTGTCTGATTCAGAAGAGGCAGAGGTGTGGTGTCTGTTCAAATTTTATTAGGACGTTAAAAGCAGAATACAAGTAAAACACAGTGCAAAGAAAATAAATCACAGTATACAAAATAGAAAAATGCAATAAGGCAATACAGAATACAACAAATAAAAAGAAAACCAAACTTTCCTTCAGATCAAAGTGCAGCAAAGTCTGGCTGAGCCTTTCCAGAAAAGCTCTGAAATGTTTTATTTTATCCCTTAAATAGAAGGTTTTGTTTCTAGCTCCACCCGCTCAGGTCACAGGTGATTAACCTTAAATGACCTCTTCAAACTTATGTGTGACTCCTTAATTGCCCTGTTCTAATTGCAATCTGACTCAAAGACAGAGCTGTGGTGTCCTCTCAAGTTTCAATATTCAGTTAAAAGCAGAATACAAGTAAAGCAGAGTGTAAAGAAAACAAATTGCAGTATACAAACTATAAAAATGCAATAAAGCAATACAGAATACAAAATACAACAAATAAAAAGCAAACCTTTCCATCACAGTAAACTGCAGCAGGGTCTGGGTGAGCCTTTCCCCTAAAGCTATGAAAAATTTTATTTTACTCCTTAAGTAGAAGGTTTGGTTTCTCGCTCCACCCCCTCATTTCACAGATTACTAACCTTATCTGACCACTTCTAACTTATGTGTGACACCTTAATTGACCTGTTCTAATTTCTGTCTGACTCACAAGAGACAGATATGTTGTGAGTTTTCAAGTTTTAATATGCATTTAAAAGCAGAATACAAGTAAAACACAGTGTAAATAAGACAAATCACAGTATACAAAATAAAAAATGCAACCAACCTTTCCCTCACAGCAACCTGCAGCAGAGTCTAGATGAAGCTTTCCAGTAAAGCTCTGAAATATTTTATTTTACCCCTTAAATAGAACTTTTAGTTCCTAGCTCCACCTCCTCAGTTCACAGATGATTAAGCTTAACTGACCTCTTCTAACTTATGTGTGACTCCTCAGTTGACCTGTTCTAATTTCTGTCTAGATAAAACTGTGTTGTCATTTCAAGTTTTAATATGTAGTTAAAAGAAGAATACAAGTAAAACACAGTGTAAAGAAAACAAATCACAGTATACAAAATAGAAAAATGCAATAAAGCAATATAGAATAAAACAAATAAAAGCAGAATACAAGTAAAACAATGTAAAGAAAACAAATCACAGTATGTAAAATAGAAAAAGGCTGTAACCAGCACAGAATACAGCAAATAAAAAGCAAACCAACCGTTCCCTCACAGCAAACTGCAGCAGAGTCTGAGTGAGCCTTTCCAGTCAATGTCTGAAATGTTTTATTTTACCCCTTAAATAAAAGGTTTAGTTTCTGGCACCACCCCTCAATTTGCAGATGATTAACTTTAACTGGCATCTTCTAACTTATGTGTGAATCCTTAACTGACCAGTTATTATTTCTGTCTGACTCACAAGAGACAGAGCTAGGGTGTCTTTCCAAGTTTTAATATCCAGTTAAATCAGAATACAAGTAAAACACAGTTTAAGGAAAACAAATCACACTATACAAAATATAAAAATGCAATAAAGCAATACAGAATACAACAAATAAAAAGCAAACTAACCTTTCCCTCACAGCAAACTGCAGCAAATTCTGCACGAGCCTTTCCAGTAAAGCTCTGAAATGTTTCATTTTACCCCTTAAATAGAAGGTTTAGTTCCTAGCTCCACCATCTCAGTTCACAGATGATTATCCTTAACTGACCTCTTCTAACTTATGTGTGACTCCTTAATTGACATATTCTAATTTCTGGCTGATTCACAGGAGACTGAGGTGTGGTGTCTGTTCAAGTTTTAATATGCAGTTAAAAGCAGAATACAAGTAAAACACAGTGTAAAGAAAATAAATCACAGTATACAATATAGAAAAATGCAATAAAGCAATACCAAATACAAAAAATATAATGCAAACCAACCTTTCCCTCAGAGCAAACTGCAGCAGAGACTTGGTGAGCCTTTCCAGTAAAACTGTGAAATGTTTTATTTTGCCCCTTAAATAGAAGGTTTATTTTCTAGCTCCACCCCCTCAGTTCACAGATGATTAACCTTAACTGACCTCTTCAAACTTATGTGTGACACCTTAATTGACCCTTTCTAATTTCAGTCTGACTCACAAAAGACAGAGCTGTGGTATCCTTTCAAGTTTCAATACGCAGTTAAAAGCAGAATACAAGTAAACCAGAGTGTAAAGAAAACAAATTGCAGTATACAAATTAGAAAAATGCAATAAAGCAATACAGAATACAGAATACAAAAAATAAAAAGCAAACCTTTCCCTCACAGCAAACTTCAGCAGGGTCTGTGGGATCCTTTCCCCTAAAGCTATGAAAAGTTTTATTTTACAGCTTAAATAGAAGGTTTAGTTTCTAGCTCCACCTCCTCAGTTCACAGATTACTAACCTTAACTGACCACTTCTAAATTATGTGTAACACCTTTCCAATTTTTTATATCCAGTTAAAAGCAGAATAGAAGTAAAACACAGTGCAAAGAAAATAAATCACAGTATCCAAAAGAGAAAAAATCAAAAAAGCAATACAGAATACAACAAATAAAAGGATAACCAACCTTTCCCTCAGAGCAAATTCAGCAGAGTCTGGGTAAGCCTTTCCTGTAATGCTCCGAACTCTTTTAATTTATCCCTTAAATAGAAAGTTTAGTTTCTGTCTCTACCCCCTCAGTTCACAGATGATTAACCTTAACTGACCTCTTCTAACTTATGTGTGACTCCTTAATTGACCCGTTCTAATTTCAGTCTGACTTACAAGAGACAGAGCTGTGGTGTCCTATCAAATTTTAATATGCAGTTAAAAGCAGAATACAAGTAAAACATATTGTAAAGAAAACAAAACACAGTAAACAAACTAGAAAAATGCAAAAAAGCAATACAGAATACAGGTTGCAACAAATAAAAAGCAAACCAAACTTTCCCTCACAGCAAACTGCAGTAGGGTCTGGGTAAGCCTTTCCAGTAAAGCTCTGAAATGTTTTATTTTACCCCTTAAAAAGAAGGTTTAGTTTCTAGCTACACCCCCTCAGTTCACAGATGATTAACCTTAACTGACCTCTTCAAACTTATGTGTGACTCCTTAATTGCCCTGTTCTAATTTCAATCTGACTCATAAAGACAGAGCTGTGGTGTCCTTTCAAGTTTCAATATGCAGTTAAAAGCAGAATACAAGTAAACCAGAGTGCAAATAAAACAAATTGCAGTATACGAACTAGAAAAATGCAATAAAGCAATGCAGAATACAGAATACAACAAATAAAAAGCAAATCTTTCCCTCACAGCAAACTGCAACAGAGTCTGGGTGAGCCTTTCCTCTAAAGCTATGAAAAGTTTTATTTTACTCCTTAAATAGAAGGTTTAGTTTCTCGCTCCACCCCCTCAGTTCACAGATTACAAACCTTAACTGACCACTTCTAACATATGTGTGAAACCTTAATTGACCTGCTCTAATTTCCATCTGACTCACAAGATACAGATATGTTTTGAGTTTGCAAGTTTTAGTATGCATATAAAAGCAGAATACAAGTAAAACACAGTGTAAAGAAAACAAATCACAGTATACAAAATAAAAAATGCAACCGACCTTTCCCTCACAGCAAACTGCAGCAGAGTCTGGATGAGGCTTTCCAGTAAAGCTCTGAAATATTTTATTTTACCCCTTAAATAGAACTTTTAGTTCCTAGCTCCACCTCCTCAATTCACAGATGATTAAGCTTAACTGACCTCTTCTAACTTATGTTTGACTCCTCAGTTGACCTGTTCTAATTTCTGTTTAGACAAAACTGTGGTGTCATTTCAAGTTTTAATATGCAGTTAAAAGAAGAATACAAATAAAACACAGTGTAAAGAAATCAAATCACAGTATACAAAATAGAAAAATGCAATAAAGCAATATAGAATAAAACAAATAAAAGCAGAATACAAGAAAAACAATGTAAAGAACACAAATCACAGTATATAAAATAGACAAAGGCTATAAACCAGCACATAATACAGCAAATAAAAAGCAAACCAACCATTCCCTCACAGCAAACTGCAGCAGTGTGAGTGAGCCTTTCAAGTATAATCTCTGAAATGTTTTATTTTACCCCTTAAATAAAAGGTTTAGTTTCTAGCACCACCCCTCAATTCACTAATGATTAACCTTAACTGACCTCTTCTAACTTATGTGAGTCTCCTTAATCGACCTGTTCTAATTTCTGTCTGAAGCAAGAGAGACAGAACTGTGGTGTCCATTCAAGTTTTAATATGCAGTTAAAAGCAGGATACAAGTAAAACACAGTGCAAAGAAAACAAATCACACTATACAAAATAGAAAAAGGCAATAAAGCAATACAGAATACAACAAATAAAAGGCAAATCAACCTTTCCCTCACAGCAAACTGCAGCAGAGTCTGGGTGAGCCTTTCCAGTAAAGCTCTAAAATGTTTTATTTTACCCCCTAAAAAGAAGGTTTAGTTCCTAGTTACAAACCCTTAGTTCACAGGTGATTAACCTTAACTGACCTCTTCTAACTTATGTGTGAATCCTTAACTGACCTGTTATAATTTCTGCCTGACTCACAAGAGACAGAGCTGTGGTGCCTTTCTAATTTTTTATATCCAATTCACAGCAGAATACAAGTAAAACACAGTGCAAAGAAAATAAATCACAGTATCCAAAAGAGAAAAATACAAAAAAGCAATACAGAATACAACAAATAAAAAGATAACCAACCTTTCCCTCAGAGCAAATTCAGCAGAGTCTGGGTAAGCCTTTCCAGTAATGCTCTGAACTCTTTTATTTTATTCCTTAAATAGAAGGTTTAGTTTCTAGCTGTACCCCCTCAGTTCACAGATGATTAACTTTAACTGACCTCTTCTAACTTATGTGTGACTCCTTAATTGACCCATTCTAATTTCAGTCTGACTTACAAGAGACAGAGCTGTGGTGTCCTATCAAATTTTAATATGAAGTTAAAAGCAGAATACAAGCAAAAGTAATACAAGCTAGCACAATACAAGCTAGTAATTACAGGTGTGGGGGTAGTCACATTCTTTGATTTCCTGTCCTTGCCTATTTAAGTGGTACAGTGTGAAATATTTTCTGCTTAAAAACCTCAGCTTTGGCCGGCTAAGGAGTTGCTGTATTCAACTGGACGTATAAGAGAATTTAAGTACCTTTATTTGCTCTTTTATTTTCAAAAAAATAAAGTATTTAAATTGATTTTAACTGTGTGGAAGGAATATTAACTGAACTGAAAGTTTTGACTCTGCTCTTCAGTTAGTCCCACCCACCCTCCCTGTTTTTGTTTTGGTGTTAATCTTAGTGGCCTTGCAACTGCCCACCCCTCTTGTAAATTTGTGTTTGGATACTCCTTCTGGGCCCATCTCATTTGCTCACTCAACTGAGTGCAGTGAGATCATATTCTGGGAAAAATTTTGC
>NC_056731.1:1041665879-1041745879 GCF_019279795.1 Protopterus annectens
CCTCCTTGTAATGCATGTTATATTTCTTTATTGCAATGTATTCCTATGGCTTTCCTATTTTCCCTTTACATTCACTCCTTGTAATGCATGTTGTATTTCTTTCAGCACCAAGTTATTGCATATTTGCTGTGGCTTAGTGGTACATCATGCAGACTGGTAAGTCCAAGGTGTGGGGTTTGAAACTGACAAGGGTATTTTATTTTGCTGCAGAGCAGTACAAAGGCCTTGTCATACAGAGTGACTAAGGCACTTTTAATCAGTTGTAAGTGGGTTTGCGTGGGTTTGTGCAATGCTTAACGATGCTAAGCTAAGCTTAGCTCAGCTTATTTTATGTTAGCAATACTAAGCTAAGCTTGGCGTAGCTTATCATATCTTAGCAATGCTAAGCTAAGCGCACACATGCTCACACTGGTGCAAACACGCTTACTACTGTTTACTAGTGATCACTCCTGCTAACCCCCACACTCATTTCTTTGACAGAAAAGTAAATGGGGAGATAGGAATGTGGTGATAAAGGGTACACAAAGAGTGGAAGACAGTAGGGAAACCAGCTTGGGATGTACACGATGGGTGTGGAGAAGGTCCATAGCTGCCCATTTCTTTACCAGCAACAGCTGTGCATATGCAATACATTAGGTGGGATATTTAAAGCCTTCCACCCCTGAGAGAGGGGTGAGGACAACTAAGTATGTTGTACTACCAATTATGAATATCAGGCACATGCACTATTTTTGAACTGCTATACTGTCATTAGTACGTTATTCACTTCTGAACAGTTTGTGGTTTGTTTGTGTTGACATTAGCACAGTCTGCTCAGGACAACTGGACACATTTCTGTACTGTGTATGCCTACCTACACCCTTGGTTGTGCCTGACTACACGGGTATATAGTACCTTTGGGTAGGGGTGCAGAACTGCAGAGTGCATTATTTATTATCGTGTGATGTTTATCTTACTGAACATGCAGAGTTGCTGTGTACCTGTAAGTCTATGAAGGCTTGTAGTCTGTCTGAGTAGTTCCCACCTGTGGACATATCCAGATGGTAGACAGAGGTCAGCCTAGTATTCTTTGACTGTGTACCACAGCAGTCTTTTCAGCACCTGAACAATGGCATTGTCACAGGTGGTTGCTAGCAGTACATGACTACATCCTTTGATATTTCTATGTTGTACTTCTACATAAGGGCATGCTTGTGGGATTCATTCTACAGCTATTTGCAGAGTGTGTAACAGCAGGCAAGCTGATATGCCTGTGTGTTTCTGACTCTTCCAGGCCTCAGATACACTCACGTATATATTTGAACAGCATCAGGGAAAGGTACATATAACTGGGATATACCTGTGATATAGTTCAGACATTTTGCAGTTCAGACTTTGGGGGATTCAGAGCATATCTATTACTACACCTTTTCTGATATGCATGTGGTGTCTACTCTCATTTATTGACATTTGTCATTAAGTGAGATTCAACACCTTTCTGCCTACTGTTAGTACATTTCACAGGGAGTCAGAGGGGCAGAGCTAACATTTGTTTACAAATCAGGGTCATCACTGTAGAGCAGTCACTGTTGGGAGGTCTGGCCTGTGACCTATGCAAATATGCCAGTGTTTATCCTGCTCTCATACTGTGTGGGGTTTGTAAGCTGCTACTGTAACCTTATTCCCTACTAGCATGGCTGATTCTCTTTTCTCAGTCATGTCATGCAATTCAACAACACCTGCTGGTTAAGGCCCACAGAACAAGATGTGTGTTATGCCATTCCTATTTTCCCTTTACATTCACTCATGGTAATGCATGATATATTGCTTTCAGCACTGAGTTATTGTATATTTGCTGTGGTGAAGTTGTACTTCATGCAGACTGGTGAGTCCAAGGTCCCGGGTTCAAGACTGAGAAGGGTATTTTATTTTTCTGCTGAGCAGTACAAGGACCTTGACATACAGAGTGACTAAGGCACTTTAAAGAAGTTGAAAATAGGTTTATGCAATGCTTAGCAATACTTAGCTAAGCGCACACAAGCTCACATCCGTGCACCCCCGCTAAGTACTGCTTAAAAGTGCTTACTCCCACTAACCCCCGCGCTAATTTCTTTTAAAGAAAAGAAAATGGGGAGATAGGAAAGTGGTGAAAAAGGGGGCACAAAGAGGGAAAGACAGTAGGGAAACCAGCTCAGGATGTGCAGGATGGGTGTAGGGAAGGTCCATAGCTGCCCATTTCTTTACCAGCAACAGCTGTGCATATGTATGAAATTTGGTGTGAAATTTGAAACCTTCCACCCCTGAGAGAGGGGTGAGGACAACAAAATATGTTGTACTGCCAATTAGAATTATCAGTTTACATGTCCAGCGGACATGTGTGCGAATTGGGCAGCTATGTATGGGGCGTAATTTTTTTGTGGGAACAGATTGCCCTTTTTTTATTTTTTTTCAGGTGAGAGTGGAATGTGAGGTAGAGGATGTAGATATATTTGGGGAGGTAGGTTGGGGAGGTAAACAGACAAGACAAACAAGATGCATACAGGGGCGGAGTTTGACACATGGGTTGGGTGAACACAATTGACGGGGAAGATTGTTTGGAAATCGCAAGCCCATGAGCCCACGGATGGTAAAAGTGGAACTGAGATCCCCACCTATGGGCAGTCACCACTGCACCTTCACAGCCCTGAGGGTGGCTGTGTTGGGGGCTGAGTAGGAAGGGCAGGCTCACCCGAGAGATGCACCACTCTCGCCTCAAGCTGGTGTAGGGGATCAGTGACTGAACGCTGGATCTCCCTACGTACCACAGCCCAGACCCTTCGAAGGGTGACAGGTGGCCCTTCTCCGCCCATGCTTGCATGGGGGGGATGAGCCCCATCCCCTGCAGTGCTCCCACCCAAAGGTGGCACAGGACCAGTGCAGGAGGGGAGCCCAGGCTGGGCACCGGAGCTGCTTGTGCCAGGTGCACTCGCCAACTGAGGAGGGACAGGTGGGTCCGCTGGGACTGGCCTTCCCATACGTTCTGTGATTAGGTGTGTTTAATTACAACATAAACAACAACATTCCAGATTAGTTGTAACAGTATGCTGTAATATTCCCATTAAGCCAACACACCAAGGTTCCAACAGTTGAACAGCAAGCATAACACATGCATATATTGAACGACAGTGGATATTCCAACAGCATGCAGGGATGTTTGGTAGCAACAGGCCACCATGAACGTGGTGTTTGAACAGGGCACATGCATCAACATCAATGCAAATATTTATAAAACAATAGGACATATGTCCCAACAAATATTTAAGGTTACACATACCCATTGAGGTGTGGAATTGCATGGTTTATGCACATACGGTAGGGTGTAGAAAAAAAACGAGGTTAACATCTTATAATGACCTTTTAGTCTACACTACATTCCCAGTGACTGCAAGTGTATATCCCCTACCTGTATTATTACACTTGCCACCATACATTAGGTTGTGTCATGGGTTTGGCTAGTTCAATATATGCCTGACCAATATCTGACATACTAACTGTCCAGGATGCAGGTGTTACTGCTACATATTTCTTGTTTGCATTTATATTTCTTTATCTACATATCTGGCATGTTTTCACATGACATTTTCACTTCAATTTGTACAGAACCCTGCATTTCTTAACATACACTCACATTTCTGGTGAATAATTACATGCTACATGTGTGCCAGGTTTACTTATTCATGCCAGCCAGTAACTGACTATTGTGGACTGTATATATGTTTCACAGCTACTAGCACTTCCATCACCCACTTTATATGGGACTGCATAACTCTGGGTTGCCAGCACATTTTCAAACAGTACTGTTTGTATAATGCAAGGGTACAACAACATTTCAGACTCTGTGACACAGACACACTCTGGGTTTTAGACCTTTATTAATGACATTGCACACTTTTCCACAGGCTCACTCCTTTACTTGTTTTAACAGTGTTTATGGCAGACATGTTCAAGACATATTATACCTTTATTAATAGGTTAGAACAATCTTTTTTCAGGCTCACTCACTTATGGTATATGACAGTGCCTGCAGAGATATTATTCCAGACATATGTTACCTTTCTTAATGGGTTACTACACTCTTTTTCTGCCTCTCTGATGTTTTTATCTGGCAGTACATGCAGAGGTCTTATTCAGGCAATTCTATGGCTGTTTTATTGGACTACAACACTTTCTTTCATGCTCTCTCCCATATTTTATATAACAATAATTGCAGAATAATCACTAACCTGCCTGGTGGTGCAGCCTTAGCAGCCTATCAGCATAGGCTTGCTGATTCGTAGCACAGTCACCTGCAGCTGTAAAGTAAATGAAGGGATATTGAGACATACCTATCTGTTATACATACTCCATTATCAATTCTTACATACTATATTCCATGGCTACATACTCAGTTGTGGGTCATTCTGCATCCCACAGGCCTCCTGTATCCATTGGTTCAGGCGGTCCTGCTTTCATCTCTTCAGGTCTGCATGGTGGTGACGGACCTGCTCACCAGTCTGGGGAATGCCTGTGGCACTGGTGAGGTCATGAGCTAACTGGTTCAAAGCCTCTGCCTTGTACTCTGTCCCTTGGAACTGCCCTGCAGGAGTCTTGACTCGTGACGGTGGACAAGGAGCCAAACCATGTATTTGGACTCCTCGATGCCCCAACGTTGCGCTCGGAAGTGTGAACCCTCTCCTGCACCTGCAATTCTGACTGTAAATGTGATCTACAATCAGTTATGGTGAGTATTCCCGCCTATGGGCCTTAAATATGCCGCATTTCCCGCACTTTTTTGTGATTGGCCGTTTTCTAAAATTCTCGGCTGACTGCAGACCTGCTTAGTAATGGTTAAACTACCATTCATAAGTATATGAATGTTAATAGTGACTGTTTCCCCTATGTTGTCATGGCTTAGTGGTTCTGTACTTTGATTAGGATGCACAGGGTCCTGGGTTCGAACCTTGTCATTCTTTTATTTTAATACCGTCTAGACAGACTAGGGGGTGTGGCTGCGTTTAAGCAACTTAGCTCTACGTTGCTCCCCAGTGCCCTGCGGTGCCCTGGTTGGTGCGGCGCACACGTCCGCGCAAACACATTGCGCTGGGTAAAGCATTTTTAAACTTTGGATAACCCTATTGCGCTATTAAACTATGGGCAATTCTGTTTAGCTGGGTAATGCGCTATTTAACTATGGATACCTCTGTTTAGCTGGGTAAAGTGCTATTAAACTATGGGCAATTGTGTTTTGCTGGGTAAAGCGTTGCTTAACAGCAGCCTATTATATATCTGGGTCCTTTAAAAATATATATTTTGTTCACTGATACATTGGCCATGTCACTGCTTTTAATAAAATTTTATTCATATATGTCTGGTATTATTTCAAATACTGATTTAAAACATAAATAAGAAGGGGAGTGGGGGGACGCGAACGCCTCCTCTTTGTGCATATGCTGTACCATTACACTATTGCTATTTGGCTTAATTTGCATTAGTAGTTCTTGTATGTTTTTCAATGTCACAATTGCTAACTGTGGTTAAGCAATGGGCACACCCGTGCAAACAAGCGCAAATATGGGCAGCTATATCATGGATTTAAAAAAAAAAAATTAATAGTTTACGTTTTATAACTGTGATGGGGGTTTACAGTGTCAGGGAGTGGGGTGTTGGGTGCAAGTACATTTGAGTGAACTTGCTCTTGTCTGTTGACATTATGCTTTTTAAAACCTTGCAGGGGCATGGACTTTTAAACTGCTCGGCAGTCGGCCATTCCCCCTACTTTCCTACTCAGTCTGTGTAAGAGTTATGGATGAGTTAGCATGCCCTCATGAATATTCATGGCATGCTGACATCATACCATTCAGCTGCAGCCTCAGAGTAAGACATATTAAGTCTTACACGGAGGTTTTGTGAATCCAGGGGGTTCTTTAAATGACAACCTCTCCTCTACCTAGATCTACTCTTGCACCACTCCCCCACCTTTTAAATGTTGACTGCCTCTACTTGTTTTGAATATTCACTTATTATTTTTACATATATTTTACCTCTTACTCAGGTTTTATTTCCTAATATCTTGTGGTTTTGTGGCAATGGTTTACAATTGAATTACCACATTGATGGTAGTCCACGTAACTCAGAAGGTGTTATAAGAGACCAAGAAATGTGGTTTAAGCAATCCTCTTTAATCGCCACACGCCATACCAGTCTTCAGAAAGTCCCTTGTATGGCACATCTCATTACTAAAGGGTTCACATTAGAAAGGGTAGGTCAAAGAGATGTCACTTCCACCTCCTATTAGTCAATCATGCCAATCATGGCTCATGGAGTACAAAATTTGGTTGGATACCTGCAACAACTGGAGAGGCTGCAGCTGTACCCCAAATACATGGTTCAATATGGTTCTGAAATGGAAACTCCTGTCCTACACTAACAAACTAAAAACTCAATCTGCTCTGTCAATCTAATTTCAGGTTAACTGCTTGACTGACTTACAAACCATGTCTCTGTTAGCTCTGTAGAAAATGCTACATCTAAAGAAATCCCAATCCCTCCACACCACACACTCCAGGGACCTCAGCCTCATTACCACAATTAACAGAACACGCTAAATGGACAGGTTCATAACCCAGAGACTGCCTATGCTATGGAATAGACTTCCAATACATGTCAAACAGAGCACATCACTGGCCCTCTTCAATAGAAATCTTGATGAGTGGATGGGAAATAGAAAATTCACCCCCGGGATCACTCCAGTGGCTCTACTCGACAGAGGCACTGGGAACTAAGGTCGGGTGGCACGATGCCAGGGTAATTCTATGAGCTAGTTTTGTAAAGGCTCCAGGGCCATTAGCCTAGTACACACCTATGAACCTATGAACCCATGAACCTAAATTTAATAGTGTATTTAGATTTGGTGGGTTCAATTCCCATAAGTAGGAAATACGTTCAAATTACAAAAATATGTATGTATGTATATATATATATATATATATATATATATATATATATATATATATATATATATATATATATATATATATATTAATTTCAATTCCAGCAAAATTGGCTTTAATGCCATGTTGCTTACTTAATCTGTGTTATATTTAAAAGCATATATGCAATATCTTCATATCACAAGGATTACTTTTTACAATTCACAATCCTGTTTTGCATTTAGAAAGCTGCATAGCTAATATAATAACAAAAGTATATTTATTACAACAAAGAATGTATGTAATATATAGGATCTAATCGTCTGTTTTCATTTTTTGTCTCACCCCATCCCTTATCTATCTCTCTCTCTTTTTTTATTTAATACATGTGAACACACCATTTGGATGTCATACTTTTCTGTCAACAAATAAAATGATTGTAAGCACAGGGAGGTAGGCCAATCCCCGCGTCTCAGCCGGCCAACCCTCCACCGGCTGCTGAACCAACACCCAGGACATCTGGGATGCAACCCAGCAGTACTGCGTCTGCTGCCCCTGCATTACCTGGCCCATTGACATCAGGTAGCACTGCCCCAGCTGCTAGTACATTGGTTCCTTCTCGGAGTATTAGTGGAGGTGGGTATTACATTACCCACTAGGAGCTGCCTGGGATGGTGCATGAGATATTAGAAACTAGCATTAATGTCTGCCTCAGCCATATGGAGAAGTGACTCCTTAGGATATAAAAATAACCCCACCAAGTCAAGCTATCTCACAGGGAGCCAAGGAAGGTGGCAGTGATGACATGTGAGTGTGAGGACTAGCTTCTGACTGTGCTTTTCTTGACAGGCATGTGCCTCTGATGCCCCCCCCCTTTCCCCATTCATGGTGTCCCTCAAACCTTTGTGTCTGTCTCCATCCCTATGTCTATCTTTTTTTTTCCTATTTGTCTGCACCTGCTTCTTCACCTACACTAACTACTTGACCCTCACATTCCTATGTCCCTTTCCCAACATTACTCTCTTCTTGATATCCAGTAAAATTGTCCCATACGTAGTTCTCCACTTTGCTTTGACTATAAAACTTGATTGCCTTGTTGTCACCCATCTGTGTTGTGGTGACCATCCAAATTCATCCAAATTTCTGTACATGTTCACATTACAGTGTTAAAGAAGTTGATAGCTATTATTCTTTCCTAATTCTGTCCTATAAATTCCTTTACTGCTTCCCCTTTGTTCTTCCTACTGCTTGCACCCCATTTCACCACTTTCCTATCGACCCCATTTTCAAACCTTTAATCTGGTCAAAAAAAAAAAAATCACATACCACACAAGACCAGAAATGGCCACTAATAAAGCCTTCATTTTTTTGTCCTCTGCATTTGTGTGGCATTTGGCATCAAGCACCAATGCCGAGTGGAGGTGAATGGCTCTTCATGTCCTGTGGCAAAAACCTAGTTAGTGTCTGCCATCATGCACATTAGTCCGGTTATCTCTGTACAATTCTGCTTAAACTTGCTGTGCTAAAGGAACACATAGTTAAACCAGAGTAAAGGCAGTACTTTGAAACATTTACTATAGCAGTTATTTAGACTACTGAATGCAATAAAATGCAAAGTACACTGTAGAATGTTGACATCAATCACTGCTCTGAGGATTTTTTTTTTTACAATATCTTCAAGGGTTCAATTCCAGATGCATCACTCATCATTTCTTTATGTGATTATATATGTGTATGACATATTTAATCATCCATGTATTAAAAATTGCAAAAGTTATGATTTTTCCATGGAGGTATATTGATTATTGCCCAAAAATTAGTATCAGAATAGACATCCAAACCCCCTACTATCACATTTTTAGCTAACCTTGGTCTGCTTGTCATAAGCCTGTTGTCCCTTTCCTAAGTCTTGTCTAGCTTTATGTAACTCACTTCATGCTTCATAGCAGCTAATGTTAATAATGAAAACACACCAAAAACATAACCTTTAATGAGCCATTAAAAACACTGCTAGACGTATGTTCATTTCTCCATGTAGTCATCCCATCACTCAAACTCTTTTGTACGTGTGTGTATCTATTAAATTGGTGAATGATGTGTAGATTGACTTGACTGTGGTGATGGTTAATGCTAACATGTTACTCTAATTCAACAGTTTATCATTTCTCATATGGTAACAACCCTAATGGTGCCCCTCAGGGCTCTATATTAGGACCCCTCCTCTTCAGCATCTCTATTAAAAGTCTCCAGTTCTCATTCAGTCACTGGTGTCTGATACATTGCACTGATAATTCTACTATTATTTGCTATTCTCATATCTGCTGTAACCTCATATGAGCCTGCTGCTTTCCTTGACTTCATTTTCCTTAGTGATGTTCTTACTTCTTCTAGGGTGGGTTCCTCTTCTTCGCTCATCGTAGACTGCTTCTGGGGTAGTACAGCTTCTGTGGGGTTTTCTTCATTCAAAAGCTGCTGGAAATAGTCTTTCCATCTCTGTTTGATGCCCTGTGGACTAGAGAACAGGTTGTTGCTGGTATCCCTTTTGAAGGGTGTCTGACTGTCTTCTTTATCTTTCTGTCTTTGTCTTGCAACCTGATATAGTTTCTCTGTGCCACTTGCTGAGTCAATTTTCAGAAGTTGGTAAAGTGCATACAATGCCCTATATTTTACTATTTCAACTTTTTTCCTAGCTTCTTTGTTAGTCAACCAGTAGTCCTTCCTAGCCTGGTCAGTCTTTTCTATCTCCCACTTCTTCCTGCACTCCTTCTTTCTTTTGATGACTTCCTGGACTTCTGCATTCCCCCACCAGCTTTGTACCTTATTTCCATACCTGGCTCAGCCACATATCTTTTCTGTAGTCCTACCACATGCTGTTTTTAGACACTGCCATTCTTGTTCAACTCCACCTATTTCCTCCTCTAATTGGGGTGCTAGAGTAATTCCTTGAACTGCTGTACTTTCTCTCCTGTCAACTTCCAGGTCTTCAGTCTGGTCTCTGTTGATCTTAAGACCTTCTCTGACCACTGCTTGTAGCTGCATGTGGCAACTAGTGGTTTATGCTGTGGGGATGAGTTTGCAATCATGGATTCTACCCCAGTGCCTTTTCATAACTAAGAGGACATCTACCTGAGATGCTTGCTGGCTACTTTTGTATGTGATCTTGTGACTGTATCTCTTTCTGAACCACGTGCTGGCTACTATTAAACCATTTGCCAGACAGAAGTCTAAAATGGCTTCTCCTTCTTTATTAATGTTGCTCCACACATGTGGACCCAGTCAGTCCTCATATCCTGTTCTGTCTGTCCCGATATGTCCATATAAGTCACCCATTATCAACACTAATTCATGTCGTCCTGCTTTATCTAGTAGGTCCTGCAATTGCTGTCTGAATGCACTCTTTTCCTCACTATCACAACCCTGCTGTGAGGCATATTATGAATACGGCCCTATCATTACATTGGAATGTGATTGCAATGAGTCTGTCATTAATTCTGATGCTATCACTCACTGCCTTCTTAAGCTTCTCTCTTACCATTTCTAGCCTGTCCCCCTCCTGAGTAGTAGAGTCTGGATCCCAAGTCAAGTGGCTTTGCTGCACTGCCCTTCCATCTTGTCTCTTGGATGTCCAGCCTCCTCCCTATCATCATTTCCAAGCTGCATCCTGTCAGTGAACCTACATTAAGCATAGCAATTTGCAGTTCATGTTTGGCAGGTTGGTTGGTTTTATGTCCAGCTTTCGCTCAATAGAGCTATCCCAGGTAACCTAGGCTGGGCAGCTAGACACAGGCCAGCTAGTAGCTTATTGAGCCAGGGCTGCTGGGCTTTATGACAGACACTCACTGACCAATATGGGCACATAACCCCTCCCACCATTAGCAATGGGTCCCTGGTGTAGGTTGGAGTAGGCCAGGTCTTCAACCCACTTATCACCGGTAACTACTCATGCCCATTTTAGCAACATTAGTCAAATGACAGCTTCACCTAGAGCCATATTTTACACCATCGACTGACTAGCCCTGCTACAACACTCAGTCTGTGATCCATCTTCTCCTATCTTGAGGATACTGCGTACCACAGTAGATGCCCAAAGCGGTTGATCTTAAAAACTCTTCCCCCTATAGGGCACCATGTAGAGTCTGTGTTGCTGCCCAAAGGTCCAGTCATTGGTGAGTTTGAGATAGAAACACTCAACATGTTTTTCAGACATGGGAGGAACCCAACGGAGAGACAGGGAGATCATGCAAGCTCCACACATGATTTGGTCAGAGGTCAGGATCGAACCTTGTTCCTTGTGCATGGGAGGCTAGGACCTTAACCATTATGCCAACTGGTCTCTCAGATGAGGTTACAGCAGATATGATAAAGATGCTGGGTGCGATAGGGGAGAAATGGCTCCTGAGGGTACTCATGGCAGTGTGGAGAGAAAGGCTTATTCTAGACGACTGGAGAATAAGCATACTCATGCCAGTGTACAAGAACAAAGGGGACATCCACAACTGTGGGCAGTACAGAGGCATCAAGCTCCTATCACATTGCATGAAAGTTCTGAAGATGGTAATTGATAAATGGATATGCAGAGTAGTAGAATGTAAGATGGGAAAGGAGCAGTTCGGTTTCAGATTAGGATGCAGCACAATCAACACGATTTTTGCAGTGAGACAGATACTTGAGAAGAAGCTTGCGATGAGGAGAGAGTCCAACTGGGCATACTTGGACTTTGAGAAAGCATATGACAAGGTCCCAAGAAAGTTAATCTGGTCAGTACTCCAGTGGTTTTAAGTCCCAGAAACATTGGTAGAATTAGTGCAGACTATGTACAAGGACCCAATGACTCAAGTATGAACAGTGTTCGGCCTCACAGTGGGGTTCCCAGTGGGAGTGGGTGTACACTACGAGCCCACTGCTGTTCATATTGTTGATGGACTACATTAGCAAACAGATCAGAGGGGACGGATCAACAAAGTTGCTGTATGCAGATGATGATGCATTACATGCAGACTATGAGTGAGAACTTCAGCAAAGGATAGGAGAATGGAATACAAAACTGAAGGCACATGGGATGAAACTAAGCACAGATAGGACAGTAGTAATGGCAGAAAATTGGGGAAATCAGAAGTTGAGAATAGAGATAGAAGGTAAGATAGTGGAACAGGTAAAGAGCTTCTACTATGAACCTATGAAGTATCTTAGAGCTGTGGTTGAAAAGGGAAGACTGAATGAAGAGGTCAAAGCTAGAGTCAGAGGGCCTGCAGCCGACTGGCATAGTGTCAGTTGTAGTCTATGACAGAAGAATGCCAAAGAAGCTGAAATGTTAGGTGTACAAGACAGTGGTGTGACCAGTGCTACTGTATGGTATAGAAACCTGGGCAGTAAAGGCAGAACAGTTGAAGAAGCTAGAGGTGATGGAAATGAAGTACCCGAGAAGGGTGGTAGGATGCACACTGAGGGACAGATGAAGAAATGAGGACATAAGTGCAGAAGCCAAAGTAGCTCCAATTGCAGAAAAGATCAAAGAGAACAGATTACGGTGGTTTTTATACATGTGCAGAAAAGCAAAAGACAATATGATTAGGATGATTTGGGACAGACTGGAAGAAGGTAAGAAGAAGTAAGAATGTCCAGCAAAGAGCTGGATGAATTGTGTGAAAGAAGATCTGTGATAGTCAGGCATGTGTGTTGAAGGAGGCAGGAGTGTGGCACTGAATCAAGAGAGTTGCCGACAGTTAATAGGATACTCCGACCCCATGTAGAAAAAAATGGGAAAAAGGGGGCTGATGGTGATGATGATTTGCTCTTTTAACTCCATCTAATCTGCAACATATCACTTAACTGGCCTTTACCTGCATAGAGACCTGGCTCACTAATAATCACTTGTCACTTAATCCAAATAAAGGCAAGCTACTTCTATTTACCACCAAGAAAAAACCCTTATAGACAATGCCTAGTTTGCCATTCTCCCTCAAAGTAAAACAATAATAGAAGTTGCTACTTATAGTAAACTAATGGGAGCAATAAGAGATGAACAGCTAAAATTTGGCATTCGCATACAAAATAATGTTAACAAAACACACCAAAAGCTAGGCATTCTTTATAGGCACAAACACTTTCTCAGCCCCTCAATTAAACAAGCCCTCGCTACCACCTATCTATTTCCCTGTCTTGTTTATTCTGCCCTATTACTTACTAACCTACAATCCTCCCTTAAAAATAAGCTTGAAATGTGTTACAACAAAGTTGCAACTTTGCCATAAATGCTAAACATTCCACCCATCACCGTGTAGTGTTACACTCCATTAAGTAGTTTGAATTCCCACACTAAATTTCCTACCTATAACTAACAACTGCACATAAATTAATATATATACCATTAGCTTGTCAAGCCCTCACCTCATTAGTTAGCAACTATCAACCTAATGGGTCTCTCAGATCTGAAAATCAACACCTTTTACAGGTGCATATACCTCACCTACCTGCTGGCCAGTTTCTTTATACTTGTTCTGTCTCCAAAGCCTGGAATGCTCTACCATTGGCAAATAGGTGGAACCAAAACTTTGCATCATTCAAATATTCTTTACATGACAACCTATCTCTTACCTATATGTCCTCTTGCACCATTCCCCCATCCTTTAAATATTGACTGCCCCTACTTGTTTTTAATATATCCTTAATCACTATACATTCTTCTTACCTATTTAATTTTAGCTTACTATATGATGTTTTGGGTATCCTAGTACTTTTATGGCAGAAACTTCATATAATGTTAATCCTTTACATGTGACTTATCTCACTTTGTATTATGTTTGTTTTTATTGTAACTATTGCCAAATCATGTTTTATCTTTACTGTAACTAATTGTTAATTACTTCTCCATGTAAATGTCTTTGGAACTTCACAAATGTTAAATCCTGTCCTATGTTTATGCTCTTGTTTATGTTTTTTTGTGTAGTTTTTCTCCCTGAGCCTCCACTGAAAATGGACTCTTATGGCCCACTGGACTATCCTGGTAAGCAAATGCCAATAAATAAATAAATAAATAATTTAAAAAATTTCATAGAGCCTTCTCAACATTTTCATCCCAACATACATTGATGATGTCCACACCTCCAAGTTAGTTGCTCAGCATAATGCATCCGAGATTATCCAAGTGCAACTAACTCTGGGCAAAACCGCAATCCAAATCGTAGCTTGCTACAGATCCCCCACCATGCCCCAGGATTCCCACTCCTCATTTCTTAATACACTGGAAAATATTAGGGTACAACCTAACACCCAAATAATGGGCGATTTCAACTACCCTACCATTAACTGGAAAAACTACTCATGTACCAAATCTTGTGCTCAACGTTTTCTGGAATTCATAAATTCCAATGCCGTGGATCAACTTATCCACACCCCCACCAGGGGCAGGAATATCCTAGACCTCGTTATTACCAACATGGGCAACCAGTGCTCCACACCAGAGGTAAATTCCTCATTGGTTAGATCCGACCACAAGCTAATCACCTTAGACATCCACATCCCTCCCCCACCCCCCATTAGGGAAACCACAGTAAAAAATTTCTCCAAAGCCAACTTCACGCTTCTTAAGACAGAAGTGGCAAACTTCACGACACCCATGCTGACGGACAATAGAGGTATGACTGCTGAATCCTACACAAATGCACTTTATAAGCACTTACACGAGTGCATGGATCATGCAATCCCTAACAGAACCAAGATGCTATCCTCCAAAAAAAGGAAGCCAATCTGGTGGTCCCCTGCATAAACAAATTCTACAACAGAAGAAAGAAACTGTTGCAAAAAAGAGCAAAATCCCATGATTGGAGAAACCCCCTGGTCAGCCTCAGTAAGAAGCTGAAATCCCTCATAAAATCCTCCAAAGCTAGTTATGAAAACAAAATGGCCACTGACTCTAAAGACAACCACAAAGCATTCTATAGCTCTGTCAAGAATCTCCATGGCAACACTCAGATCTGCTCTGAGTTACAGCACAATGGCAATAAATATACAGAACCAACTGATATTGCCAACATCCTGGCAGATAGGTTCAGTGCTAACTTTACCCCCCTGTCATCCCCTAAAGGGCCCATCTCTATACCAGAAGAATGCAAAGTCCCTGTAATCACAGCTGTACAGGTAAAAAACACACTATCCGAAACCAAGTACACAGCATCCATGGGACCTGACGACATCCCAGGCTGTGTTCTACATGAACTACAGAATGAACTGGCACCCCACCTAAGTACCATGTTCAGTCATAGCCTCACCTCAGGCTATGTGCCCACTGAATGGTGCACAGTGACAGTTATCCCACTCCACAAAGGGGGAGCCACCACAGACCCCGGAAACTACCGCCCCACTAGCCTAACGAGCCTGGTCTGCAAGGCTATGGAACTTATCATCGTGGAACTTATAAACAATGACATTGGTAATCTCCAAACTCAGAACCCCACCCAGTTCGGGTTTGTAAAAGGCAGATCATGTCTCCTAAACCTGATAGACTTCTTAGAAGCAGTTAACAAAGCCGTAGATGAGGGTAAGGTGGTTCACACAGCCTATCTAGATCTCGCCAAAGTTTTCGACACCATCCCCCACTCTGGAATTATAGATAAACTCACTAAACTAAGTATAAATCCCTATGTCACAAGATGGGTTGCCAACTGTCTCACTGACAGAACCCACATTGTGAAAGTAGTAGACTCCAAATCCAGCTTCAGACCAGTGACAAGTGGAGTACCACAGGGTTCAGTCCTGGGTCCTCTCCTGTTTGGTATCTACTTCTCTGAAGTACAGGCCAACACAGAAGGTCTTTGGCTAATGAAGTTCACAGATGACTGCAAACTTGGAGCCATAATCAAAACTCCTAAAGACGTGGACGTCCTACAAAAGGGCCTCGCTGAGACAGATGCCTGGTGTCAAAGCCATGGCCTCAAGCTCAATGCCAAAAAGTGCATTGTCATCCCTTTTGGTAAAAACTCAGTACCCATGAACTACCACATAGGTGGCAGTCTACTTAACACTGAAAGTGTGATAAGAGACCTTGGGACACAGGTGGACAGTAGTCTCTCCTTTGATAATCACATCGCCAGAGTAGTTAGGAAATCCTTCTACGTGGCACACCTCATCACAAAAGGTTTCTCATCCAGGAAAAAAGAGTACAATGCCCCTTTTGGTATGTACCTCACAAGACATCTACAACAACTGGAAAGGCCACAGAAGTACCTCACAAAGAGGATTACCGGCCTCAAAGAGATGCCCTATGCAGACCGTCTCAAAAAACTGCAGCTTTACTCCATTGCATATTGCCTACTCAGAGCTGATCTTTGCCTAACACACAAAGCTATGTCAAACCAAGAGCTTTTAGACATGCTCCACTTAAAGAAATCCCAATAAACAGAACATGCTAGAGGGATAGATTCCTGTCCCAGAGACTTCCCATACTCTGGAACAAACTACCTCTCTATATCAAACAAAGCTCCTCATTAGCACTCTTCAAGAAAAATCTTGATGATTGGATGGGAGATAGGAAATTCACCCTGGGGATCACTTCTGTGGCTCTGCTCGACAGTGGCGCAGGAAAATAATTTTCTTGGGTGGCGAAAGCCAGGGTACATTTGGCTAGGCTTATATAGGCCCTAGGGCCAATAGCCTAGTGCCTACCTATGAACCTATGTCATTTCCTTTAAAGTGTTCTCTGACAATGTAAAAGTGAGATTTGTGCTGTTTATGTAGCATTAAGTACTGTATTCTCTAGCTTGTGTGTCTAGGTTGGTAGGGATTCTAATTGCATGGCAGTCAACTTGTGTGTGTCTTCAGTTAGGTTTCCCTCTGTAGACCATTTTCGAGAAGCATGTAGGACACTGCTACCATCATCTTCTTCTCAACAGACACTGATGATGTCATCTGCTACAAAGTCTTCTCTGACAATAGAAAAGTCAAGGTTGTGCTGTAGTCTAGCATTACTTAATGTTTTCTCCAGCTTGTGGAACTAGGTAGGTGCAGTCAAGTTGCATGTGTGGTCAGTTAGCTCTCATTCTGGATAGCATTTTATAGCAGCATGTAAGATACTCCTACCAACATCTCACCAGATATTGATGATGTCATCTAATATAAAGTGTTCTCTGAAAACAGGAAAATCAGACTTGTGCCGTGGCTCTAGCATTAAGCACTGTGCTCTATTGCTTGTGTAACTAGGTAGGAAGTAGTTCTAATCTCACTATAGTTAATGTGTGTGTGTTTGTGTGTGTGTGTGTGTGTGTGTGTGTGTGTGTGTGTGTGTGTGTGTGTGTGTGTGTGTGCGTTCATTCAGCTATGAGTCTGGAGACAATTTTAAAATGGCATGTGAGACCACAGCTATGACAGTCACTCGTGTCCACTTCTTCTCAGCAGACAATGATGATGTGATCCACTCTAAAGTGCACTTTGATGGTATTACACTCAGATGTCTGTGTTGGCACAATAATTAACTAATGTGTTTGCTAGCTTGTACAGCTAGATAGTTTATGGTTCTAACCTCACAGCAGATGACTTTTGCTTTTTCATTCAAATATGAGTGTAGAGACAATTTTACATAAAGATGTGACTCCACATCTATGTCACACACTTTTCCCAACATCTTCTTCTCAGCATACAATGATGTTGACATCCTGTTTTATAATCCAATATAAATATAGGCATCTGCGGTAGTGCTACTGTTACATTGCATAAAATCCAGTCTGTATGCCTTCACAGGACTAATGTTCAAATATGACCTCATTCAACTGCTGTGTGTGTGTGGTTGGTGGTATATTAATGTCAGTATATGATCTTTTGAACATAGCCCCATGAACCTACCATTCCCTTTTTTACCTCTGCCAAAGTAACATCTTTTCTGGAAAACAATGGAGGATGTCATCATCTCAAAGATGCGCACACACATAGTAAACAATAGGCCTTCCATGACCCTCTTCAAGCCATCTGTAGACCACTGGATGCATAATTCCTAATTCTGTCATGGGGTGGTGCACATGTCGCATATGGACAGAGGCAGTGTATAATACAATCAAACAGATACATACTTATGCATGTTCCCCTACTATTTTCCATCATACAGATATAGTGATTTTGATTTAAAGGCTATAATAATGGCTATGATTTTATGTGCTGTTGGCCGTTAGCCTAGTAGTGTCTTATGACCCTATGAAAACTGCATATGTCAGTCTTGCTGCCATCCATGTGTGCTGTGTTGAGGTGTGGATAAATGGTAGTTTTACAACAGTATATTTATTTATTTTATTTATTTATTTGACATTTGTTTACCGGGAAAGTACAACTGGGCCAGAACGTGTTAATTTCAGTGGAAGTCCAGGGAGAAAAGCTCCACAATCACAATCTTTCAAAAATCAAGTAGATATTTTAAGTCACAAAGTATCATATTACACTACAAAGTATACCAGTGACAAAAATGTTGTAATGAGAAAAACATAGAACATATGTTTTATAGTAGAGTGCAAAGAAAAACAATAACGTGAGTTGGAGAAATATGTAAGGAAAAACATATTATTTGTTGCATAGACTAGTATGTTATGGACAGGACCAGAGATACTACAGATTACATGATTAGAAATAGGGAGGGGGAATTGTGAGATGTCTTAGTATGAGAGATGGTGTTCACATTATGGTTATAGAAGGAAGACGTAAGAAGAGAAGGAAATTAGAGTTAAGAGATAGAGGTAAAGGAAAGATCTGCAAAGATGAAGTCTATAAGGCATGGCAGAGGGAAAAACAAAAGAAAGGAGTGGAGTAGGAAGTTGAAGAGGGTTGTGAAGTGTGATTAAGGAGTTAATGAAGTATAGTGAGTAAGTTCAGCCAGGATTGGTATAGGAGCAGGTCCAAGATTTTGTAAAGTGTTCTTTTAGGGAGCGTTTAAAGATGGGTTGGTTAGAAATAGTTCTGGTGGTAAGAGGTAGGGAGTTCCATATTTTTTGCTACTGAGTATGAGTACAGGCTTTGTCCAGGGGCTTTAGTTGGTTTGTTTATGGTGAGAAGATGTCTGTCTTCTGATCTAAGAATTCTTTTAGGGAAATATATGTTGATTAAATGGGTAAGAGCTGGGTAGGCAAATGGTTTGTATATGCTTTTATGCATTGCTATAAGCTGAATATAGGAGAGGTGTAGGGGGAATTCTGGACAGCTAAGGGTATGCAGAGCTTTACAGTGATGGGTAAGGGAGGATAAATTATTTACACACTTGGCAATTATTTTTAGCAGTTTTCAAGTTTGTATTTAATGGAGGATTGTAAATTGGTTAGAACTGGTGCTCCATAGATTATGGAGGGCAGAAGACAGGTTTTTATCTAGAATATTTTTTGTGAGTGTGTTCAGAAAATGTTTGTTTCTGTATAGCATAACTAGCTTTGGTGGGTTTTCTTGATATTACTTTGAATGCAGAGGTCAAATTTAAGATTATCATCTATTATGACTCCTAATAGTTTGGTGTGGTAGACTAATTCAATTTCAGTGCCATTTGACAAACATATTTGAAAGACACTTTGTTTGCAGTGTGAGTTTTAGTGGTAAAGAGGAGGATTTTGATTTTTGGGGGTTTGAGTAGGAGTTGAGCTCTTATAAGCCAGCTTTTAATGAAGACTGTGAAGGCTGCCAGCCTAGCTAGATAGAATTTTGTAGATAATTCTATGTCATTGTAAATATTAATGTAATACATAGGCTTGCTTTACAAATGTAAAGGGAACTATATGTTATGATCAATCTATATGTTGTACTGAGGTTCAGAAATGTAACCACAGTGCACCCTGCTGTAAGGAAGCTGTTAAGTAAAGAATTACTGCTGTTTTGATCTCAAGCTTGGAGACAGGATGTCTGGACCAGCAAATTATTTCTATTGTTTTAAGAGAGAGATAATTACTATATTTTTACATGTAAAAGCATCTTTTATTGCTGTGGTTTCCTGGCCAGATGCAGTTTAGAAAGAAATGTAAATTTTGAGTTTCTGTTAGCCTGGGAACTAAAGGAGAAGTGATAAAAATGATGTAATGTGAAATGACTCAACAATGCTGGGTATTATCAATTTAAGACTTTCTCAGAGATAAGGGATGAGCATTTTGTATCTTGTCTGAGATCTAGTAAGAACATCCACTCACCAGCACTTGCTTGTTCTGTATGTAAATAGTATTTAAAACAGTGATTTCTCTTAGAGTAAGATAGGAATTTAGACACATTAGTCTAGCTGTTTTCTATATTAATGTCAGACTATCCTACTATATTGTTTTAAAGTTCCTGTGATTTCTAAACTCTTGATTAGCAATGTGTTGAATTGTCTTGTGTTTTTATTATTAAATATTTTTAAACCTTTCAACTGTGGCTGTTTTGTGTCAAGATAATTTAAGCTCTAGAGTACTTGCATGCATTTGGTGATACTGTCCAAGCCACTCCAATAGTCTTGCTGCTCTGTCACACTTGCAATTTGGATAACAATAATATTACACAGGGAAATTGTTTAGCCTTTGGAAAGGGCCTTATAGTTACTGATAATAATGGTTTGTGGCAGTCGGTACTACCTTATCGTTTGGGCAGAAAAGGGGCATAGCTGGAAAACCTGTGCTAGGCTTTCCCAGGAATGTCTGTGTGTTTGTATCTAAATCAGATCTTAAAGTAAGTGTGTGTGTGTGTGTGTGTGTGTGTGTGTGTGTGTGTGTGTGTGTGTGTGTGTGTGTGTGTGTGTGTGTGTGTGTGTGTGTGTGTGTGTGTGTGTGTGTGTGTGTGTGTGTGTGTGTGTGTGTGTGTGTGTGTGTGTGTGTGTTTGTCAGATACATGGGCAGGGACATGAAGCACTGGTTGGACAGAGAGGAGGGTGCTGGAGGTTTTAGCTTGACAACTAGGCTGAGTTCTGGACTGTATAGCTGTGCCAGTGGGGAGTCTTACTGGGGATCTGGAGATAAAGGGAAAAAACAGCCCCAGACTGACTGTGATCTCTGTGTGCTCATAAGGAAATTGTACTTTACTGTGTGTGTACTTGTTATCCCCCCAATGTGCACGACCCTCACTGGTGCTAGTGGTGAGGATTGAGGCTCCTTGATTAGTGGGCCAGTGAATGGGCATCACATATTAATTGTTTGGCAGTGGTGGTATAGCCACATCAAATATTAATTGTTTGACAGTGGTCAGATAGCCACATCACATATTAATTGGCTTGTAGTTGTGTGGATAGTGAATTTCTGTAGATTGTGTACAGTGATCACTGAATGTGTTTTTTTACTTGAAATCAGCCATGCAGTGATTATTCAGAGTTCATATCACAATTATTTTATTTCTTTTCTTAGCTTAGTCAGGGAGAGCATGCAAGCATGTCAGCAGAGGAGTACAGTAAGCTGACAAGGAGATAGTTGGCTGAGATGTGCCAGGCTAAAGGACTGGTGCATGGCAAACTGACTAAAGCAGACATGATTGCAGTTTGGTTACAGCTGCATCAGAGAATAGCAACTGGGAGGATGATCAGACTGGCTGTGGAGATGTACAACACTCAGAAAATGGACAGCTCAACCTTTCTGCAAAGGACTTAAAAATCCATCTGTAGCTAAAGACACTTGAGTTCGAGGCCAGGCATTTGGAAACAGAAGCAGCAGAAAGATTAGACATCTACAGGCTGAGGAGAATGAGAAACTGCTATGCCTGGAAGCAGAGGAGAAGGAGAGGGAGAGGTAACATGAAAGAGAGATGCTGACTCTTCACCAGAGTCATAGAGGTAATGGGGAAGGTAGTAACTGGACCCTAAAAACACAAAAGGTCAGTAAATTTCTTCCATAGTTTACAGAGGGGAATAATTTTTATAGTTTCATTCATATGTTTGAGAGGGTATATAAAGAGTATGATGTTGACCAAAGGCTCTGGGTATGGTTCCTGACCCTCTTACTCCATGGTAAAGCTGTAACTGTACTGTCTAAATGATCTGATCCTGATTTTTTTGATTATACTGTTGTTAAAAATTGGGCAGCCACAGTGGTGCAGTGGTTAGCATTATCGTCTCACAGCAAGAAGTTCTCCGGTTCGATCCTCAGCTGGTGTGCCTTCTGTGCGGAGTCTGCATGTCCTCCCTGTGGTCATGTGTGATTCCTATGGGTGCTTTGGTTTCCTCCCACATCCCAAAGGCATTCTGCAGGTGGATTGGACACTCTAAATTGGGCCTAGGTGTGAGTGTGTGTGTGTGTGCCTTCTGTGGAAGGTTGGGTGTCAGGCTGGCAACTCGACACTGTAAAACTCCACTGCCAATCATGAGCAGACAGGTGATCCACTGTGTTGACCCCTAACCGGGAAAAGTCAAAAGAAGAATACTGTTGTTAAGAATTGTTTGCTAGAATTTTTTAAATTAACACCTGAAGCTTATAGGAAAAAGTTTTGTGAGCATGGACACAAGGCAGATGAAAGTGTGTGAAGATATTGCTGAACTAAGCACTTATTTTCATAGGTGGGTGAGTGTATGTCAGGTTACCACTTTTGAAGGGTTGGTAGACCTTTTAGTGAGGGAACAAGACCTTAGCACTTTGCCTGAGAACATGAGGATCTGTTTAGCTGATAGACAATGTGCTACTTCAGAAGAGCTGGGGAAGAAGGGAGACCTATACCTAGCAAGCAGGGCATCGCTGCACATGAAAGGGACACCCAGTGCTGCTCATGGGTCTAAAAGAACCTATGATGGGCAGCCCAGACTGCCCCAACAGAATCTGACAGTAGCAGGAGAAGCCACTAGTCCAGGTACATGTCCAGGACCTAGGGTTAAATGTTTTGAATGGAACCAGTGAGGCCATGTGGCATCTAAATATCCACATAGGCAAGGTGGGGAACATAAGGTGAGGGAGCCAGTAAGTGGGAAAGACAAAATGCCAATAGTAGGTTGTCTTGAGACAACAGGAGTACCAAACTGCCATACTGCAAATGTCATGATAGGGAAGGCGTTTGATAATGCAGTACCATGTGCTCATGCAGTTACATGCAGTCAGTCTTGGAGACAAGCATGTGGGTCTGGTAGCCTGGGGAAGACTCAATCAGACCACACACTTGCAGACAGGACTGGTGAGATGGTTACTTCAGGGAGGGAGCTACTCTGTAGCAGTTAGACTGAAAGTGAGCCACAACTGCTTGTTTGTACTAATGCTCCCTTGGACAGAGTGACTGCAAGGGCAGAGGTGAGTAGTAGTATCCAGGCTGACAGTGAGGCACCACTGTCAGAGGATACCAGACTTCCTGTGAAAAGGGAGCTGGGAAGGGTTACAAAGAGAGAGTTGAGCCAGGCTCAGCTCTCAGACCCTACATTACAAGGCCTGAGGCAGGTAGCTAGTGAGACACCTGATTCTGAAGGGAAGGGGGAATCTGTATACTGGGGCCAAAGGTTACTGTATTGAGAGTGGATCCCTGAGGGAGGGCTACAAGGTGAGAGAATACAGCAGTTGGTAATGCCTCGAGCCTACTGTCTGGCACTTCTAGCCATAGCCCATGATATTCCCTTTGCAGGCCATATGGGTATAAAACATACAAATAAATGTATTATGCAGAACTTTTTTTCCTGGGACTTCCAGAGATGTAACAGGGTACTGTAGGACCTGTGAGCAGTGCCAAAAGGTAGGCAAGTCAGGAGACAAGGTGAAAGTTCTTTTGATGCCTTTGCCTCTGATTGATGAGCCATTTCAGAGGGTAGCTATGGATATTGCGGGGCCTCTGAGTACCGCAAGTTCCACAGGGAAAAAGTACATCCTAATGATAGTGGCTTATACTACAAGATACCCTGAGGCAGTGGCTCTGTCCTCCATTGGTGCAGAAAAGGTGGCAAATGCTTTGTTAGAGATTTTCAGCAGGGTATGTTTCCCAAAAGAAATACTGACTGATAGAGGTTCCAATTTAATGTCAGACCTGCTGGCTTGTCTGGTGAAACACCCAAAGACAACTTCTACCATCCCCAGACTAATGGTCTTGTTCAGAGGATAAACTCTACAATCAAGTCCATGCTATGGGCATTTGCAGACCAGTTTAAGAGAGAGTGGGACACATATTTGCCCCATCTGTACTTTGCTTACAGAGAGGTTCCCCAGGAATTCATGGGGTTTTCATCCTTTGAGTTGCTGTATGGTCATAGGGTGAGGGTACCTCTAGAATTAATTTGTGATGAGTGGGAAGGTGAGTGTGAATCTCACAAGGAGTCTGTTGTGGCATATGCCCTAAACCTCAGGGAAAGGATCAGGGAACTCATGGGCTTGGCCCAGGAGAACATGGCAGGAGCCCAAACAGCAGAAAAAGGTCTGGTATGACAGGAATGCTCAAGCTTGAGAGTATGATGTAGGGCAGCAGGTAATGGTTCTCATTCCTGTCAGACACAACAAGCTGCAAGCAGCTTGAGATGGACCCTACAAGGTGGTAAAAAAGGTCAGTGATATTAACTACATTGTGGAACTGCTAGGTAGGAGGCAAGAGCACAAACTGTACCATGTTAACATGATGAAACCTTACCATGATAAGGAGGCCCTTGTGCTGAGTATTTGCAATGGATTGCAGGAGAAGTCTGAGGGAGATCTGATGAATGATCTTCTCAGTGAGGATCAGACTGACACCTCGGTGGAAGGGGTAGCAATGTCCCAGCAGCTATCTCCTACCCAAGTTCATGAAATCCGAGTCATGTTACAGAAGTTTGGGGACGTTCACTGGAAACCAGGGTGCACCCACCTGGTGCAGCACCAAGTGGATGCAGGACCCCAAAAGTCTATTAGGCAGGGCCCTTATAGGCTGCCTGAGAAAGTCAAACAATTTCTGAAGAAGGAGATACTGGAAATGTTGGAACTAGGAGTAATTCAAGAGTATTACAGTCCCTGGGCCTCCCCAGTGGTGCTGTTGCCAAAGAAGGATAGCAGCACTAGGTTCTGTGTGGACAACAGGAAATTAAATAGTCACACAGTCAGATGTTTACTCCATGCCTATGTCAGCTGAAGCCCTAGAGCAGCTGGGAGGGACTAAATATCTTGTCACCCTTGATCTTACCAGGAGTTACTGACAGGTGCCCTTGACTCCCAGTGCTACAGAGAGGTCAGCCTTTGTGACTCCTTTTGGCTTGTATGAGTTCACAAAGATGCCCTTTGTGGTAACAAATGCCCCAGCAACTTTCCAGAGGATGGTAGATCATATCCTAGCAGGAGCAGTAGTGTTTGCCCTTGCTTACCTAGACAGTATTGCTATCTACAGCAATTCCTGACAAGAGCATCTTCAACATGTCAGGGAGGTGCTGCAAAGACTACAGAGGGCAGGGCTGACCATTAAGCTGGGCAACTGTCAGGAGGGTATGGCGGAGGTCACCTACATGGGACATAGAGTGGGGAGTGGTAGGATCAGGCCAGAGCCTGCCAAAGTGGAGGTCATTCAGGCATGGCCTGCACCTGTTACCAAAAAGCAATGAGGGCATTCTTAGGGACAGCAGGGTACTACAGAAAGTTTGCCCCCAGTTATAGTACCATAGCGGCTCCCCTCACAGTCCTGATAAGGAAAAACAGGCCAGATAAGGTAATGTGGACCACAGCATGTGAGAAGGCATTCCAGAAGTTTAAATAATCTTTGGGAGTACCCCCAGTGTTAGCCAGTCTAGATTACAGCAAAGACTTTGTTGTGCAGTAGAATGCTTCAAACCATGGGGTGGGGGCTGTACTTATCCAGATTTCTTCAGATAGAGAAGAACACCCAGTGGTTTATCTCAGTCGTATGCTCCAACCCAGGAGGAATGTTATGCAGCTGTAGAAAAGGAATGTCTAGCCATAGTGTGGACACTGCAGAAACTTCATCCTTATCTGTATGGAAGGAAATTCACTGTAGTTACAGATCACAATCCCCTCACATGATTACACTAAGCCAGCCAGCAAAATGCCAAGTTGCTAAGATGGAGCCTAGAGTTGCAAGCATATGATGTGTCAGTGCAGCACCACAGTGGTATTAGCAATGCCAATGCAGATGGGCTCTTAAGACAGGGAATGGGGTAAGGTATACCCTGATAGACTTAACCCTCTCAAGCGTTTCTCAAGGGTCATTTGAAAAATTGCCTGAGATCTCTGTGGGGGGGTGTAGGTAGAATTTTGTCGCTAATTCTATGTCATTGTAAATATTAATGTAATCCACTGGCCTGTTTAACAAACGTAAAGCAAACAATATGTTATAGTTCTCTTTACATTGAAATAGTTGGGAGGGTGGCTTAATGGCTAAGGTGTTTGCCTTACAAACCCAAGGTGCAGGGTTTGAGTCTCACAAGGGATAATTGGAAAGTCTTAAAATGTCTCGCAAGGGCAGTTAGCTTAGTAATAAACTATGAACCTATGATTAATCTATATGTTGTACTGAGCTTCAGAAATATAATCACAGTACACCTTGATTTAAGAAAGTCATTAAGTAAAGAATTACCACTGTGTTTGATCTCAAGCTTGGAGACAGGATGTCTGGACCAGCAAATTTTTTCTATTATTTTAAATCAGAGATAATTGCTAGATTTTTACAAGTAAAGGTGTCTTTCATTGCTGTGGCTTCCTAGCTGGGTGCAGCTTACAAAGAAATGTAAATTTTGAGTTTCTGTTAGCATGAGAACTAAATGAGAAGTGATAAAAATTATGTAATGTGAAATGACAGTACTGGGTTTTATTAATTTAAGACTTTCTCAGAAAGAAAGATTGAGCATTTTGTATCTTGTCTGGGATCTAATAAGAACATCCACTCACCAGCACTTGTTTGCTCTGTACGTAAGTAGTATTTAGAACAGTGATTTCCCTTAGAGTTCGATAGGTTCTGTGTGGAGTCTGCATTTCCTCCCTGCGGTCGAGTGGTGTTCTGAAAGACATGTGTGAATGGGCGTGCCTTCGTTGAAGGTTGGGAGTCGAGCTGCCAACTCAGCACCATAAAAACCTACTGCCAGTCATTAGCGGACCAGAGTTCCGCTGTGGCGACCCCTGACCGGGAAAAGACAAAAGACAACAATAGTCTAGCTGTTTTCTATGTTTATGTCAGACTATCCTACAATATTGTTTTAAAGTTCCTCTGCTTTCTGAACTCTTGATTAGTGTTGTGTTGAATTGAAGAGATTTGTCTTATGTTTTTATTATTTATTATTTAATATTTTTAAACCTTTCAACTGTGGCTGTTTTGTGTAGAGATAATTTAAGCTCTAGAGTACTTGCATGTATTTGGTGATACTGTCCAAGCCACTCTAATAGTCTTGCTTCTCAGGCACACTTACAATTAGGATAACAGTAATATTACACAGTGAAATGGGTCACCCTTTGGGAAGGGCGTTATAGTAGCTGATAATAGTGGTTGGTGGCAGTTGGTACTTCCATATACTATGAGCAGAAAGGGGGCATAGCTGGAGAACCTTTGCCAGCCTTCCTTAGGAGTGTCTGTGTGTTTGTATCTAAATCAAATCTTAAAGTGTATTTGTGTGTCAGCTACTTGGGCAGGGACACAAAGCACTGGTTGGAAAGAGATGGTGCTGGAGGTTTTAGCTTGACCACTAGGCTGAGATCTGGTCCCTATAGTTGTGCCAGTGGGGAGTCTTATTGTGGATCTGGAGATAAAGGGAGAAATCAGCCCCAGACTGACTGTGATCTCAGTGTACTCTTAAGAAAAATTGTAATTTATTGTGTGTGTACTTGTTATTCCCCCAATGTGCACACCCCTCACTGGTGCTAGTGGTGAGGATTGAGGCTCCTTGATTACTGGGCAAATGCGTGGGCCGCACAGAGATTACAGCTTGTTGAGTGATATCTTGGCGGTGAGTTAAGATATTTGAAGGCTGGATGATTGTAGAACCATCTGCATATTGAATCAAGGTGCCTTCAGAAGAAGATGAATATAGCTTATTGATAAAAATATTGAATAGTAGAGGGTCAAGGATGGATCCTTGTGGAACTCCTGTTGAAGTGGAATGGTACCCTGAGATGGATCCTTGCCTTGTTGCCTGCTGGCAAGGTAGCTAGAAAACCATTGAATAGCTGGAAGTGATAGGGTCAGGGTGAAATGTTGATTGAGGAGTTTACTGTGTGAGACCATGTCAAAGACTTTTGATAGTTCTAGAAATACTGCAGATAAAGCTTTATTGACAGTGTATGTACATGATAGTAATGCAGTGCAGGTACTGTGGTCTGGCCTAAATCCATGTTGTGTATTGGTGATTAGCTTATTTTGTAAGAGATAGTGGTAAATCTCTTCATGTATGTATCTTTCAAGGATTATAGAGAGGAGAGACAGGATGACTATGGGATGGAAATTTATAATGTCAGTGGAATTACCTTCTTTATGGAATGGATAATATGCACCATTTTTCACAAGTTAGGAGCACACAATTCTGTTATTCATCTGTTAATAATACTGATTGGGTATGCTATTGCATCTGCTGCTAGATTTAAGTATTTCGGGGGAGGTTGTCTGCTGAAGAGGAACAACGTTATAGTTTATGTAAAAGCTTTTTATTGAGAGTTATAGAAACTTATTGAAAGATAAAGTTTGTGGAGTTGTCTGTATGTGTATTGGAGATGTTGCAGTTAGGTGAGTTTTGTAAAGGAAATGTGCTATGGTATAAGGTGGGGAAGTGAGCTGTGTATAACGTAGTGTTAGGTGAGACTGAAGTTAAGTTGGCTTTGCAGTCTATGAAGTATGTATTGAAATAGGTAGCTGTTTCAAGACAGGGAATGTTTGGGTATGGACCAGGATCTGTTTTTGTACCTGAGTTTTTGACAGAGGATATGGAGGACCAGATTTTTAAGAGATACTTTTATGACTATCTTGTAGGTGAGTATAACAAGACCTTTTATCTCAATTAACTTTTTTTTTACTTGGTGTCATAGCTGCTTGAATAGTTGCTGATAGTTGTCAATTTTTTTCTTTTGCCAATTAATCCATGCTTTGTCTTCTCATTCAAAAATCACAGTGACCCTTGCAGTACTTCACTTGTGTGCATGCATGACATACAACAAAATTACATAATGTTGATTACATGCACACATACTCATCATTTCATACATATATTGTAATGTTGTTATATTCACAAACATAAAACCAGTTCAGATTCACTTTCAACCTTGGGAGTTTCATTGTATATACAATTGTGTTGCTGTTCACAAGGACTATTCAGGTGTTGCCCAGCACCATTGTGTGACTGTCAGCATTTGTGTAATTAACCGATCTGCACATACACAGCTATACGCTTAGATGGCTGTGGGTCACACCAATACTCAACCAGAACCAATTGACAACCTATCAACTGACAGATTTGGAGCAAACTTCAACCCCATTCCGAGCGCTCATCACACAGAGTATACAAGAAAACATTACTCAGCATATTTTCTGAAGAATGGAGCTAATCTGTGCACTCTCTAAGGCTAAAAGCATGACATCAGTGACTTATGACAACATCCCAGGTTGCTTTCACAATGAATTAACACATAACCTACCAGACATAGTTGGATCCCTACGTAACCATAGCCTCCAGCCAGACTATTTTCTGGCAGAATGGTGGACAGCAGCAGTCATCTATCTAAATAAGTGGGCTGGGACACCATCATGTGACAGAGGGAATTATAGAACCATAAGCCTGATTAGCCTCATCTGTAAGCCAATGGAAAGAATCATCATGTATCTTATTAACAAGAACATGGGTAATCTTCTGACTATGTAACCAAGCAATTTTTGATTTGTTAAGGCTAGATCATGTCTGTTAAATCTGGTAGACGTCTTCAAGAAGATCACCAAGGCCATGGATGAGGGAAAGAATGTCCATCCCACATAACTTGACCTGGCTGAGGCACTTGGCACAATACCACACTCAGGTATTACAGCAAAACTGTCTCAAATGGCCATAAACCACTACATCGCCAAGTACCATACCTCTCAACCTCTAAGACTAAGAAATCTGGACAAAGCCATAAAAAAGTGGTCAAATAGGGACAATGTTTAAATATTGCTCTTACAAACTTAGAAAGTTGATAGAATAACAGGTTTGGCATTAGCATACATTTTCTGAAGGGTATGCAGTATAAAACTCAAATGCCTGTCATTATTTTCTAATTTCAATCTTTAATAATTTGCCACTAATTTGCCAGAAAGCCACAATTTTATGAAAAACAGACCGAAAATATAAGGCAAAAATCTGGACATTCTGCGAACATCAGTACAGTTGATAGGTATGAGGTAGCCCAATGGAACACCACTAGCACACATACTATCAAAGTGTTTGAATTCACTTCTAGCAACATGCCAGTAACCAGTGAATTACCACACGGTTCTGTACTAGGCCCTTTCCTGCCTGGTATTTAATTCACAGAAGTCAAGACAGACTTAGACAGCCTTTGTGCAACCACTTTTGCTGATGACCGCAAATTTTTGACAAATGTTGATTCCATTAGCAATATTGATATTAGCACACACATATGAATGGTGTGAGAGCCATGGAGATACACTAAATGTCCAAAAAGCATAATTATTTTTTTTTGTAAAACAAATACCCAAGCTAATTACAATATAGACAGCATACTCCAATGAGCATACCCAGCTCTGAGTACTCAGGTAGATATTAATTGTAAGTTCGATCACCATGTGTCCACAGTGGTGACCAGTCCCTTCTATCTGGCACAACTCATACATATGGGCATGGCATCCAGCTCAAAGGACATAATAATTCCTTTGTACTTGGCTCTCATCACAACAATAATTGATAACAATCACCCTTTTACATGTAACTCACCACACATGTGCAACAACTGGAGCAACACCAGAGATTTTGCACAAAGAAGATGCACGGTGTACTAGACAAGTCCTATGTGGAAAGAATGAAACCCACTGTATACAGTCCCCTAGAGACTAATACAGACAGATTTGTGTCTGGCTTATAGGGCAGTCTCCACTCCGGCCCTGATGGAAATGTCACACATCGGTAAAGCAAACTTCATTGGAATCACTTATTCAAAGAATGATAACCTAGCCTCCATCATAATAAATCATGTTAGACAGACGGAAATGTGTTAAAGACACTACCCCTAGTTTGGAACAAGCTTTCAATTCATGTAAAGCAAAGCTCTTTCCTGAAACTATTCAAGTGCAGCCTACATTAATGGATGGTTAATGGTAATTGTACTCCTGGTGTTGAGCCCATGTCCCTCATGGATACAGGCAGTTGGTCTTAGCTAACATAACATAAGCTCATAACTGTGTGAACTTTGTTCATGTAGATATTTAAAACTGAGAAACTCATGTTAAATATGGCTAGACTTTTATGTCATCTTGGAACATTAGCCTAGTACTTGTACTCTTCTATGAGTCTATGAACCTATGAACTCTAATTGTATTCTAGTTAATAGTGTGACTGTACAGTGTTACAGATCTTACAGTACATCACATCAGTATTATCACTAATAGTATAGTTTGCATGAACACATATGTATGCACATCAGGCTTTCATGCCAGTATAACATTTTCACTGGTAATGACAGGGGAAGAATGATCATGTGGCACATGTTTTGAGAGTATGACATGTGCTTAAGAAGTATGCTCCATGTATTGTTTTGTATGTGAACAAATAAACACAGTGACAGCTTCTTCTGTCATTGACACTATACTTTGCACTGCTGTAGTTTCTGTGCACATGACATAGCTGATGCATTGCCATCAGTCTCACATACTGCTGTACCATTCATTATAACACACCAGTTCTTAATTCAAACATCAATTGCAGGTCCTTCAGACAATTTATCCATTTCTATTAAATGTGGCAGATGTGTGCAATACACAGCTATGTGTAGGGAATACACTCATAATTGCGTGTTGCTTGTAAGTATTTTTATCCTTATGGCCGATACCTATATCAGCCAGGGATGATTTAGTCACATACACTGCATTTGGCACAGTGAGCTTGCACACATCTTGTCACCCATGCAGAACTATTCTTTGGTATTCATACCTTTTAGGAATTAACAGGCCAGAATTCCCTTCAAAGTGTTGTACAAGATACATGTTTGATACCTCCTTCTGTCCTGCACCCAGTAAATATGGTGATCATTGACAACACTGATGGCATGGGTTTGATAGTTGTACATGCAGCTTGTGGTTTATGTGTTATACCAACCTCTCAAATGGCCAGGATTGCCCCTAAATTCAACTTGAGGTTTAAGACACTCCCATGTAACCCCTCCAAAGACAGTTATATTTTTTTTGGAAAAGAGGTGGTGAATTCTCTTTATAGAATACTGACAATCATAACAGTTGTACACATCTGTTCCTGCAGAACATGCATAACAATTTTAACTCAAATATTCTGGCAATGTCACAAATTAATATTGTTGATATTTGTAAAACATTTCTGATTGTGCCTGCTTCTGACAGCAGTTATCCATGAGTTTGTTGCTATGTCTCCATGACTGATTGTGAGGTATGCTGACATTCCAGTCATATTCAAGCAAGTCATTTTGCAGGTCTTCACAACATGCATATACCCCCTATTCTATATATGAACCTTGCTAAGCATCCTCTCCATTGAGCATATCACTGATGTTTATATCACAACCATTTATCCCCATTGACATGTAACCTTGTGTGACATTTATATATATATATATATATATATATATATATATATATTATTATGTGTGGTGATGTACATATAGTCTCACAGGAGGGGTAAACAGAAATGCATACTGTGCTAGCTACATATGTGCTTCAAGTTATGTCACTGACTTGTCTTGGAAGTGTACATAACTTGACATATCCTGCCTTGGGTACATTGCCATATTGTACATACCCACTTCCTGTTTCTTCATTTTTACCATTCATGTCTGTGGCCATTTTGATTATCACTTTTACTGCCTAGTGTATTTATGTTGTATTTTTCCTTGCTGATCACCCCAACATCTATTATGCAAAAACTTGTTGTACTGTATATTGCACCGAATATACTTTTGTATAATGTGATAATACTGCAGTTGTTGCAGTATTTTCACCCGTGTTGATCATTGTGGCTGTCCTCGCAATCTTGCAAAGCAAGTTTGTCCGTAGGCAAACTATTATGCATCTTCTTTCTGTGTTAGTGTTGCTCTGCATAATTTCCTGGCTGACAACACTGTTGCTGACCACAAAATGTTGCTTGTATTCAAGTAAACACGATATGTAACATCCATATGCGATTAACACTGCTGTTCATTGTGATAACATGCAAACTCCAAGGAGGATTTGCGCTAAGCCTTCATAGAGTTTATTGAATCCCCAGGAACGTGTTCAGTTAGATAGTATGTGTATACATAAATAAAAATCAGTAATAGCTTCATATTTATTTTGTTGATATTTGGTTAACTAAACTATACCATTAGTGCTTGCAACGTTAGCCTTCTGCAATAGATTTTATGATTGTTTTACTGCATTGTGCTCAATATATGTATTATATTGTCTTTATTTTATTCCCCAGACTGGATGTGCTGTTTATGTACTTTTTTTATCAAAACATACACTGTATGTAGCTGGTCATTTTTGTTGGGGGAGCATAACACTTCCACTGCCAGAAGATACAATGGGTCATAGCTTGCTTGCCCCAATACTCTGTGTGCATTATGCTCCATAAATGCTTGAAAAGAAGTGCCTTATTAACTCTAAGGGTAAATATTTAAAAAGATGGTGCATTAGTTTGTCAAGATTGTTAGAGCATTTGAAGGAAAGCATATTAAAATATTTTTGTTTTCAATTTGTGCATGCATGCATGCAAAAGAAAAACACATGCATAATGCATTCTTGTTTATCATCTATTCTTGGGTGAATACTATGTTAATCTATGCAAATTATTGCAGGGATATGACAGGCCCTAGCTACATTATAAACTCAGTTTACATCATTTGCATTATACATTGACTGTCAATGAATGAAATGGCAAAATAACCCTTTTTTCTATTCAGTGATGGCATGTAAACACAAGTGGTTGTTTCTAATAATATGGCAACATTCTTCTTTTCAAATAAAATGCTGGCAGCACACTGTTTGCCTGTATATAACACTGAACGAATCTGCTGACAATAATTCTGATTCCATTACTACTAGGAGTCGTGCCAGTTTTTTTTTTCTTTTTGAGTCTAAGATAGCAGATAGATAACCTATTCAGCAAAGCACAGAGATGCATACCGACAGTGCCTCGTGCGCCTATGATTTGCTTTATGTTGCATATTCTTCTTTTGATGAGGACCACTCTATGTTATTGAACTGACAAGCTTCTGTCATGTGATTTCTGAAATCAACATCTAACTTCTGGGAACTACTCCATCACCATTAGCTGATGTCATCAAAGGGCATGACCAAACAAAAGTAATGTGCATGTGTCATATCAGTCCCTGAGTGTCCTAGTCCTGCTTATGTCTTGTTGCCTTTATATAATTCAGGGGAAAAGTACAAACTATCTGCTACATCAGGTGTACATTACTCAACCATATTTATTATAATATACATACTGACTATATGAATTAGCAAATGAGTCAAAGCATTTAACATAGACAATATATTCATTTTAATTTATTCATTTATTAACCACCAGGTTAGTGAACTGATCATAAAGGACTGTTTTCAGCCTTGCTCAGGATAGAAGGGCAGGGATAAATAGAGTATATATTTACATTTTAGACTAGCCAATCTACTAGCATGTCTTGGGAAGGCTGGAGGAAACTAGTGTACCTGGCATAGACCTATACTGACATGGGGAAAGCATGCAAATTCCACCCTGACCATGACCAGATATCTGTATTGAACCAAAGGAATGTGAGGCAGAGAGCAATGAGTCACTGTGCTTCATAAGACTTTAATAGTTTTGACAAGTATGAACCTACATTAAGCTTTAGATAAGTAAAATAATGCAACTTTGGCAAAAAATAAATGTTATATACCAATGTGCAAGTGTTTATATGCCTGTTTGGTGTATGTGTGCGTGTCTATACAAAGTTGCATAAAGATGGCTTCAGTTAATGAAAAGATACTTTCTACTACTTTCAGCTCAAAATCTGGGTCATACATCAGTTGCCCTTTGTGAAAGGATTAGAAATGTTGCATATGGTCAGAATTTCTGAAAGCAAAAAATCAGCTCACAAAGATTATTAATGTCTATGTAATAAGACATATGTGATATATTGGAGGATGGCATAGTGGTTAAGGTGTTTACCTCACAGACCCAAGGCACAGAGTTTGAATTTCAACTTTTAAGGATAAAATGCCCCACAAAGGCAGCTGGCCTAGTACTTACCGATGTACTGTTGTTTATAGTTTTAACTTGATCTACCCTTGATTTTCACTAGTGACAGAGGATTGGTAAGACTCCCCGCTTTTGTCAGCATATCCAGGCTACTTTATTTGACTGTTGGCATAATTCATCTGTAACATTTTAAGCAAAATCATGCTATTAGGCATATAAAATATCCCTGCACGTCTGTTTTCATCAAAGTAATGAAATAACCTATCTGCCATATTTAAGCCTGAAATTAATTTAAAACTATGAAATATATCATATGTCAGTTATGACAGACACAGCTGACATTACTCCTGAGCATATTTCTTTACATATTGCTTTCATTAATGAATTCATCAGCATACGCATGTATATTGACAAATTATACAATAAAAGGTGATAAGTATTCCACAATGTGCACAATGATTGGACACACCAATCAGAGTGCCCATTGTAAATCAAGCATATCCTAATAGAAAGAAGTCCAACTGCTGAACTTCTTAAGTGTCCAACTTCCTTTGGGGATGTACTCTTTTAGCTGAATAAGAAAATATTTATGTGAGACAGGGCAAAAAAAAAAATAAAGAATATCAGCAAAGGTCTTCAAAAGTTTGGACAGTTAAGAAAAATGATTATCAGATGGTAACTACACCTCTCGACTAACCAGAATTTTGCAGAAACTCATTCATTTTTGTCAAGTATTTAGCCTGTCTCACATAAAATTTTGATTATCTGCTATATCACTGATACATTTTTCATTCAATAATGCCAGGCAAGCACATGTTACTCATGGCACATTCTGCCTTTTGTTCCCCTTATTATTTTTCCCCCTTATGGAGTCAATGCGCAAGCCAGCAATATGTAAAAAAAAAAAAAAAAGTGAGACTAAAAGAGTGATACACTTTGCTTTCTTGCAGTGCACTTACATAGTGTGCCACTCTGCAGATGTACATGTCATATGCATGTGGTACACCAGGAAGCAGAATAACAGCCGGGAAAACTTTAAAGTGCCATTATACAACGGCATTATTTAAGGAAGGGAAGTAGTTGTTTTTCAAATAATATCATTGTATAATAGCAATAACCTATGACTGGCTATGGTGTATCACAATATATATACAGGGTTTGCTTTGTTTCGTCATGCAGGCTTTGCCCTCATGATCAAATCATGCCAACCTTGGGTTGTGGATTATTGCTTAACTATTTTCTTTTGTATTGAAACCTACTAATCACATCAAAGAACTGTATTTGCAAAGTACTAAGGCATTAGGCTGTGGGTGTCACAAAAGAGACTTGTTCTGATAAATTAATAAACATATATATTCTGAATTGTGCATATTTGTGTTCCATGGTATTAAGTCTAACACACTATGGTTTTGTTCAGTAGAGACAATGGCAGAGCTACCATATGTGCAAAGTCACTCAGCTGAAACTATTTCCCTTAGATTAAATATATGTATATAGATAAATATATAGATAGATTTAGATGCAGCTATTGATCACTGCTGCCTTAGTTATATGGGGGTTATATCCTGAATATGATATAACCGCTGACCAGCTTCCAAAGCTTCAGGGCATCTTCCACATGCTCAAACTATCAGTGATCTTGAGCTGAGATAAGAAAAAAAACAAGTTTGGATGCCAAGCCAGGCAGAGCTTTCCTGATGACATATTGTACACTTTTTTGAGGCTTTGAGGATCGACAATCAGTTTGTACTATTCCTTTGCTGGGAAGATAAGTTCTGTCTCAGGAAAAAACTTCCATTGTTAAAAATTGCATACTAAATAACATTTTGCTCTTAGGGAAAGTTATTTTAAAGTTAGGAATTTTTCTTTTACTGGACAGTCATGAGACTGCAATGTGCTTTAAATGAGAGTGCTCTTTTTTCCTTACAGTTTAAAAGTTGATTAAAGTAATTGAAAAACATTCCCCTGGATTCTGCAAGCCCTTCATGGCATGCAGGATTAGTGCAGGAGCTGTAGCAGGCAATATGTCTGCTGTGCGATCCAGGAATAGCCTGTAGGGGCTTGCACGAGAGGTCCTGCACTAGTCCTGCATGGATTCAGCTCCTGTATGCAAATTACCCCATTTGCAGGAGAAATCCATGCAAATGAGGTGAATTTGCGATCCAGGAGGCTGGAAACTGGCCATGCAGGACTAGTGTAATCTGCAGAAATGTACTCGGTTAGTAACCAAGTTCATTTTTGCAAATTCCAAAACGGAGCCATGACAGCTCCAAATAAAGGCTGCATATCAGTCGGGAAGCATGCCAATGGCCAAGTATAAGGCCAATGGCATTGAAAACAGCTTAAAAAATTTAAAAAAATTAACTTAAATTTTATTTAGCCGATCTCGGCTGTTTAAGCGTAGGACAGTGGCGCGCAAATGGGATCGGGGGGAAAATAAGAAAATAAACCTAAAATAAGCATTATAACTAAAATCCCTATTTTGCCATTAAAGTCAATGGCCAGCAGAAGACAACATGGCCAGAGAGTAGTGGTTGCTGAGGGGGGAGACTCAATGTGAGACATGTAACTATGCATTAGCAGGCAATCCTATGCAAATGAGGGTAATGATAGTGAATCCCAGTTTTCTTAAGCATGCTAGTCAGGCCCCAACAGTGTAAGAGCAGGAATAGCTCGGTGCAAGCTTAGGAGTTAGCTGATATCTTGGGGGGGGGTGTCAGGCATACTGTAAGCGGATTGGAGCCCTGTGGCACAGGTTTGCTGATAGCTAAGCACAGCTAAAACAAGGGGGTACGTCTGAGTCTGCCTAGCACTCTTTACATTTCTTAAGTGAGTGCGCACACCGGGTTTTAAAGAAAAAAAAAAAAGGTAAACCAGGAAATAGCAGCTCTGTACACATTTGAGCACTGTGTTTGCACAGCATGCCTCTGGGCTTAAACAGGAAGGCAATGAGAAGGGAAAACAGTAGTAAGAAGTTAATCAAGGAGAACTAGCATAGTTGGCAGGTGAAATGTACCAGAATCAGCCAATTACACAGGCAGCAGACCAGCCCAGCCCAGAACACAACTATAAACTATGCAAACACCTTCCCCTCTGTTTTTTCCTATACTCTACACCACTGGTGTATACAAGTGGGGAATTTTAACAAACAAAACTACAAAATGATAGGAACTGCAGCAGGCAACATACAACAACATGTGCAAGAGGCTGAGGGTGGTGAGGATGTGAATGCTGCCAATCAACCCACAGTGAGGAGACAGAGAAGAGTGTACAGACCCAGGGTAACTTACATGGGGCTACATGAGCTGGAGATAGTGGAGTGCTGTACGATGGACATGGACCTCCTACAGCAAATTGTTGAGCTGTGCCGGCCAAGCCTGACACACCGAACTGACCGAGGGAAACCCATCTCAATGGATACCAAGGTATGTGTAGGCCTAGGAATACTAGCCGCAGGTTCCTCCCAAAGCTCAACTTTGGATATCATAGAGATCTTACAGGCATCAACATGCAGAGTATTCCACCAGTTCCTGGATGCCATGTCAGCACATGCCAGTGAGCACATATATTTCCTCAATATCTGTGAGGTGTTGGCCAGCAATATGCTTCTCTTCCACCAAATAGCAGAATACCCTGAGGTAGTGGGTGCTATAGACTGCACGCACATATGCATCAAAGCAACACCCGGTGATCAGGGTTGGGCCTACATCAACCGCAAAGGCCTCCCCTTCATCAATTGCCAGGTCATGTGCGATGCCCAGGGCATTATAATGAATGTGTGTTCTGGCTGCCCTGGAAGCTATCACGATTACCACATCTGGCATCTGATGCAGCTGTACCAGAGATTTGCCAGTAGGGACATCCCCTACAGTCACCTAGTGGGGGATGCTGGTTACACACTGGAACCGTGGCTGATGACACCCATCAGAAATGCACACACACCTGAACAAGAATGCCATAATGAGGCACACGCACAGACCAAACTTATAATAGAGCATGTGTTTGGGATGCTCAAGTCATGGTTCCAGTGCCTGGACACATCTGGTGGAGTCTTGCAGTACTCACCAGCTACATGTACTCAAATTGTTATGGTATGTGCCATGCTACACAATATGATCCTGCGGAAACAGCTGCAGCAGGAACAGCATGGAGCAGGGCCACTCAGTCCCCCACCAATACCAAGGCCTGCACAGGCACAGAGTGACTCGGAGGAGGAACAACCTGAGCCTGCCCCAGTAGGCAGATTGAGGCATGCCCAGTATGCCCTGGCCTTGGCAAAGAAGCAATGCATAGCACATACAATGACACAGTAGGGACCCAGGGAATGACACCTCTCTCTGACTCACACATACAGTAAAAGGGATGCCAAACATGGCACTACATGTGCTTAACCATGTATAGAGAGTGTACTATGTGCATCCGACATAGGCAGCCCACCAACACCATTCTCAATGCTGGCACACCCACAAGGTAAGTCAATTAACTTACCATTTACCAAATGGAGTAGAATGTGTCGTTATCTGTATCTATGGTACGGATGTGAGCATGGAAGAGAATTCGGTGGCTGAATGTTAGGGCAGCAGATGATAGACACCCATAGTGGCACCATGACATCTGTAACACATACTGGAGTCACCATAGTAGCCAGTACTGCACAGGGTGACAGAACCCACTGCAGGAAATGTGCTGGGTGATATGCATGTCCATATGACTCACACATGCCAGTCAGGGAGGTTCACATACCCAACAACAGTCTCAGCCAGCAGGACAGGTGTAGACAAACCCAAACAGAGCCTGTGCTATGGCCTCTGAATGATGCCTATGGGTAACCCTCCCCCCAAGCCTACACAGGCAGACTACAGCAGGTCAGGCAGTGGGATGTAAGTTCTGAAGGTTAGGAAGTCAGACACTAATATGTAGGGCAACCAAAGCTAAGACCTATTGTACACTGATATGCCTCTATTCAGTATGATAGGTTAGAATACAGAATGAAATGGAGTACCTGACATACCAGTACAGGCATAGCAAATGTGTGCAAGTGCTGTGTGTGCCCCCCATCCTATTTAGAAATGTAAAAACAGTAAGGTGTGCTCCCCCCAATCATGTGTAGAAATGTGGAAACAGTCAGGTGTGTCACCCCCAATCCTGTGTAGAAATGCAGTAACAGTCAGGTGTGCCCCTACTCCCAATCCAGCATAGAAATGTAGTAACAGTCAGGTATGCCCCCCAATCTGATGTAGAAATATAGAAACAGTCAGGTGTGTCCCCCACAATCCTATCTAGAAATGTAGTAACAATCAGATGTGCCCCCCACACCTATGTAGGCATGTGGAAACAGACAGGTCTGCCCCTTCCCCCAATCCAGTGTAGAAATGTAGTGACACTCAGGTGTACCCCCCCGAATCCTGTGTAGAAATGTATTAACGTGTATGAGTAGGTAAAATACGAGTGGAGGACTGATGACCAGAGGTGGCCAATGTAGCAGGATAGGTTGTAGCATTTGCACAATATGCAGGTCTGTGTGTGTTAGGATGGTGTGTGTTTCATAATGTGTGAGAGTGGTCAGTATGTATGCATGTTGAGGTAAGACCCGGTGGTCATTGCCCACTACTGCTGATGACAGGGACAAGCCCTCATGACTGCAGTGCCAAAGACAATCCCCACCTGTATAACACATTCTACCAGTAAGCCATTGTAAATGTATTGTGCTAATATGTCACCATCTGAAAGACTGACATGGCATGGCTGTTGGGCTAGATATACAAGGGTCTATATTAGAAGACCGAACTTTCAAAATTTCAAGTGTTCTAATATCGAACCCTATTGATCGAAAATTTAAAACATCGAACATACAGAACAGCAAAGTTTTTCCTAGGGAAAAGATTTGCTGTTCCAAAACACATACACACAACACAAGCACACCAAACAAACAGCAATCCACACAAATACACCTAAACTCTTACACCTAACCCTACATTAAACTATACATACACCACTAACTATCCACTTACCTTAACCCAAACCCTAACCCTAAGGTCCGTCACTATCGCACAGTCATCTCACCCGTGCCCTAACCCTAACTCATCTATCCCTCCCTAACCCTCATATTCACACAATTGCACACTTACCTGAACCCGTCCCATAACTTTCCACCACAGAGCTGAAAATACAGAAGCAACAGAAATGGAAAACCAAATTCTTTCCCTAGGAAAAAAAATAGTTTTTCTGTTTCTTCGACATTTTCAGCATTCGCTGAAAATGGGGCGATATTAAAACAGTCGAAATGTTGAAAGTTCGGTGTTCTAATATAGACCCAATATACAACCAGTTCACAGGGGGAAGGTACCCCAGACATACAGTATATATTGTGTCACTGTGAAATGGAGACACCCTTGAATTTGCACATATAGGTATGCATCACAGTAACTGGACCTGTAGTAGGGGATACCTGAACATCTGCTGATCACAAAGGAGGTAGGACTGATGTATTGGGAATCAGCTGATGTACCTACACATGCCAGCATAATTGGAATGCCCCATGCATATCTGTGTGTCAGATGCAAGTAGTGTCCATAGCACACATGCACCCAGCCACGCAAATACCACCTACAGGCACCTCTCTGGTAATATCCCTGCTGTGGGGAATGGGTACAGTAAGACCTCACCTGTATATGGCAATAGTGGAAAACTGCAGCATGCAGTGCAGGTGTCCCATGCAGGTGTGTCCCTAGCTGTAGGTAGCACCCTGACAGCATCCACACCACCTGATCGAGACTGATAGAAGGTATTGGCATGAACATCTATCACACCTACCCTGTCACCCCAGGGGAATATACTGTATAGTGGTCTGGGACTGTAGGACTGACAGAATGCAATGGCCTACCACATCTGGCCTGCAGCAACACCTAATGCCACACAGGCATCTGCCAATGCCCTGTGTCTCACACGTACTCCCGATGCATGTTATGTCATGGACACCCAAATAACAACATAACACACTCCATATAAGCCATATGCAAGGTCATGTGGACAAACCACAGTAACATGTCCACCATGTCCCACTGCATGAACTGTGGACCAACACTAACACACACCTGTGATGGGGTGATACCCTTAGGGAAAGTATCAGAGAATGTATGTATGGAAGAGGTTAGAATAACAGAGGGGGGTGTGGGAGCATGGGCAGCATGGAATGTGCAGAGACCGACACCAAGCTATGTGCACACACTATCCCTGGCTGCAAACACATAAATGGGTGGCTACACACCTGCACGTACACCACAATAGAGTAAATGTCCTGACCCATTGCCCCTGCCTCTGGCTAACCTTTGCAAATCTGCACAGCTGTGAGGCATTGCCAAAGCAAGATAAGGCCATACTGTCATGTTGATGGGCGGACAAGTATGGGATCCTCTGCCAGAACTGTACCAAGTTTCTGAACTGGATACACAAACCCAGCACTAAGTGTCTGCAGCTACCCCTCCAGAATGGCATAACTTACCATGAATATGTAGGTGTCTGCCCACAATACCAGACACAGCTGCAGTCACCCTTGTCCCCCAAGTCATCATTTTGAGCAAGAATGTCCACCTGACAGTACATGAGCACAGAAAGCATCACTGTGTATAACAGTACACATGTCTGAATATCTATGCTAACAGCAGTACCATGCAGCTGAAGCAGCACAGACACAATCACCTACAATAAACACTATCCCCTGCACATTTAGTCCCCATATTGCCAAATGATTGACGGATACCCTGCAGAAACAGTACTCTACCTCTTGGTGTACAACCCAAAGGTCTGCACTGCAGTACAATCTACCTGGAATCGATCCACACATGCCATACAGAAGGGCATACTGGGCATGCCCACACACTTAGCGAAATGAAGGCAATGTCAGTCAACAACATACTGAAAGATCATACTGGGCAAACTCACACATGTAAACAAATGAAGGCCATGTCTGCAAAAACAGTGGACCAGACATATCTGACAGTTGCAGATGTTAGTGTAGACACTCCTCAGTATGCACCACTCATGGTTTGCATAAACACTGGATAGAAATACAGGGATATATCCAAGGACAACACACTATAATAAGCCAAAAGTAGACGAACATAGATGAGTGGAAGAGATTGACTGTCACAAGGGGCCATCCATTACGAGGCCTGTCGCACCCAGCACACAACCAAATGGCTACAACCACATGAGGTTCAGATGTCACTCACTGTAGACCTTAGCCACTGGTATCTGTCAGCATTATGGACTATGTGGTGCAAGTGCTAGCCGTGCAACGTGACTGTGCAAGGAAGTAGTCATCTAGCAGCTGTATACACGTACCTGTGGAATATAACCCTGCGTGTGCCCGCATGTGGTGCGTCAACCTCTACATGAATGGGTTATGGCCCATGCACACACACTGCCCTCCCCATAGCCCTACTATGACAAGCCGGCTGAGGTCATCCACTTTGAAATACACCCTTGTGAAAAATGTAGGGCAGTAATCTCTGTGGCACTTCCTATAACTGTGTCTTGTAGTGTGATAAACTAGTTGGGTAGGAGTTCTAATCCCAGACATGGCAAGTGTATGTGTCTCTGTCTGTGTAGAGAGCAATGCATTTTTGGCTAGTTGCACTCACTACAATTCAAATGCCCAAATTTGGCAAGGCTGCTGATGTCATACACTGTAAAATATACCTTTTGGAAAGTTGTAGCCCAGTAATCTCCGTGGTGAGTCCTACAACTAAGTACTGCTGTAGTGAGAGAAACGAGTTAGGTAGGAGTTCTAATCCCATACATGGCAGCTGTGTATTTGTGTCTGTGTAGAGAACAAGGCTTTTTAGGCTAGTCACAATCACTACAATTCAAATGCCCTACTTTGGCAATCCTGCTGATGTCATTCATTGTGAAATGCACGTTTGGTGAAGGCATACTCCAGTAATCTCTGTGGTGTATCATATAACAGCTTCACGCTGTAGTGTGATATTGAACTCTGGTAGGGGTTCTATTCCCACACATGGCAGTTGTGGATGTTTTGTGTGTGTTTCTATGTCTGTGTAGGGAGCAATGCAATTTAGGCTAGCCAAACTCACTACAATTCAAATGTCCTACTTTGGCAATCCTGCTGATGTCACTCATTGTGAAATACACCTTTGGTAAAGGAGTACTTCCGTAATCTCCATGGTGCATCCTATAACAGCTTCATGCTGTAGTGTGATATAGAACACTGATAGGGGTTATATTCCCACACATGGCAGTTGTGGATGTTTTGTGTGTGTTTCTATGTCTGTGTAGGGAGCAATGCAATTTAGGCTAGCCACACTCACTATATTTCAAATGCCCTACTTTGGCAATCCTGCTGATGTCATTCATTGTGAAATACACCTTTGGTGAAGGTGTACGACAGTAATCTCTGTGATGTGTCCTATAACAGCTTCACCCTGTAGTGTGATATCAAACTCTGGTAGAGGTTTTATTCCCACACATGGCCATTGTGGATGTTTTCTGTGTGTTTCTATGTCTGTGTAGGGAGCAATGCATTTTAGGCTAGCCACACTCAATACGATTCAAATGCTATACCTTGGCAATCTTGCTGATGTCATTCATTGTGAAATAAATCTTTGGTGAAAGAGTACTCTAGTAATCCCCGTGGTGTGTCCTATAACAGCTTCATGCTGTTGTGTGAAATAGAACTCTGGTAGGGGTTCTAATCCCACACATGGCAGTTGTGGATGTTTTGTGTGTTTCTATGTCTGTGTAGGGAACAATGCATTTTAGGCTAGCCACACTCACTACAATTCAAATGCCCTACTTTGGCAATCCTGCTGATGTCATTCGTTGTCAAATATACCTTTGTGAAAGGAGTACTTCAGTAATCTCCATGGCGCATCATATAACTGTGTAGTTCTGCAGTGTAATAAATTAGTTAGGTAGGAGTTCTAATCCCAGACATGACAGGTGTGTGCATGTGTGTTTGTCTGTATTTGTAAGTCGTATCCTGGTTGGAGGTGGCTGTGAGTGTGTAACAACTGGACTCAATGTGTAGTGGGTTTTGTATATTTTTTCTATGATGGCCCTAGTATATATCACAATGTCCACCATACAGGGATAACAGATGTGAAATAGCTGAGAGGCTGGGGTGCAAATCTATACCTCTACATGTGACATCAAGGCAAGGCAAACAAAGTTAGCAACCTTAGTACCACCCAGAGAACACTCTCAACCCATGTCTTATACACACACACACACACACACACACACACACACACACACACACACACACACTTGCTTAGGCAGCAGCCACTATGTTGGTAGTACCCTGCATATTGCCCACTGATAGTAACCATCATGTGATTGTAGTGGGCTACAGAGGGCATGGCACTCTGTCCATATGTCCAATAGGCATGTACATGCCAACAGCGCACCTTCCCCATGTTCCCCACTGGACACCTGGAACACCTGTGATGCCATAAAATGTGACCCATAAAGGACATACCATGCCTGAAAACATGCCCTGTATGGACAGATGCCACTGACACCATGGAATGTCAGTATCATGCTATCAATGTAGGTGGAGGGTAAACCTGCTGTCCATTAACAGTTTCCGCCACATGAGGCCAGGACTAGCACATCTGATGATAACAATCTGTGTACACAACATGGGCCACACACCCTAGGTACAGTTTCACATGTCACTGTACATGCATGTGGAAGGTGTGCACATCCCAGACACTGTCTATGTCATGGACTAAGGAACACATATGTGGCAAGCAATGCACAGCATTGGCCACACACAATAGTCATCCATGTGACTGGATGGTGAACACAATACCCACCTGTATGGGCAAATCCAGAAACTACACCCCTGAGCCACAATGCAAACAAATGTCATGTGGGCTGATGCCAAGGTATACCTATCACCTAGCCTGGTATAGCTGTCTGGCACAGATGAACACTACACACCCGTGAAGCAATGTACTCATGCATGTCAATACTGGCACCATGTGTGTGTGTGTGCGTGTGTGTGTGTGTGTGTGTGTGTGTGTGTGTGTGTTTTTGTGTGTGTGTTGTATGATGAGTATGATCACATTCACTACAACCCCTATTGGCATACCAAAGCATGCTGTCCAATATCAGACACCTCCACATACCCTTTGCCCATATAACGTCTGTATGGCCCCTGTGGTGCATGTGATACCTGTACAGTTATGTGTTGCAGCAATCTCACTAGTGATGAGTTGTATTCCTGGCCCTGCCAAGTGTGTCAGTGTGTCTGCGTCCCTGTGAGAGTGTGGCTGTGTTGATACTGGCATCTGTTCATGCAGACAGGCATGTGTACTACACCTACTGTATAGCTACCATATCCCTGTTGGGGTCTATATCATATTATCAAAATTCCAAAACATTGAACACCATAAGCTTGACCTTGGAATCTCGAAATATGATATCATCGAAAGCTCAGAACAGCAAATTTTTCCCTGGGAAAAAATTTGCTGTTCCGAGAAACACACACACAACACAAGCACACCAGAAATACAGCAATCCACACACATACACATAAAATCCTACATCTAACCCTACACTAAACTGTACATACACTACTATCTATCCACTTACCTTAACCCAAACCCTAACCCTAAGGTCCGTCACTATCGCACACTTACCTGACCCGCGCCCTAACCCTAACTCACCTAACCCACCCTAACCCTAAAGTTTGTCACTATCACACACTCACCTCACCCGTGCCCTAACCCTAACTCACCTAACCCGTGTCCTAACCCTAATGTCCACACAATCGCACACTTACCTGAACCCGACCCAAAATTTTCCACCACAGTGCTGAAAATAGCGAAGCCACAGAAATGGCCAACCAAATTCTTTCCCTAGGAAAAAAAATGGTGTTCTGCAGCTTCACTATTTTCAGTGTTCGCTATTTTGGTGTCGGTATTAGAACATTCAATGTTTTAAAACTTCAGTGTTCTAATATAGACCCCCCTGTTGCAGGTGTCACTCACCATCACATATACGTTTTGAGGGCTTCTCAACATGTAACCTATGTGGCGCATCCAATAACTGCATAGAAATGTGATAACACTACATAGATGTCAGGGGTTTGGTACCCTGTGCTGGTAGGTGTATGACACAAACATGCTTAAGTTTACTCTCCCTCAATGACTTTACTTTGCCTCAGTTTGCCTCTCTCACTCCCTCTCTGGTGGATGTGGAGACCTACACCTGCTTTGTTTTGGCAGCAGCATGTGTATTTTAAGTGATGCTCATGATCAGCTGATAACCTCTGCATGAATTGCAGCCCTCCTCTAGCTGATTGCATTTGGAACAGCTGCAGTAACATTCCCATTGTCATTTGCATGGAAACGCACTCCAGTATCTGGGAACATCATGCTGGTGTTGGGCCTTTTCATTCACTGTGAGCAGGAACACGTTCTGTTGTTTGACAAACAGTATTTCAGATGGATTGGGGATGTGGAAACAGGGCAACACACAGGAGGGGGATGTGCCTGACTTGTCTACAGACTGTAAGTGCTGCTATACTGCATTTGGAGTAATGCTGGTTTAACAGGGTGTGTGTGGATATGGCTGTCCTACATGTTTTAATAACTGCCATGTCAGTGCTATGTTTATGAGGATCATATGAGGATTATGAGGGTCATCTACAGACTGAGCAGTGTGTGGTACCTTTTGTTTCATGTGTTACCCACAGAGCATTTATCTGTGAATTGCAGAAGGTAGTGTGAGGATTGAAGTCTGTAGATGGTGACAGCTGTGAGAGTTACTGACTTCATATCTCTCATAGGACATATGTTACATCAAGCCCTGTTACAACAGTAAATGTATGAGGTTATCACACCAACATGTCAATACTGACCCTGTGTATGTGTCTCCAGCCACAACTCTGTCAACCTTTGTACATATGTCATGCAGTAAGCGGTGTATATCTGCCGTACATCATAATTAGTGACATCATATCTGATAACATCCAGTGAGATATTAGACTGCTACGCATGTTATGCATAGTAGGGGTTATATTTGATGACATAACCTGTACATCCTGTGGTTGTGTGCACAGAACTGAGGTCTGTGTACGTAAGGTGAATGTCAACAGTGTGTGTATTGTCAATATGTACTGTGGCCTGTGTACAGACTGTGGTAGATGTTATTGCTCCTGGTCCCGTTTTATCTGATGTTACATGCTGCTCCAGTGTATGTTACCCTATCGGCTTGCATGTTTGTAGGGCCATACACGCACATGCCCCATACCACAGACAGGCATTGGACCACACTGTGTAGTGGCCCAGTATATGTAGGGTTAGTGTGTGAGTGGCACATATGAGGATGGTGTCGAACAGATAGTCCATATACTGTAATATTACAAGAGCTTACCATACGTGGCTGTGGCTATGTTCACATTGGCTGTGGTTATGCACTTCCACACTGATGTATCATATTCTGTGCTGTGACATGCCTGTAGAGCCTGCTATATATGCAAGTACATGTGCATCCACCCATAGGAAAGCTAGGCCAGTGTTGAGCCAGTCTGCCTGTAGCCTGCACAGTGCTTTGTTACATGCCTAGCAGCTTAGTGTATTTGCCCAGTGGGATGTCATATCCAGATACTTGCCAGATGTATTGCTGCCGAGCCTCCCTTAACAGTCATGTATGTCATACAGAGCAGTGGGATGCTGTACAGATGTATGTCAATATCTAGTGGGTAGTATGTGGCCATGGCACCTCTGTACCAGCAGTTATTATGTGTCGGGACAGACAGGGGTGTGTGAATGCATAACCTATGGGCCAAATGTATACTAGTCGTTATGTGTTATACCCCTCTACATGGCTGTTAGCATCCACATTGTCAGGCTTGGTCCACATGTCTGTGTATACCTCTGGACTGTCCAGAGTGTGTCAGTATGTCCACATATATTGGCCTATATCTCTGCTGTAGTCCACAGGAGCATTGCATGCTAGCAGCGGTACTGTACTATGATGTCCTTAGGTTGTCTGTCAGTAGCCAATGGCGCACATGTTAAATGTTAGATGTGACCTCCCACACACACACACCATGTCTGTGAAGACAATCCCTATTACAGTAGCAGAACTCTACAAATATACCTGCTATACACACCTGACATCCCCTTGCACTAAGAAGTTTGGACTACAGGGGCTGAGGTAGGGCTACACTCCATGTTCAGGACATATGGTGAAAATATATGTATATATAATTATCCAGATATCTATATAGATATATACACATATACATATCGATATATATAGATGGATATGTATATGTACATATAAATACATATCCACACCCAGATATATACATATACAGAGCAATATATGTCTACACATATACAGATAGGGATACATATGCACATATATGTATGGATATATACATATATATTGACAGTAGTAGGTATATCAGAATAGATATGCATGCACATATAGTTATAGATATCTACATATATACCAACGTAACTAGGCATATCTGTGCACATAGGATGTGCATACCTATATAGCTATATAGACATATATCTATATATACATATACATATATCTATATATACATTCATGTGTGTGTGTATATATATATATATATATATATATATATATATATATATATATATATATATATATATATATATATAAATGTGTACATATGAAGAGATGTACACATGGCCATATGTATGTAGCACTATACAGATGTGTATACAGATATATGTATGAGTATACATTTGTATGTACATGTAGACATATATAGACCTATTATATGTAGACAACCATGTGTGTGCATTGCTTACCCCCATTCAAATGGGCTTAAACTTGCTTACTAGTGCTTACATATGCTTACTGCTGCTTATTGGTGCTTATACCTGCTTACTAGTGCTTTATTCATTATGACACTGACACCTCACATGTGCATTTACTACAATACTCCAGTTCATAAATATATGCTATTTAGTGGGTTATGCAACAAAAATATTGGTCATAAAGTTCTTTGTCAGGGAAAATGGAATGTGCTGCAGTGGGACTTGAACCGGGAATACCTGCTTGTCAGTTGAATGCTCTGCCCACTACACAATTGCTATGCTGCTTCATTTGCATATATTTTCCTTGTTATCCTCTTCAGCCATTTAAGCTGCATTAACGGTAGCGAAGCGTTGGGCACACCCGCGCACCTACAGTTAGCTTTAATCAGAGTTTTAAAAAGAATAAAAGGGCTTGTTCATTGTATTTCTAATTACTTGCTGTTGTACACGGGGGGGGGGGACTGTTGGTGGGGATATGCGGACACCTATGAGCAGTCTCGCTCATTTCCTAGCCCTTTCAGCTGTTTTTCATTGCAGGAGCATGTATATTCCGAAAGCTCTGCTCTCAGACACATCCCCTGCAGTCTTACATGCTCCATGTAAGATTAGGAGCCCAGGCAGTGTGCCTCATTACTATGCATGGTGTGCTGCCGTCCTGCTCCTAAACGGCCGCTTCTGTGCAGGACTAAGCTAGTCCTGCACTGAGCATTAGTAAATCTGGGGGTTTGTTTTTGTGGAGAAAGTACATTTGTTTTACTATTTGTGGCTGGCAAACTGTTTTAAAGAAAATTTTACTGCGCTTTTCTGTGAAAAATTACTTTGAAAGACTTCTAAGTTTTACCATCTTTTGCTGCTTAACTTCCTCAGGAAAGACACATTACTTTTGGCTTGACATAGAACAGGCTGCCAGCCCATGGGCAGTTCTTCATCTGGCCACTAAAAGAAAAAGTTAAGTAAACAGCCTTTGCCACCACAGTAGGGTAGCATCTTGCCTTTCCTCAGGCACAGGGGGGTGACTCTGCTGTTTTCATTAGTTGTACCTCAGATCATTCAGCTTTTACACTGCATCCTTCTGGTGTAACACCTACAGCCAGTATGGACAGAGGGTTAGCCACATTCTCCCTGGCTGTTAGCATCCCTTCAGTGGGCAAGGGTGAGCCACTCATGTTGGTCGAGGGACAGGGAACAGGAAAGTCTTGTTTGTTTTATGAGACTGTTGTGCCCATCTCTGGGGAAGCTGCTGCTGTCATTAAAAGAGTGTTTGTCTAATTTTTCCTGTCTAAAAGAAACAGAAGACTGAATGTTTTATATACATATATATATATATATATATATATATATATATATATATATATATATATATATATATATATACAGGTCCACTTTGTAATTTCAAAACTTCAAATCTTTCAACATCACAATCCTGAGGTTCAGATGTTCGAAGTTTTGAAATCTCAAAAAAAAAAAAAAAAAAAAAACTAAAACAATAAAATGTTACCACTTTAGCAATCACTTTTTTGCAGGGAGGCAAGCACATCTGTTCCCCCCCACTCCACCTGCTACTTAAATATACTAAATCCAAGATCGCACTACAGTGAAGAGAGTAAAGTGACCATTCTGCACTGTCAGGCAATCTCAATTGTTCAGTTTTGAGATTTCAAAACTTTGAACATCTGAACCTCAGGATTGTGATGTTCGAGGTTTTGAAGTTTCAAAATTACAAAGTGGATCTATATATATATATATATATATATATATATATATATATATATATATATATATACATATACATATATATGTATATAAAGTGAAGCTATATACATATATATATATATATATATATATATATGTATGGATTCACTTCATAACACTGAAACTTCATAATACTGAAAATGACAAAACTTCATAATACTGAAGACCAAAATACTGAAAGCTCAAAATACTGAATACTAAATACTGAACTCAAATACTGAAAACACATATTATGCATAAACTCAGCAAACAACATAAATCATAGCAATTTCTACCAAATATATGCAGGGGCAAGCCCCTTCACCTACACTCCTGCTAATTATATATATCTACTCCAAGATTGTACTTAACTACACTATGTGCAATCTTGGAGTTGATATATTTAATTAGCAGGGGGTGTGGGGGGCGCAGGTAGAAATTGTTATGATTTATGTTGTTTAAGCTGAGTTTACGCATAATATGTGTTTTCAGTATTTTCAGTTTCAGTATTTTGAGTATTCAGTATTTTGAGCTTTCAGTATTTTGGTTTCAGTGTTTTGAGTTTCAGTATTTTGATATTTCAATGTTATGAAGTGAATCCATATATATATATATATATATATATATATATATATGCATACATTCCTCTTCAGATTTCCTTAAGACAGAAGTAGTTTACTGGGTCTGGCTCAGGGTTTAGATCAGGCTGTTGATCCTTCTTTAGGATTCTGAGTCTGGGCATGAAGATGAAGGGACAGATACAGGGTTTTCTCCTTAGATGTCTTATTCAGACTCAGAGAAGAGCTCAGTTAATAAATCTCCCTGAGAGGGTTTCCCATTCTCTGTTACAATTTACAGAGTATGTCAGTGCTTTCAGTGACAGAACCCTGAGGTTTCTCATAGGTTCATAGGTTCATACTAGGCTATCTGCCCTAGGGCATTTATAAGCCTAGCCAGAGTGTGTTTGGCTTTCACCACCCATTTTAAATTAATTTTGCTATGCCCTTTTTTGAGGTTAGTATACTGTGCCTCTGTCTAACAGTGACACAGAAGTGATACTCGGGGTAAACCTATGATCCCCCATCCACTCATCAAGATTCCTCTTGAAGAGAGTCAATGAGGGACTCTGCCTAACCTGGACTGGGATTTTATTCCAGAGTGAAGGGAGCCTCTGGGTTATGAATCTGTCCCTCCAGCATGTCCCATTTATTTCAGTGCTGAGGTTCAAGTCTCTCGAGCGAGTAGCTCGATGGGATTTGGATTTTCTGAGGTGCAGCATGTCCATTAATTCCGGGTTGGACATGGCTTTATACATCAGGCACAGATCGCCTCTGAGCAGGCGATATGCCACTGAGTAGAGCTGGAGTTTCTTTAACCGGGCAGCATATGGCATCTGTTTGAGCCCTTTGATCCTCTTGGTGAAGTACTTTTGGGGTCTTTCCAGTTGCTGCAGGTGTCTGATAAGGTACATCCCAAAAGGGGCATTGTACTCAATTATGGGCCTGATGAGGGGTGAGTAAAGAGACACGATGACCTCCCCTGATCTAGATGTGAATCCCTTCATGATTAGGTGGGATATATGAAATGTTTTTCTAACCACTTTGGCCACATGATTGTCAAATGAGAGATTGTTATCAACTTGGGTCCCCGGGTCCCTTATTACTTCTTCCGTACTTAATGGATTACCACTTATGTGGTAATTTGTGGGCACTTTGTTTTTGCCAAAGGGGATGACTATACACTTTTTGGCATTTAGCTTGAGGCCATGGCTCTGGCACCAGTTGTCTGTTTCTATGAGGCCCTTTTGGGGGATGCTTGTGTTGGCTGGAGAGTCGATTATGGCGCCCAGTTTGCAGTCATCTGCGAACTTGGTCAGCCACAGTCCTTCCGTGTTGGCCTGTATCTCTGAGAAATATATAGCGAACAAGAGAGGTCCCAGGACTGAGCCTTGTGGGATGCCACTTGTAACTGGTTTGGAGTCTGACATGGCTCCAGCAATTCTAACCATGTGGGTTCTGTCCTTGAGCCAGTTTGCAACCCATCTAGTGACATAGGGGTTTATATTTAAGCTGGTGAGCTTATCTATAATGCCCGACTGGGGTATTGTATAGAAGGCTTTTGCAAGGTCCAGGTAAGCTGTGTGGACCACCTTCCCCTCATCAATGGCCTTGGTGACTGTTTCAAAGAAATCGACCAGGTTTAAGAGGCAGGATCTGCCCTTAACAAAGCCGAACTGGGTAGAATCCAGTGTCTGTAGGTCCCCAATATCTTTATTTATAAGGTCCATGATGATCCTTTCCATAGCTTTGCAGACCAAGCTAGTCAGGCTTATGGGGCGATAGTTTCCAGGATCCGTTGAGGCACCACCTTTGTGGAGATGGACCACCGTTGCTGTACGCCACTCTTTGGGTACATATCCTGTAGTAAGGCTGAGATTGAACAGTAGTTTTATGTTTGGGTTTAGCTCTTCTTGGAGTTCATGTAGGATGCAGCCCGGGACACCGTCTGGTCCCATTGATGCTGTGTTTTTTGCTTTGGAGAGGGCGGCTCTTACCTGAGCATCTGAGATGTCAGGGAGGCAGCTCTCTGCTGGGATAGATATTTGCCCATTTGGTGGGGAGGGAGGAGGGGTTTGTGCTGAACCTGTCAGCTAGGATGTTGGCAATGTCTGTGGGTTCGGTGTATTTTTTGTCATTTTGGACTAATTCTGAGCATATCTGAGAATTCCCACCCAGGTTCCTAACATAACTAAAGAAAGCCTTGTGATTATCCTTAGTGTCCTGTGCAATTCTTCTCTCGAAGCTGGCCTTAGAGGATTTTATGAGTGCCCGTAGTTTTTGCTAATACTGATCAGAGATTCCTTCTCTTTTTGGGATTTTGCTCTATCATGTAGTAGCTTCCTCCTTCTATTGTATAGTTTGTTTATGGCTGGGGTCCACCAGACAGGACGTCTGCTTTTGGAGGATTGGGTCTTGGTTTTATTTGGGATTGCATGATCCATGCATTCCTGAAGGTGTTTATAGAATGTGTTTATAAAGGATTCTGCAGTCTGGGCCGTATTTTCCACAGGCCCAGGGGCTTTGAAGGATTCCACCTCAGTTTTGAGGAGTGTGAAATTTGCTTTAGAGAAGTTTTTCACTGTGGTTTTCTGGGCAGGGGGTGGGGTCGGGATGTGAATATCCAGTGAGATTAGTTTATGGTCTGATCTTACCAGTGAGGGATACACTTCTGGTCTGGAGTATAGAGTCCCCATGTTGGTGATGATCAGGTCCAGTATGTTTTCCCCTCTTGTGGGATTGGTAACAAGTTGTTCCATAGCATTTGAGTTTATAAATTCTAGGAACCTTTGGGCTAGGGAGTTGGAGCTAGAGTAATGCTCCCAGTCTATGTTTGGGTAGTTGAAGTCGCCCAATATAATGGTGTTTGGAGAGACCTTCATATTTTCCAGTGTTCTCAGGAAGGCCGAGTGGAGTTCCTGGGTTTGGGAGGGTGGTCTGTAGCAGGCTATAAACTGGAAGGCAATTTTACCCACTGTTAGTTGCACATGGATAGTCTCTGATGCTTCGTGCTGTGCCACCAACCTGGAGGTATGGGGATCTTTGACGAATATTGATACTCCCCCTCCTTTTGTGGTTTGGTCCAAGTTTTGGGGCCGAAAAGCATGGTATGAGGTATAACCTGGTAGTGCTGGGGTGCTCTCGGGAGCCTTGAACCAGATTTCTGTTACTGCACAGATATCGATGTTCTCCATGCTAAGGAGAGTTTTGAGTGCATGCATCTTGAGGTTTAGACTTCTGGCGTTGAGTAGCATTACTCTTAGTTTCTTCCCTTGTGATACCTATGGAGGTGGGTTTGTCTTTTGAGCCTTGCCTAAAAAAGGCACTATGGGGGTAGCAAGAGCCTTTGCCAATATCTGAAAGCCCAGGGGTGATAGGTGCAAGCCATCCCTAGTGAAGCATCATAGCTTGTCGAGCATGTCATCCCAGGCTGACAGGCATTGGATCCCCTTTGAATGACACCAATACCTAAGCCAATTGTTGAAATTGATCATCTTGTCTTCATATTGTGTCATCATTCTTGGTGAAAGTAAGATGCTACTCAAGGTCAGGGTCATACCGGGCTGGGCTACATGCTCAGAGAGCTCCTCTATGTCTCTTTTCATGTAGTCCAGGGAGGTATGTCTCAGGTCATTCACACCAGCATGGACAATGACTGAGTCATATTTGTACTTGCCTTGGAGTGACCTGAGTGCTTGTGTTATGTGGTGGATCCTAGCGCCCGACAGGCAGCTCACCGTGACCTTCTCCTTGTTCAGCCTGGTGAGCGGGACGTCAGTGTGCCTGACGATAGAGTCACCTATTACAAGTGTATCAGGTGTGTTGTTTAGACTTAAGGGCTGTGACTGTTTGGCACACTGGCTTTGTGAGCTATGTGTTGCACGTGTTTTGTTTTGGGTTAGCGGTTGCTTGGGTGTCTGCTTTGGAGGTCTCTGCTGCTTAGGCAGATTTTTATTTAGAGCCTCCAAGTATGTTTTTGTGTGTTTATGTGTTTGGTTTGCTGTCGTGGTAGGTCTATGTGATACTGGAATTGTAGTAAGTGTTGTTTCCTTTTCCTCCTGACTGGTTATGCCAATACTGAGTTGAGAGAGCTTAGCCTCCAGTTTGGCTATATGGTTGCATCTCTCCCATGTGTTGGAATTTATTGGGAGGAGGAGAGGGTTGTCTGTGTACATGAGGCAGTTATAACATTGCCTCAAGATTCCCAGATTCACCAGCTGGACCGGAGAGGAGATTGACAACTGACCTTTGGACATGCTAGAATAGTATTGGGAATTCCTTTATAATTGCAAAAAAAAAAGGGCCAATGGGGAACAAGGTACTGAAGGAGAGTTTTCTCAGTCCCTCAAAAATACTATGAGTTGTTACAAAAGAGATTTCCAGAACCTGCACCTATTTCTCCAGTTCTGTCAGATATGGAGGATGTGTGTGTTACTGCCTGCAGTTTTTCTGATAGCCAGCTGCTCATAAAAAGGCAAATAGATTATATAAAGTCCTTAGTCTTTTAAGTTTTTATAGACAGTTCCCAAACCTGACCCAGCACCAACAGCTTTAGTTGATCCCACTGCTGCTAAACATTTAGTTAATTGTGAAGGTACTCTTTATGATAAGGATGGAAAGATTGCTGATGAATATGGGAAAAAAAAACATTCTTCTGCAACTTCAATTTTCAGAAGTTTGAATTGTTAGGCTCATATGTTAAATTTTGTTCTGACTAATGGTTTGTCTGTATTTTCTTCTTGTGAGGAAAAAACTGCTTTAAATAATTTAATTGCTTCTATTGTACATGCCACTAATAATTGTTTATAATGTATATATAACTCAGTTGATAATTTGTCCAGGGTTTTGGCCACTGGTGCTATTTTGAGGAGGTTTTCCAGACTGTATTCATGGAAGATCCCAGATGATGTCAAAATGATATTTTAATTTCTCTTTTGGATATAGATTTAGTTTTTGGCCCCTCTGCTGCAGAGGCAAGCAGAACATCTGATGTAAGGGGTAAACAGGTAAATAGAATCTCTTAAGATGTTTCTTTTTTCCTTTTCCACATTTTCTAAAGGATTCTCTAACTCCTCATCCAGTTTTGGCAAGAAAAAATAAACAGTCTCAACAAAATGCAGGTAAACAGATATTTAAGAAGAAATTGCAAGAGGGTTCCACAAAGAACTGTGGAACCTCTTAATACTAGAAACAGTCCAACAAGTTACAATGACTATTTAAGGGACATTGTCCCCCCATCCCCACACTGGTAACCTCATTTCCTCATCCAGAAAGTCTGAATCTCCATTTTTCTCTTTAGTAATAGATAGTGTCAGACAAATGGGTTCTGAAGATCATTCATCAAGGTTACAGATGTCATTGGGAGTGAATTCTTATTTTTCAGAGGGTAATGCCTCATCCACCAGGCCAGACTCTTTTATTTCCATCTCTCCTCTATCACATGCTGTGCCACAGTGTGCTTGAACCACTTCCTCCTTCCCAGGTAGGGAAATAATTTTATTGAAGGTTGTTCTTAGTGCCAAAAAAATAAAATGCTTTGAGACCAGTTATTTTTGTTTTTTATTACTTTTATTGCTTTGCTATACTGGTAGCAGCTGCTTATTGGCTGAAGCAGGATATTTAAGGGGTGTTCAATGAACAGAGAAGCTGTGGATGGCTAGTTAAGAGGTTTATATGACACGTGACACATATATGTCACAATCTACACTTTCATGAATGTATTCCATGCCATCAATGTTGTCAATGAGCTATGTATTTACTGGGTGCATCTCTGGAAGACATATCATAGATGCATCCTCTATAACACCATGAAGGAAGCCTGTATTGTCAATTTCTAATGGTTATGCATCACAAAGAATACTTATATATGAACAAAAAGATGTGTGGAATCTCACTGTGTCAAAAGTAATACACTTGAGTAAATCTTCCTTGGAAGATGTGTGGTGAAGTACATGTAAAAGAGTGCATTGTAGTCAATTATTGGTGTGATGAGGTCTGAGAACAATGGGACTATAATGTTCTTTGATGTGGATGGTGTGCCCATACTCAGGAGTTGTGCTACATACCAAGGATTTGTCACTACTGTGGTCACATGCTAGTGTAAGTTCCAATGACTATCTACCTGAATTCCTAGGTCACATACCACTTGGTCTGCTCATAAGAGTATGCTGTCTATATTGTATTACCCTGTGTATTTGCTTTCAAAATGGAACTAATCATGCTTTTGGTTCATCTAATGTATCTCCTTGGCTATGGCAACAATAATTTGTGTCTAATACTTTCTACAGTGTATGAGTAGCATTTTTGGATATGATTGTCTACAATTTACAGACAACAACAAACTTGGTTAGACAAAGGATGAGTAAGTTTTTCTTGATTAATGAAACTTAAATACTGTACAAGAAAGGACCTAGTACAGAACCCTAAGTTATGGACCTAGTCACTGGACTCTATCTAGAGGTGATTTCACACTTTGACATTATGTGTCCTGTCTATTATTCATTTGTCTACCCACTTCATGAAATATGTGTCTATGCCCTCATCAGTTTCTCTGTAGTACCTGAATATGGTTTGTGTTAGATACCCTTGCCAGGTCAAGTTATGCAAGATGACATTCTTTTCCTCATGCATGCCCTTGGTGACCTTCTTGAAGACATCAACCAGATTTAACATACACAATGTAGCCTTATCAAATCAAAATTGAGTTTGGTACACAGTCGGGAGATTATCTGTGTCCTCTTTGATACAGTCCATGATGAGTCATTGTTCTGCTTTACAGATGAGGAGAGTAAGGATTATGGGTCTATACGTCCCAGCATCATGTGATGATCCTCCTTTGATCAGACAGATGACAGTTGCTGAACACCCTTCTCTGCCAGAGCAGTAGCTGTCTGGAGGCTGTGTTTAAGTAGGGATTCAACTGTGTTTGCAAGGTCAGGTTTTAAATCATGGTATAGGTAACCTGGGATGCTGTCAGGACCCATTGATTCTGTGTTTTTAGCCTTAGACAGCACACAGATGAGCTGCTGAGAAAAGAAACTTGAGTAATGCTTGCATGTATACTTTGGCTGACGGACAGTGGGGACAGGGGGATGACATGTGAAACAAACTGTCAGCAGATTGTCTATCTTATATGGGTGAGTATGTCTGGTGGAATCCACAAACAGCTCTGCAATTAGTTGTGTATTCCCCTTAACATTTCACAGTTATTTAAATAAATGATTTGCAACAACACCTCCAAATACAGCCTTGGTTATGCATCACATGACACACTGTGGAACTGTTCACATTGTCATGCAGCTCTACCATTGTCAACACAATTACATCAATTGCACAGCATATGCCTGTATGTTCTTCATTAGAAAGCTGTGCTTGAGCAGCCTGATACCCTATATGGACACATCACAAATGAGGTGTGGCTCATGCAGAAGAGTTACTGACACAAATGCTGATAGTCACACAGTGATGCTGTTGACCAGCTCAATAATTCATGGGAATAGCAACACCATTGAGCATACAATGAAATCTACAAGGTTGCAACTGAACCAAAGCATGTGATATCTTTGTGTTTGTGTTTATCACAACATTACAACATGTAGATGAAAGAAGACTTATATCAATACAATCAGTATCACAAGTCTGACTTTTACACTGCTGCTGGACAGTTTACAGTCATCATCATTGTATGTTTTGGTGAAGATGTTGAGAGGCCTGTATGAAATAGCTGTGCAGGCATGTACAGCTGATTGCTGATAGTAAGATACAGAGTCATGTCCTTCTAACTATGGTAGCTGTGTTAACACACTTGTAAGTATTTTGTTCCCATCTGCAGAACACAGTAGTTAATAATTGCACCATCCCTGAAGTATGTTTTTGCCTTGTCATACTGTTCTTCATAGATGATGCCATCATTGTTATATAATGTGTGTTAACAGATCCTGATATGACAGTGGTGTGCAAAGCATGGGTTTTGTTTTCTGTTGTGTTTCCAATGTATCTGACATGAGCATCAAGTAACCACAATCAAACAAACTTCAAATCACACAAGATCACCAGTAGCCAGCAGGAAAAAGACACTTTAATATGAAGCAAATTAAAAACAGACTTAAAGCTGAGTATTACTTCTAAAAGTCAAATAACTATTTATAAGTAAAACAATCAGCAGCAGCCGATCCAATAACAAAATTAATTAGCACCAACAATCATTGATTATGCACCACACCACACTCATCACATAGTCCCTCAAAACCTACACCACAAAAATGCACACATAGCAGCACAAAACACCCACCTACATTTGCGGAGACTCTCAATAAAAATCTGTTCAAGCAGCAGAGACTTCCTAAGCAGAAATGCATGCAACCTCCACCCCCAACACAAACCAAATGATACATAGCCCACAAACTCAGTGTGCCACTCAACCATAGCCCATAAGGCATAACAACGTACCCAAAACTCTAATCATAGGTGACTCAGGCACACTGATGTTCCACTCACCAGGCTAAACAAGGAGAAAGTTACTGTCAGCTGCCTGTCAGGTGCCAGGATCCACCACATAATGCACACACTCAGGTCACTCCATAACAAGTACAAATATGACTCTGTCATTATCCATGTTGTTGTGAATGACCTGAGATGTACCTCCCTGTACTACATGAAAAAAGTTATGGAGGAGCTTTCCGATCTTGTAGCCCAGTCAGGTATGACCCTAGCCCTGAGTAGCATCCTGCCAATACCCAGAATAATACCACAGAACAAGGACAGAATGATTGACTTCAACAATTGGTTAAGCTTCTGGTGTCATTCTAAGGGGATCCAGTATCTGTCTGCCTGCGATGACATGATCGATAGACCACAATGCTTTTCCAGAGATGGCCTGCAGCTGTCACCCTTGGGATTCTGGATACAGGCTAAGGCTCTTGCCATCCCTATAGTGCCTTTTTAGGCAAGGTTTAAATGACAAATTCACAACCATAACAGGTACAAGAAAGCAAAATCTGAGGGTAATGCTACTCAATGCTAGAAGTCTAAACATCAAAATGCATTCACTCGAGGCACTCCTTAAAATGGAGAACATTGACATCTGTACAGTGACAGAGACCTGGTTTAGGGCACCAGAGAGCACCCTGCATTACCAGCCTATAATTCATGCCACACCTTTCGGCCACCTAACCTGGACCAAAACACTAAAGGAGAAGGTGTGTCCATATTCATTAAGGATATCCACACCTCCAGGCTAGTTGCCCAACATAATGCATCCGAGATTATCCAAGTGCAACTAACTCTGGGCAAGACCACAATCCAAATTGTAACTTGCTACAGATCCCCCACCATGCCCCAGGATTCCCAATCCTCATTTCTTGATACATTGGTACAACCCAACACCCTAATAATGGGCAATTTTAACTACCCCACCATTAACTGGGAAGACTACTCATGTACCAACTCTTTTGCTCAACATTGTCTGGAATGTATAAATTACAAAACAGTTTAAGAAACTTTTCTGTGTGGAAGATTTTCAGACCATATATTTCTAGTTAATCATTGTATATTAATCAGATCAGACAATAGTAGTAGAAGTAGCGAACGTAAACTCGTCTTAAGTCAAAACAAAACGAAAAGTAATAATAGAAAATATATAATTGTACAGCATTACTAAGTATTCAAAAGTAATCCAAGCAAGGCAGGCAGTCTCTTTCTAGTTGAAAATCCTTTATTAAGGGATTTTCAACTGGAAACAGACTGCCTGCCTTGCTTGGATTACTTTCAAATACTTAGTAATGCTGTACAATTATATATTTTCTATTGTTACTTTTTGTTTTGTTTTGACTTGACGAGTTTACGTTCGCTACTTCTACTACTATTGTCTGATCTGATTAATATACAGTGATTAACTAGAAATATATGGACTGAAAATCTTCCACACAGAGAAGTTTCTTACACTGTTTTGTTTTTGGAGAAACTACACTTTAGTGGGTTGTTTTGAGACTTCGGGGATACTGCGGAGATTACTTGGAATTCATAAATTACAACGCCTTGGATCAATTTATCCACACCCCCACCAGGGGCAGCAATATCCTAGACCTGGTCATTTCATTACCAACATGGGTGACCGGTGTTCCACAACTTATGTCAATTCCTTGTTGGTCAGATCCAATTACAATCTAATCAGCCTAGACATCTATATCCCGCCCCCACCCCCCCATTAGGGAAACCACTGTAAAAAATTTCTCCAAAGCCAACTTCATGCTTCTTAAGACAGAAATGGCAGACTTCATGACACTCATGCAGACAGACAATAGAGGTACAACTGCTGAATCCTACACAAATGCACTTTATAAGCACTTACACAAGTGCATGGATCTTGCTATCCATAACAGAACCAAGATGCTATCCTCCAAAAAAAAGGAAGCCAATCTTGTGGTCCCCTGCCATAAACAAACTCTACAATAGAAGAAAGAAACTGTTGCAAAAATGAGTAAAATCCCATGACTGGAAGACCTCCCTGGTCAGCCTCAGTAAGAAGCTGAGATCCCTCATAAAATCCTCCAAAGCTAGTTATGAAATCAAAATTGCCATTGATTCTAAAGTCAACCACAAAGCATTGTATAGCTATGTCAAGAATCTCAATGGTGACATTCATCTCTGCTCTGAGTTACAGCACAATGGCACTAAATATACAGAACCAACTGATATTGCCAACATCCTGGCAGATAGGTTCAGTGCTAACTTTACCCTCCCCCTACCCCCTAAAGGGCCCATCTCTATATCGAAAGAATGCAAAGATCCTGTAATCATGGCTGCACAGGTAAAAACCACACACTCCAAAGCCAGGAACACAGCATCCATTGGACCTGACAACATCCTAGGCTGTGTTCTACATGAACTACAATATGAACTGGCACCACACCTAAGCAGCATGTTCAATCATAGCCTCACCTCAGGCTTTGTGCCCACTGAATAGCACACAGTGACGGTTATCCCACTCCTCAAAGGGGGAGCCACGAGATACCCCGGGAACTACTGCCTCATTAGCCTAATAAGCCTAGTCTCCAGGCCATGGAATGTATCATCATGGAACTTATAAACAAAGACATTGGTAATCTCCAAACTTTGGACCCCACCCAGTTCAGGTTTGTAAAAGGCAGATCATGTCTCCTAAACCTGATTGACTTCTTTGAAGCAGTCACCAAAGCCGTAGACGAGGGTAAGGTGGTTCACACAACCTATCTAGATCTTGCCAAGGCTTTTGACACCATCCACCACTCTGGAATTATAGATAAACTCACTAAACTAGATATAAATCCCTATGTCACAAAATGGGTTGCCAGCTGGCTAACTGACAAAACCCACACTGTGAAAGTAGCAGACTCCAAATCTGACTTCAGACCAGTGACAAGTGGAGTACAACAGGGTTCAGTCCTGTGTCCTCTTCTGTTTGTATCTACTTTTCTGAAGTACAGGCTAACGCAGAAGGTCTATGTCTAACAAAGTTTGCACATGACTGCAAACTAGGAGCCATAATTGAAACTCCTAATGATGTGGACATCCTACAAAAGGGCCTCACTGAGACAGATGCCTTGATGTCAAAGACATGGCTTGAAGCTCAATGCCAAAAAGTACATTGTCATCCCCTTTAGTAAAAACTCTGTACCCATGAACTGCCACATAGGTGGTATTCTACTTAACACCGAAAGTGTGATAAGAGACCTTGGGACAAAGGTGGACAGTAGTCTCTCCTTTAATAATGACATTGCCGCAGTAGTCTGGAAATCCTTCTATGTGGCACACCTCATCACAAAAGGTTTCTCATCCAGGAAAAAAGAGGTCATTGTTCCTCTCTACTCATCACTTATTAGACCCATTATAGAACGCCCCTTTTGGTATGTACCTCACAAGACATCTACAACAAATGGAAAGGCCACAGAAATACATCACAAAGAGGATTACCAGCCTCAAATGCAGACCGGATCAAACAACTCCAGCTTTACTCTGTCGCATATTGTCTACTCAGAGGTGATCTCCGCCTAACATACAAAGCTATGTGAAACCCAGAGCTGTTGGACATGCTCTACTTAAAGAAATCCCAATCCTTCCAAGCTACACACTCTAGGGTCCTAAACCTTGTCGCCACAATAAAAAGAACTTGCTGGAGGGATAGATTCCTGTGCCAGAGACTTCCCATACTCTGGAACAAACAACCTATTTATATCAAACAAAGCTCCTCATTAGCACTCTTCAAGAAAAAATCTTGATGATTGGATGGGAAATAGGAAATTCACCCCGGGGATCACCTCTGTGGCATTGCTTGATAGGGGCACAGAAAAATAATTTTCTTGGGTGGCGAAAGCCAGGGTACTCTGGCTAGGCTTGTATAGGCCCTAGGGCCGATAGCCTAGTACCTACCTATGAACCTATGAACCTATACTAAGACACCATTTTCAAATAAATAAAAAAACTCTAAATAAAGCACAAATATATATATATATATATATATATCAGCAGGGTATTAATGTACAAGTAATGCCTGGTGAAAAATGAGTTTGTTGCTTCATGTCAACTTATCAAGCCACCGTGGAGTTTGGATTGAGAAAAACAAAATGACTGCCATTATTTTACGCTCGCTAAGCAGCGCTTTTGCTGTTTAATGAGTGTAAAATGTCAAAAAAGAAGACAAAAAAAGAAAAGGTGTGTGTGTGTGTGTGTGTGTGTGTGTGTGTGTGTGTGTGTGTGTGTGTGTGTGTGTGTGTGTGTGTGTGTGGGTGTATGCATGACAGTGAAAGTGAGAGTGAGTGAGCCATTATTTTACACCCCCTACGCACTGCTTTTGCTGTTTAATTAGTGTAAAATAAAAAATAAAAATAAAATAAAATAAAGCATGTGTGAGAGACTGTATGCATGTATGAGAGTAAGAAAGAGAGATCAAAAGTGTGTGTTTCTGTCTGAATGTATGAGTGATTGTGTGCATGAAAGCAGAGAGACTGTGCATTTGTGTGTGAGAGAGCGAGAGTGATGTGTCAGTGAATGCATTTATGTAAGCAAAGGAGACTGCATGTGAGACAGATCAAGAGAGAGTGAGAATGAATGTGTGTATGAAAGCAGCTGGAGACTGTTAGAGATTGAGAAAGAGTGTGACAGATCTCGTGTGAGTGAATGTGCGCATGAAAACAGAGAGAGACAGTGTGTGTGTATATATGTGTGTGTGTGTGGGGGGGGTCTTTTTTTAGGCTCTAAATGTAGAAACTCACTAAAATTACTCCTAAACCAAGTCACTGGCTGCTTTTTTTGTTGATTTTTGTTTGTTAATAATATGTTAACATGTGCTAAAGATTTAAACTGTTCTCATGACTGTATTGCAGCATCTGTAAGATAATTAGTTATTAGCGCAGTTAGATCCCACCCCCCCCCCGTAAATTAAATATGCTCACTCCAAAATAACACTACAGTGGAAAAAAGTTAATTTCCTAACCTCAGTGTATGGTGATTGTGACAGTGCAGTTAGGAAATTAAACTTTTTTAAAACACTGTAGTGCAATCTTGGAGTTGGTATATTTAATTTACAGGGTGTGTGTGTGGGGTCAGAGCCTCCCACATGGGGGGTGCAGGGGGGCTTGACCCCTTGCAGAAAGGTATTAGAAAGTGCATTTGTTACTTAGGTGGTGTTATAGGTGGAGATGATGTTATTTACATATGCATTGCAGTTGTCAATGTTATGAAGCACACTTTCAGTATTCTAAGTTTTCAATGTTTTGGGTTTTCAATGTTTTGGAATTTAGATATTCTGATCTCAATGTTATGAAATTCAATGTTATGAAATTTCAGTGTTATGAAGTAGACCTATAGATATATATATATATATATATATATATATATATATATATATATACATACATATATATATATATATATATATATATATATATAAAACTACAATGAAAAGAAGGGCAGCTAAACTCCAAGAGATGAAAGCTGTGCTCCCAAAATGAGCAAGTATCATGAAAGCAAAAAATCCGGCAACAGCTACCATGCAGAGTTCAAAATAATTAGCGACTTTGATGTAACAGCAACTTCGCTTACTCAAGTTAAAGTAAAAAACACAGCTTTGTTAGTGCACTCAGTTGGTTAGCGCTTTCACATTATAGCTTCATCAGATCATTCAATAAACTGAGTACCAGAACTTCATTTAAAATCATTCAACCACCAATCATATCATGACACATCATAACCACTTCCAGGACCATCCCTTTAAAATCACATGTTAAAATTCAGTGTTTTCACAATAATACAACACTTCAAATGCAAATAATATTCATTTCACAATAAACTTTAACATTTAACTTAATAATTCAAATATCACTACAAACAACTTGAGGTCAGAAATTATACTACTGACATCATTACTGACTTCTCCAGATCACTTGTGGAAAAGTCTGATCAAAAATCAGAGCTATAGGCTTTAAAAATTCTAATTAAAACATATAATAAATAAAACATATACAACCTAATGTATACTAATTTATATCTAACTTTAAGACTCTTAGTTCGAAGAAAGGGCTTTAAAGAAACTCTTTCATTCAGTCCTCTCCCTGCATCAGCACGTAACCGAATGATCCACTTAGCTTCTCTTTCTTCTGTTACATAACTAATATTACCCCCTCGCAAACCTACTTGAATCACTTCTATAACCATAAACTCAAACAAATGCTGTTGCCCTGTGGTCATAACATGTTTAGCTAAAGCGTTGGTGATTACACCTGTACGGATGTTATAAAGAAATTAGTATACATTAGGTTGTATATGTTTTATTTATTATATGTTTTAATTAGAATTTTTATAGCCTATAGCTCTGATTTTTGATCAGACTTTTCCATAAGTGACCTAGAGAAGTCAGTAATGATGTCAGTAGTATAATTTCTGACCTCAAGTTGTTTGTAGCGATGTTTGAATTATTTAGATAAATGTTAAAGTTTATTGTGAAATGAATATTATTTGCATTTGAAGTGTTGTATTATTGTGAAAGCACTGAATTTTAACATGTGATTTTAAAGAGATGGTCCTGGAAGTGGTTATGATGTGCCATGATATGATTGGTGGTTGAATGATTTTAAATGAAGCTCTGGTACTCAGTTTATTGAATGGTCTGATGAAGCTATAATGTGAAAGCGCTAACCAACTGAGTGCACTAATAAAGCTGTGTTTTTTACTTTAACTTGAGTAAGCAAAGTTGCTGTTACGTCAAAGTCGCTAATTATTTTGAACTCTGCATGGTAGCTGTTGCCGGATATATATATATATATCCTTGCATGCAGATATGTAAACCTATACTTATTGTATACTTTTACTCACTAGAGAAATACTTGAAATGCTCTACCTAGGTTCTTACCTATGCTCGTATATATTGTACAGTATGTCATATGTATGTTCATCCCAAATTGGGTAATGTCTTCATATTGTATATTAGCTATTGCAATTTCAACAAATCTGTATTCTACTACTCTGTAATTTTTCTCTATAATTTTTCTTTTGTAAATTGTTTTGTAATTTTTCTCTCTCTAATTGTATGGAGCTTTTCTCCCCAGTGCTCCGCTGAAAATGGACACTTGTTCCAGCCAGACTATCCTGGAAAACAAATGTTAAATTAAAAAACAAATAAATAAATAAATACATTTCCTGATGATGAATTATTTTTACAAATGTTAAGAGAATGATTTTCAAGATATATGCAATGCAATATTTCTGGCTATATGAGAATGAAACTGGATAATTTGTTTGATGTACAAAATTGCAATATGATTTATTTACTGATACTTGTTATTGTTGGACAAAACTAATGCTTAATTAAAAAAGATGGGATGCCTACTCATATTCTGCCATTAAGAGTATTTTCAGTAAAGCATACTGCCTAATGTTTTATAATAATAAAAAAAAAACATTCAGATTTATGTCATAATTATGTATTATAACATCTATGGGCAGAAAAATAATTTCTTTCAAAGTGTTAGATATTTTTTAAACATTAGTGAGAATGACACATTAACACATTCAGCTAGTTTACCAGATTATAGCTCATAAGATATTTTTCATGTTTAACCTTTAGTTATATATTTGTTACAGAACACAAGATGGTACAACTTCAAATTTAAATGCAAGGCAAGATTACAATGCATTTAGGAAGGCGTGCTTGGGAATGTGGTTAAAAGAGGATGTGTAGACACACACATATAAGCTCTAATGCCTGTACTGAGTTAATAAAGATAATTTGCAGTACATCAGAAGAAATGTGACAGTTTGCTTTAACATGACTTGATATTTCCAAATGTGACAGTTTCCTTTGACAGGACTTGATATTTCCAAATAGCTGTGGTGAAATAACACTTTAAATTTGGGAGATTCCAAGCAGATCTTCTAACGCAAAGGCAAGGTACTAGCAAAATGGTAATCTCTACTTATCTCACCTTGGAAGAATTAAAAGCTGTTAGGTTTGCTTTGGACTTATTAGTGGAGCACTACAAATCCACTGCTAAGGATGTACAATGATATGTGCAACAGATGAAGTGTACTGCTTGCCTGGAACAAATTAAACCAACCAAAAATGAGGAAGCCCTTGAACAGCACCAAATAGAGAACCTGGATTTAAAGTGCATCTTACAGGCACTGAGACCAAGTCCAAGAGTTAAATATTTATACTCAAAGGCTTGAGCTCAGACAAGCCAATCTGAAAAACAGGGCCTAGGACAATAATTTAAGAACAATAGGATTAGCAAAATGCCTGAAGGACCCAGTAATAATGTCCTTTATTAAAAGAGAACTAGAACTTTTGCAAACACATCACATATCTGTTTCTCGGTCACCCACATCCCCCAAAACCTTTTTTTAAGTTTTTCTGTCTATTCCCTTTAGCATGTCGAGGGATCAGTTGCTAATGTCCTCTCCTGCTAGGCTGGTGAACCTGGGAATATTGAGGCAATGTTACAATTGCCTCATGTACACAGACAACCCTCTCCTCCTCCCACAAAACACAAATACATGCGAGAGATGCAACTATATGGCCAAACTGGAGGCTGAGCTCTCTCAACATAGGACTGGCAAGACCAGACAGGAGGAGAAGGTAACCACACATACTATAGACCCAGTCTCACATAATACCATCACAACCTCAAATCATACACATAAACACACAAAGACATACTTGGAGGCTCTGATCAAAAATCTACCAAAACAGCAGAGACCACCAAAGCAGACACCCAAACAACTACCACCTCAGAACACAACACCTGCAACACATAGACCACACAGTCAGAGTGTCAAGCAGTCACAGCCCTTAAGGCCAAACACAATGCCAGACACACTAGTCATTGGTGACTCCATAGTCAGACACACTGACGTCCCGCTCACCAGACTGAGTAAGGAGAAGGTCACAGTAAGCTGCCTGTTGGGTGCTAGAATCCGCCACATAACGCATGCACTCAGGTCTCTCAACAGCAGGTACAAGTACGACTCAATCATTGTCCACGCTGGTGTTAACGACCTGAGACATACCTCCTTGGACTACATGAAAAGAGACATAGAGGAGCTCTCTGATTATGTAGCCCAAGCAGGTATGACCCTGACCTTGAGCAGTATCCTACCTTCACCAAGAATGATGCCACAATACAGAGATAAGATGATCAACTTTAACAATTGGCTTAAACTCTGGTGTCATTCAAAGGGAATCCAATGTCTGTCTGCCTGGGATGACATGCTGGACAAGCCACGCTGCTTCAAGGGATGGCTTGCACTTGTCACCCTGGGATTCGGATTTTGGCAAAGGCTCTTGCCACCCCATAGTGCCTTTTTAGGCAAGGCTCAAATTCTAAACCTACCACCCTAGAACACAACAAAGAAAAAAACTAAGGGTAATGCTGCTCAATGCCAGAAGTCTCAACCTCAAGATGCACGCACTCGAGGCCCTTCTCAGTATGGAGAACATCGATGTCTGTGCTGTGACAGAAACCTGGTTCAAGGCTCCTGAGAGCACCCCAGCACTATCAGGTTTTACCTCATATCATGCGTTCCGGCCCCAAAACCCGGACAATACTAAGAAAGGAGGAGGGGTATCCATATTCATCAATGACACCCATACCTCTAGATTGGTGGCAACGCACGATGCATCGGAAACCATCCAGGTGCAATTAACCATAGGCAAGACTGCTCTGCAATTTGTAGCATGTTACAGGTCACCCTCACAAACTCAGGAACCTCATATGGCCTTCCTGAAAACACTGGAGGGGATAAATGTATCTCCGAACACCATCATACTAGGTGACTTCAACTACCCTAATATAGACTGGGAACACTACTCAAGCCCAAACACTCTAGCCCAAAAGTTCCTGGAATTCATAAACTCAAATGCCATGGAACAACTAGTCACCATCCCCACAAGAGGAGAAAACATACTTGATCTCATCATCACGAACATGGGAGCACAATGTTCAACTCTGGAAGAATACCCCTCACTGGTGAGATCAGATCACAAACTAATCTCGCTGGAGGTCCTCATCCCGCCCCCACCCGAAATAAAAAAGACCACAGTAAAGAACTTCTCGAAAGCCGACTTCACACTTCTAAAGACTAGTGTGGTCTCCTTTAAGGCCCCTGAGCCGGCGGTAAATATTACTCAAACCGCTGAATCACTTACAAATGCCTTCTACCAGCACCTGCAGGGCTGCATGGATCAGGCAATCCCAAGCAAAACAAAGACTCTTTGTACCAAAGGCAAGCGTCCAGTCTGGTGGACCCCAGCCATAAACAAACTCTACAACAAAAGGAGAAAGCTACTACAAGATAGAGCAAAATCCTTAAAAGGTAAGACACCACTGATCACTATAAGTAAAAAGCTAAGAGCTCTCATAAAATCATCCAAAGCTAATTTTGAGAAAGAAATAGCTATGGACTCTAAAGACAACCATAAGGCATTCTTCAGCTATGTCAGAAACCTAGGAGGAAACTTCCAGATATGCTCAGAATTAGTTCAAAATGATGTGAAGATTACTGATCCTACAGACATTGCCAACATACTGGCTGACAGGTTCAGTGCAAACTCCCCCCCCTCCCCCCCTAAAGGAGAGATATCTATACCAAATGATTGTAGCCCCCCAAACATCTCTAATGCCCAGGTGACTACTGCTCTCTCCAAGGCAAAGAACACAGCATCCATGGGACCTGATGGTGTCCCCGGCTGTGTGCTCCATGAACTCAATGAGGAATTAAACCCACAGTTAGGACAGCTGTTTAATCTTAGTCTCACCTCTGGATACGTGCCCAGGGAGTGGCGCACAGCGACTGTGGTCCCACTCCACAAAGGCGGTGCCTCCACCGACCCTGGAAATTACCATCCCATTAGCTTGACAAGCCTTATCTGCAAAGCCATGGAGAGGATCATAATGGATCTCATAAATAAAGACATAGGGAATTTGCAGACTTTGGATCCAACCCAGTTTGGCTTTGTCAAAGGCAGATCATGCCTCTTAAACTTGGTTGACTTTTTTGAAACAGTCACCAAGGCCATTGACGAAGGAAAGGCAGTCCATACAGCCTACCTAGACCTGGCGAAGGCTTTCGATACAATACCCCACTCGGGCATCATTGATAAACTCATCAACTTAAATGTAAACCCATACATTACAAGATGGGTTGCAAACTGGCTGAGTGACAGAACCCACAGGGTCAGAGTTGCTGGCGCCATGTCAGACTCAAAGCCTGTCACAAGTGGTGTCCCACAGGGCTCAGTCCTGGGCCCACTCTTGTTTGGCATCTACTTTTCTGAAGTACAAGCAAACACAGGAGGGTTATGGCTGACAAAGTTTGCAGATGACTGCAAACTGGGCGCCGTAGTTGAAAACACATCCGACACAGATATCCTTCAGAAGGGTCTCACAGAAATGGATAACTGGTGCCAGAGCCATGGCCTAAAGTTAAATGCCAAGAAATGCATAGTCATACCCTTCGGGAAAAATAAGGTTACCCCTAGCTACCATATAGGAGGCAATCCCCTGATCACAAAAGAAGTTATCAGGGACCTGGGAACCCAGGTGGACAGTAGCCTTTCATTCGACACCCATATTGCTAAAGTAGTTAGGAAGACCTTCTACATTGCCCACCTTATCATGAAGGGATTCACATCTAGATCAAGGGAAGTCATAGTCTCCCTATATTCATCACTCATCAGACCAATGATCGAGTGCAATGCCCCATTCGGAATGTATCTGACCCGACACTTGCAGCAGCTGGAGAGGCCACAAAAGTTCCTCACCAAAAGGATAAAGGGTCTCAAAAATCTGTCTTATGCTGCCCGACTGAAAGAACTCCAGTTATATTCAGTTGCTTACCGCTTGCTCAGAGGTGACCTATGCCTGACATACAAGGCCATGTCAAACCCAGATTTGATGAACATGCTTCATCTCAAAAAATCTAGATCCCTCAGAGCCACAAGGGCGGGAGACTTAAACCGCGACACAGTTATTAATAGGACGTGCTGGAGGGATAGATTCATCACCCAAAGACTCCCTATGCTGTGGAACAAAATCCCGGTTTATGTGAGGCAGAGCACCTTGCTGGCCTTGTTCAAGAGGAATCTTGACCAATGGATGGGGGATCGCAGATACACCCTAGGGGTTACCTCAGTGTCACTGCTCAACAGAGGCACAGCAAAATAATGGGCATAGTTTCTCCAAACTAAAGGGGTGGTGTAAGCCACAAAACTATGGGCTAGGCTTATAAATGCCCTCGGGCAGATAGCCTAGTATGAACCTATGAACCTATGAACCTAAGTACAGAAACAGTAACTTTCATAGGCAATAAGTGCTTAGACTATTATGACTAGGAGAGGATTCTTGTCATAGCAAGAGAGAAGGGCACTGAATTTAAATTAACTAGACACATAATTAAAATGACCACTTGATTATAGTTTGAAGGCCACAGCCAGTTTGAACCCCTAGCTCAACTGAATGCAGATGAAGAGTTAGTTGATCATACAGAAAGAAATGGAATTTTCTCTGCCTCATGTTTCAGTCGTGTGCTCAGCTTCTCTGTCTCAATAGGCTCATTTTTCCAGCTGCCCTTTTTTACCTCCTACCAGGACATCGATGTGTCTTGATTCGACCCACATGTATTACCTTTATCCCAGCACCATATTTATATCTATATCTGCATTCTTTCCATAAGCAAGCAATTCTACACCCACTCATTGTTAAAATGCAAGAAATATTAACTAATAAAAAATGTTAAATGCAGATGATTAGTAGCCAATGGTTGCTATGTGCTTTTGTGTAAGTATGCTGTTCATGTACAAAATTATGTCAATTTAACAAACAAATGCTACTGAAAACATGAATTGAACTTAATTATATCAGTTTATTAACTTGTTATTGTTTCAGTTTCTTAATTTCAAAACAAAATGAAATAAATTCAAAATCCAATATGTAATTTATGACTCAAGTCTATATTGTCATTTTGCATTATCTAAGTTTAATCTCCTCATTAAAATTGTCTTGTCTCAGAACAACGTTATTTTGAAAACATGAAAAAAAAACTTGGTTTGACCTCTCCGTCAGTGTTGATATGTTTAGATAATCAACTATTAATACATTTGGTTCTGTTATTAGCTGTATCTTAACATTTACAAATCTTTAACTTTGTTTCCATTTTGCCCACATAACAGAAACTGTCATTTCTGCTATGTTATACTGTACATAGCTTTAGGGCATATATTTTAACACATGAAATCAGGTGTACAAAATAATCTCTTCTATATTATAAATACATACTATTCAGTTGTGAAATGAAAAACTGCTCGCTTAGCTATGCATGGTAGAAACTGATCCTTAGCAGTTTTGTTATTATTATAAGATGATATTTAAATTGTATTGTACTTTCTAAAAGAAAACATGTTTGTTTCCAACAAAACATTGAACTTTAACTCATTACAGCCGAGTGCACCTCCAGACATTTCTGCAGGTACCTCCTACTGCACTTCTAGGCATCAAATATTGCCTGTTCATATTTGCATTAATAATTCCAACACCATGCTACATACAAGGTATCAGGATACTTTATCTAGAAGCATACATGATGGCAAACACAACTCTACTGATATATGACCTCTGTCAATGAGTATTTGTTAGAACTGTAAGGTGATAACTTCATTTTTTAAGGCTCAAGCCAAACCCACTAGGAGTTAAAGGTACATAATCAAAAATGCTGTAATGGAGTGAATGAGATAAGTGAAGCTATTAATATTTTCAGTTATTTTTTGTGACGGCCTCTCTGAATTGTTATGAAATATAGCCACTATATAAACTTTTAGTATAATATAGTAATTTTATTCAGTTCATCAGCACTGCAAGCAAAACGTTATTAGTTATTTGCATTGTTACATTGTATTGAACCATTAACTGACTATTTCTCTTATGCTAGAAAAATTACAAAGTATTCAAGCCATATGGGTCAGTCTAAGAGAACGTAGAGGTGTTCTTTTTATGTCATAAAAGCACTTATGCTGGACAAAACATAGGGGCGTTAACCATGTAACTCATATCAGCTATGAAGAAAACAACTACCTTGAAGGATACACCAATATAATGATGTATTAGAAAGAAGATGATGGGTGGTTTGCCCACATTAGCCACAACAGACATGAACAGTTTAAAGTATTGTACTAGCTATTGAGATGGGACTATGCTCATAGCAAAAGGCATGCTGTTTTATGAGTAGAGTTGAGAAAGTACAGAGATCCAAGATGAGTGTGAAAAATTAGGTGATAAATGCCTTTTCAAAGTTAAATAATCTTAAAGATGCTTTGGAAACTAGCAAGTGCCATTCCAATGGATTACTGTAATTATTTCATGTTTTACCTTCTTTTAGTGATTTAATGTAAAACTGAAAGTCTTACTGAACTAAAGGCTGGTATAAGGAAAATGTTTCTTACTTCTTTAACCTATTAAGTTTATATGTAAGTAAGAGCTATAGTAGTTACATAGATATTTTAGCAGATGAACATTCTGTGTATATTTTAGCATAGTGAGCACATGCATGTAATACAACCTTCAAAGTAGCATTAGAAGAACCATTTAGGACACAAATATACTGATTAATTTTAATTATAGGTGCATTTTTTATTTCCTTGTAGTGATAAATAAAAATTGCAGTTTGAGTTATCATTGAGCCAAAGAATACATGTCATCTAATAGCTACCAAAATATCTTTGTGAATACCTAAGGATATCTATTATGTGATGTTTTTTTTAGTTTTAATAGTAGCACAACTAAGGCAGCTCTACAGATGTTCCATTTCTTTATTCCAAATTGGACACTAATAAATAGCCAATGATGCACCCAGGTCACATTTGACAATATCCCACAATAATAATAAGTAATAAACAATCTGCTAATGTACAATAATATGGTCTGATACTTGCATTACATTATATTAATGATAGTAAACAAGAATCAATCATCATGTTTCGTATGTGAGGGGAAAGCTAATAATAATAATAATATTAATACTAATAATAATAATAACCTGAAATGACACTAGTCTAGATTTTTAATCAGAAATATCTAGTATTAACAACTGGAAAAAATAGGCCCTACTATCTCTGCATGTTATAAACATGGAAATAACACATAAAAAAGTCTGGAAACTGATGAAGGCATTCCAAAGTAGCAATCATGTAATTTAAATTGCGTGTGCTATTTACTCAAATAATTGTCATGCGATGACAATCCATTTAGGGTTTACTCCACCCCACTTATTACATTTTCTTATGAAAATCTTCAGCTTTGTTACCAATGTAGTTAAAACACATTTGTACCTGCATCATGATGTTGATGGTAACTAGATGCAGTAAGATAATCACTATCAAAGTAAAAGATATGTTTTAATATTTTGGTTGAAGGAACTGATTTAATAAGCTTTTTTATCCTTTTGATTTACCTGAGAGATGGACAGCTACAGATAAATCCTGAAACCAATTTTGATATATATATATATATGTGTGTGTGTGTGTGTGTGTGTGTGTGTGTGTGTGTGTAAATGTTGTTTGGAACATATATACCAATATTACACAATATTGTGTATTTACATGCAGCGGGCATATTGCCATTTGCATTACTGTGAAGGTGCAGTGAGAATCTTTTTGTAACAGCTGCTAATTTTTGCATACACTTTGCATCATTTTGATTGTTTTGTATTTAAATGATGGCACTGAAAAGCAACTGAGTTTTGTAAAGCATGCAATATTAGGTTTCTTTAGTGTGTTTGGAAAGCAGTACAACACTTCACAGTACAAGTACAGTTTTGTAGTGCAGTCTGGTAGCCTGACAGCATACTATGACAGTGACAAAGAGGTGCATTTTTTCTCAGAAATAAGAACTCAACACACAGAGATCACTTAAGCATGGTGGAGATGACCTAAAATAACATATGATCGGTATCAGTCAATAAAAGAAATGGTGCGAACAAAAGCAATACATTTTGAAAACACATTCACTACCTAAACACCACTGCCCTTCATAGTATCCATGTTAATCAACAAGGTATGTAATAATTGTTAAACAAACAAAATAATGGCAACACAGTAGTGGAAACTACAATCTTGCAAAAAAAAAAAAAAGGTTAGAAATGGAGCTACGCATGCAGTTTTGTATTTACAGTTAAAACAGTAACTACTTATCTGGCTTTATAAACTACAGCATGGCCAAGGGAAAGCAGTAGCAGATCTGGGAACAGAAGAGTATCAGTGGGGCCACAAACATGCATGGACTACAAAACACGAATAAATGAAAATGTTAAACAGCAAAACTCAGAGTTCTAATTAGTCCATGTTGCAAAGTACAATATGTGTATGACATATATGCATGCACAGGCTGTGCAGAAAATGTTGCAGACTGAAGCCAGCATGAAGTAAGCAACTGTGAACCAAGGACATCAAGACATGCAGCCTAACTAGCTGTGTATTAGGATACCTATACAATAGCCTAAAGAGTATATACTAGTCTTCAGATGGTGTGGCTAATGAATGCATGAAGGAATTTTTTATGCAATAAACACATCCAAATACATGATCACCACTGTGTTGCAGTAAAAACATTTATTCTCTGAATGAAGTGGTTTCCAGTCATTGTTCTTTAACCATGTTTTGCAAACAATACCAACATCAGTCATAGTAGACGGTAGTAATTTTTCAAAAAAAAAAAAAAGAAAGAAAAAAACAACTGTATTACTAATGCCACTAACATCATACGTTGTGATAAACCAAGATGCTGTCAGCCCAGCAAGATGGAATTTTGCAAATACGTATATGTCACTTTAAAATGTTAATATGATTTATATAGAAATGTGACATTGCCAGCCCAGCTAGAAAGAATTTTTTAAATAATTCTATGCCATTTGTGAATAGTAATATGATTTGTATGCTTGCTTTAAAAAATGTAAGAAAACTGCATGTTCTGTAATGGGCTTCAAGATTGTAACCACAGTGCACCCTGCTGGAAAAAAGCAGAAATGTGTATAAACTCTATGCCTATATAAATGCATGTGTCACAATAGAAATTGGGATATACAGAGTTAACTTGCAAAACTCTAAGAAAATTAGTTATTAAGTAAAGAGTTTTATGATGTGTTATAAAGTCAGTTTCTTTCAAGCTAAGTGACAGGATGTCTGGGCTAGGGGCTTCTTGATATTGTCTGGAAACAGAGGTAATTACAGGTTTCCAAGGTAATTGTTTTACAACTTCCGGTTTCTGGCAAACTTCTAAGAGAGAATTGTTAGCTTCTAAGAAATAAATATTTTTCATACAGACATGTTAAATTCTGTTGGTATCTGTTTAGCCTGGGAACAAGATGAAAGTGTCAGAGAGTGATGTCATCTAGCTAACCCAGCAGTAATGTGTATTATTAATTTAAGAACTATCTCAGAGAGAGAAAGTGGGGAGCATTTTGTATTTTGTTCTGGACTTGTTAACAACTCACCAGCATTTTGCCTTGCTCTGTAAGTAAGTTATTTAGAACATAGTTTCTCTTAGAGATAGATAAGAATATACCAAGATTGGTATAGATGTTTTCTATATTTATGTGAGGCTGCCCTACTGTGTTAAATGACTGTGAACTCTGCTGCCACTGTGTTGAGTTAATAAGTAGTCTTGTGCTTTTATTATTTATTATTAAATATTTTAAACCTTTTAATTATGGCTGGTTTTTGCTTACAGATATTTAATTTTTTAGAATACTTGTATGTAGGTTATACTGTACAAGCCACTCTAGAATAGCCTTAAAAGTTTGGTCACAAAACATTTGGATAACAGTAGCATTACACAGTGGAACTGGTCACCCTTTATGAAGGGCCTTATAGTAGCTGATAGTAGGGATTCTGGTGGCAGTGCTTACTACCTTATGGTCTGGGCAGAAGGGGCCATAGCTAATAAACCTGCTCCAGCCTTCCTCAGGTGTGTGTTTGTGTATAATTCAAATTTCAAAGTATGTGTGGGTGAAAGTGTGTGTGTGTGTGTGTGTGTGTGTGTGTGTGTGTGTGTGTGTGTGTGTGTATGTGAGAGCACTGGTTGGACAGAGATAGTGCTGGGAGGACTTAGCTTGGAACCCTGGCTAAGGACTCCACTCTGTAGCTGTGCCAGTGGGGAGTCTTATTGGGAATCTAGAGAGAGAGAGAGAAACCAGCTCCAGACTGACTGTGATCTCTGTATGCTCTTAAGGGATATTGCACTTTACTGTGTGTGTACTGTTCATCCTTCCAATGTGCACGTCTCTCACTGGAGTTAGTGGTGAGGACTGAGGATCCTTGATTACTGGGCCAGTGCATGGGCGTCACAGACATCAACACAGATAACTCTAAATTTGTTATCTGTGAACTGTTAAATTTCTGACCTGGCAGGAATCTTGTGTTGTGTTAGTCAAATATTGCAATATATATGCTACAAAAATCACCTTCCTTTGTCTTGGCAAGTGGACTCTATCCTGTCTAAATACATGTGTGTCCAACATTAGGTTGGGATGATCTACACATTTCCCCTTTTTAAAATTACCTAATTATTTCATTTAGGTATTTACACAAAAAGTCTTTTCATTCACTCTGACTTGACTCTCCTTTCTATATGTGATTTGTGAAAACAATGTCCAAACACCTGCACAAGTTATACTATATAAGAGGGCTAGAAGTCCCTACTAACTGTCAGTGGGTCCTTAAAGATGAGATTATTTAAACCAACATGAATAAAAACAGTTCTATACTTCCTTACATTAGGACATTCGAAGGCCCTAATGACATCATGCATTTCTTTCTCCTTGTAACCATAAGGGTATGCAATATTTATTAACCCTTCTCAGATATGAGTATCGGTTCCTCTAATATCTGAATCTCTATTAACTAGTATATCATTTCTGACCATTTCCGAAGAATCTCCCACTTCTATTTCAATAATATCTTCTCTGTCATTTGCTACAAAATAATGATATTCATCACCATTAATCGTATTTATCAAACTATTTTTAGCAGTTATTTTATTTGCAAGCACACATTTGTCAACTAGCTGTCTTTATTCTTCTGCTGTTTGTGCCATGTTATTAGCTTCAGTCTGTCTCTTCGTTTTTCTTGCCATAATGTTCTTCAATACTTCTGAGTTCTAGAGTTCTTCCTTTTAGCCTGCCACTTGTCTGTTTTGTTCTTCCTTCTCTATTGAAAAAAATATGTCAT